>NW_005871170.1:1604312-1655942 GCF_000147115.1 Myotis lucifugus | reverse complement strand
TTACTGGGAATTATATATTTATATATCTGATAGAGAGCTCATATATAAACTATATATATATTTAAAATATTTTTTTTCTTTATTGATTACGGTATTACATATGTGTCCTTACCCTCCCATTGCCCCCCCACCCCCACTCCTCCACTCATGCCCTCAAACCCCTGGTGTCTGTGTCCATTAGTTAGGCTTATGTGCATGCATACAAGTCCTTTGGTCTCTCCCCCTTACCTCCACCCTCCCCTACCTTCCCTCTGAGGTTTGACAGTCTGATCGATGCTTCTCTGTCTCTGGATCTGTTTTTGTTCATCAGTTTATGTTGTTCATTATATTCCACAAATGAGTGAGATCATGTGATATTTATTTTTCTCTGGCTGGCTTATTTTGCTTAGCATAATGCTCTCCAGGTCCATCCATGCTGTTGCAAATGGTAAGAATTCCTTCTTTTTTATGGCAGCATAGTATTCCATTGTGTAGCTGTACCACAGTTTTCTAATCCACTCATCTGCTGATGGGCACTTAGGCTGTTTACAAATCTTAGCTATGGTAAATTGTGTTGCTATGAACATAGGGATGCATATATCCTTTCTGATTGGTGTTTCTAGTTTCTTGGGATATATTCCTAGAAGTGGGATCACTGGGTCAAATGAGAGTTCCATTTTTAGTTTTTTGAGGAAACTCCATACTGTTCTCCACAGTGGCTGCACCAGTCTGCATTCCCACCAGCAGTGCACAAGGGTTTCTTTTTCTCCACATCCTCTCCAGCACTTGTCATTTGTTGATTTGTTGATGACAGCCATTCTGACAGGTGTGAGATGGTACCTCATTGTTGTTTTGATTGCATCTCTCGGATGATTAGTGACTTTGAGCATGTTTTCATATGTCTCTGGGCCTTTTGTATGTCCTCTTTGAAAAGTATCTATTTAGGTCCATTGCCCATTTCTTGACTGGGTTGTTTATCTTCTTTTTGTTAAGTTGTATGAGTTCCCTGTAAATGTTGGAGATTAAACCCTTATCGGTGATAACATTGGCAAATATGTCCTCCCATTCAGTGGGCATTCTTGTTGTTTTGTTGATGGTTTCTTTTGCTGTGCAGAAGCTTTTTAATTTGACACAATCCCATTTGTTTATTTTTTCCTTAGTTTCCATTGCCTTAGGAGCTGTATCAGTGAAGATATTGCTTCAACATATGGCTGAGATTTTGCTGCCGGTGGATTTCTTTAATGTTTTTATGGTTTCATGTCTTATGTTTAAGTCCTTTATCCATTTTGAGTTTATTTTTGTGTATGGTGTAAGTTGGTGGTCTAGTTTCATTTTTTTTCATGTATCTGTCCAATTTTCCCAACACCATTTATTGAAGAGACTGTCTTGACTCCATTGTATGCTCTTGCCTCCTTTGTCAAATATTAATTGATCCTAGTGGTTTGGGTTGATTTCTGGGTTCTCTATTCTATTCCATTGGTCTATATGTCTGTTCTTGTGTCAGTATTAGGCAGTTTTGAGAACAGTGGCTTTGTAATAGACCTTGATATCTGGTATTGAGATCCCTACTACTTCATTCTTCTTGCTCAGATTGCTGCAGCTATTCAGGGTCTTTTTTTATTCCATATGAATTTTTGGACAGTTCGTTCTAGGTCTGTGAAATATGCCATTGGTATTTTAATGGGGAGTACATTGAATCTATAGGTGGCTTTGGGTAGTATGGACATTTTAATGATGTTGATTCTACCAATCCATGAACACGGTATGTTCTTCCATTTATTTATGTCTTCCTCTATCTTTTTTTCCAGTGTCCTGTAGTTTTCCGAGTTCAGGTCTTTTACCTCTTTAGTTAAGTTTATTCCTAGGTATCTTATTTTTTTTTTTTTGGTGCAATGGTAAATGGGATTGTTTTTTTAGTCTGTCTTTCTATAAGTTCATTATTGGTGTATAAAAATGCCATATATTTCTTGGCATTAATTTTGTATCCTGCTACATTGCCAAATTCATTTATTAAGTCTAATAATTTTTTATGGAGCCTTTAGGGTTTTCTATGTACAGTATCATGTCATCTGCAAATAATGACAGTTTTACATCTTCTTTTCCAATTTGGATACCATTTATTTCTTCTTCTTGTCTAATTGCTATGGCTAGCACTTCCAGAACTGTGTTGAACAGGAGTGGTTAAAGTGGGCATCCCTGTCTTGTTCCTGTTCTTAGGTGAAATGGTTTTAGTTTTTGCCCATTGAGTATGATGTTGGCTGTAGGTTTGTCATATAAGGCTTTTATTATGTTGAGGTATGATCCCTCTATTCCCATTTTGCTTAGGGTTTTTGTCAAGAAAGTGTGTCGGATTTTGTCAAATGCTTTTTCTCTGTCAATTGATATGACTATGTGATTTTTATCTCTCAATTTGTTTATGTGATGTATCACATTTATTGATTTGCAGATGTTGTACCATCCTTGCATCCCTCGGATAAATCCTACTTGGTCATGGTGTATGATCTTTCTGATGTACTGTTGGATCCGATTTGCTAGGATTTTGTTGAGGATTTTGGCATCTATGTTCATGAGGGATATTGGCCTGTAGTTCTCTTTCATTGTGTTGTCTTTATCTGGTTTTGTTATTAGGGTAATGCTGGCTTTATAGGTGAGCTTGGAAGTGTTCCTTCATCTTGAATTTTTTGGAATAGTCTGAGGAGGACAGGTTTTAGTTCTTCCTTGAATGTTTTGTAAAACTCCCCTGAGAAGCTGTCTGGCCCTGGGCTTTTGTTTGCTGGAAGCTTTTTGATGACTGCCCCAATTTCCTCTTTAGTTATCGGCCTATTGAGATTTTAGATTCTTCCTGATTGAGTTTTGGAAGGTTGTATTTTTCTAGGAATATGTCCATTTCCTCTAGGTTGTCTAGTTTGTTGGAATAGAGTTGTTCATAGTATTTTTTAACAATCCTTTGTATTTCTGTGGGGTCTGTTGTTATTTCTCCTCTTTCATTTCTGATTTTTTTTATTTGGCTCCTCTCTCTTTGCTTCTTGGTGAGCCTGGCTAGAGGTTCATCAATCTTGTTTATCTTTTCAAAGAACCAGCTCTTGGTTTCATTGATATTATGTATTGTTTTTTTGGTCTCTGTGTCATTTATTTCTGCTCTGATCTTTATTATCTCTTTCCTTCTGCTCATTCTGGGCTTTGCTTGTTGCTCTCTTTCTAATGCTTTAAGTTGTAGAGGTAGATGCTTTATTACCATTTTTTCTTGTGTTTTTTTTTTTGAGGTAGGCCTGTAGAGCTATAAACTTCCCTCTCAGGGCTGCTTTCAATGTGTCCAATAGATTTTGCATTGTTGTGTTTTCATTGTCATTCATTTCCAGGATGTCTTTAATTTCCTCTTTGATCATTTTGGTAACCCAATCATTGTTTAATAGCATGGTATTCAGCTTCCAAGTAGGACCGCAGCCGAGGCAGCAGGTCCTTGGTGGGGGTGGCTATAGAGTCCCAGGTATTATCTAAGGGCACCCTGGGTGGAGGTGAGGCTGGGCTCCCAGTCACAGGAGCTCTCCCCTTCAAAAAGGCGTGGCCTCTGTGGAAGAGACAGCTGCTCTGGGACTGTTTGCAATGGTAGCAGAGGCTGCCTGGTTAGGTGAGCGTAGTCAGCCTGGCCACAAAGGTCCTGTGGGATCTAACTGTGCCACACACACACACCTCACACATCCACACTCTCCTCTTTTGCTCCCTCACTGCCGCCTTCTTCCTGCCTCTGTAGTTGGGTCTGGAGTGTTATTCACACATTCATGGATGGAGTCTCCTCTCTGGGTGTCTGGTTATGTGGCTCACTCTCTACCACATTGGTCAAACAGGATGAAATTTACTTCAACAAGACACGACACAAAGGGAACAAAACACGAATGTACTCATGACACCGATAACCCCAATATAAGTGACCATCAGAGAAAAGAGAACTAGGGGAGAGAAAAGAGAGCACAAACGGTATTGAAGAGGGAAAAAATGGTATGAGAGAAAGGAAAAAGAAGAAAAAGGAAAAAATATATATATGGAGAAAACACCAGAGAACAAACAGATAAATGAAAACATACAAACACTAAATACCCAGTAAAGAGGGTGGGGGCAGAATCTTATATACAGAAAGTAAGGTTAAGGAATTGGATGAATATGGGGAGGACCTCAGTTCAGTATAGGGGAAGTAGAAAGAGGATGAGTGTATAAGAAGAAAGAGAAAGAGAAGAAATAATAATAATAAATTTTAAAAAGATCAAAAAATAGGGTAAAATAAAAAAAATGGAATGATGATAAAATAATGCAAAAAGAAATGGAAAATAAAAGAAACAAATGAAAAAGGGAAAATAAAAGAAGATAACAAAATAATAAAATAAAAATGAAAAAGTGAAATGTCATTCCTTTTTGCCGATTTTTTAATTCCCGTGAGGGCTGGTTTAAGATCCCACTCTTCTATATTGTCTGCTGCTTCTCAGTTTCCTGTTGCTGGGAGTGAAGGCCAGTTCCTGAGGGCTCTTAGGGACTATTCAGAAAAATTTTTTTTTTTTGTATCCTTTATACCACTCAGAGTGTAGTCTGGGTGTGGCTGTATTGGTTGTCTGGAGACTGCAGGGAGGGGCTATCTCTTCAGGAGAAAATGCCTGCCTAGGTCCACCCTGTCAGGTATGACTCAGTGCCAGACTTGTGGCCACCTCTCCCCGACCCTCTCCTCTCCCCAGCCTCTCCCCAGATTCCACAAGTCCACACCTCCACCTGCACCTCAGACATGGGTGAGGGTCTGTATTTGAAAGGTCCTATGAACTAGGTTCAGTGAACAAAAGCAAAGACCAAAAAGAGGGGAAAGATCTGCGCCACTGTGAGCCCCTTTCCCCCTGGCATGGCATGGCCTGGGCAGCCGTCCAGGCTGCCCGCTCTGGGCTCAGTCTTTCATGGCTGTGGACCCAGATCTAGACTCCACTGCCACCAGCAGACCTTCAGACCTGCTTTCCACAGTCAAACGCTGTGCCTGTCCCAAGGGTCATGCCTTGGTGCCGTGTGGTTTCCCTCTGACCCTCTGGGCTCAGAGGTCTCGCAGTTCTCTCCAGTCCAGATCCCTGATTTTACCGTTCTCCAGGCATCCTCTGCCCTTCCCGGCTGAGAATTGTCTCATCAGCTGTGTCTACTTCACCTATTCGGGATGGATGTTATTCAATTTAGTTGTTCGTTCTATCTGCTCCAGGACAAGGCTTGGGACACGTCCGTCTATTCCACCACCATTTTATCTTCTCCTGGACTATATATATTTTTAAATTCTCTTAAAACTAAATAATAAGTCAATAACCCAATTAAAAATTGACAGAAGATTTAAATAGTCATTTCACCAAAGAAGATATGCAAATGACTAGTAAGTACTTGAAAAGGTGCTCAACTTCACTAGTTCATGGGGAAATACAAATTAAAACCATAGTAAGATACCACTACACACCCACTTGAATGGCTAGAATAAAAAAGTCTAATAATTCTGAGTGATGAGGATGTGCAGAAACTGGAACCCTAATATATTGTTGGTGGATATGTAAGATGGTACCGCTACTTGAGTAAACAATTTGGCATTTTCTTAAAAGACTAAACACAGACTTAAAATACAACTCAGCAATAATACTCTAAGGTATTTACCCAAGAGAAATGAAAACATATGGCCACACAAAGACTTGAATGTGAATATTTATAACATCATTATTTATAATAGCCCCAAACTAGAAACAACCCAAATGTCCATCCACTGGTGAATAGATAGACAAAATGTGTCATATCCATACAATTCAGAAATTTAAAAAAATGAACTATTGTTACACATGACAACATGAATGAACTTTATTTATTTATTGGCTAATCCTCACCAAATGATATTTTTCCCATAGATTTTTAGAGAGAATGAAAGGGAGGAAGGGTTGGGGAGAGAGAGAGAGAGAGAGAGAGAGAGAGAGAGAGAGAGAGAGAAGCATGGATGTGAGAGAGACACATCGATTGGTTGCCTCCTGTACATGCCCCAACCAGGGCGGGAAAACAATCCTGCAATCCAGGCACTTGCCCTTGCCAGGGCCATGAATGAACTTTAAAAACAGTATGCTAAGTGAAAAAAGCCAAGCAGAAAAGACTACATGGTTCAATTTTATATGAAATGTAAAAAAAAGAGGATAATCTGCAGAGACCAAAAACAGGTCAGTGGTTGCCTGTGACTGGGATTGGGAATGAGGATTGACAGTAGTAGGCACAAGAGAACTTTTTAGAAATGTTCTAGAACTGGATCATGGTGTGGTGTGATTATTATACAATAACACAAATGTGCTGAAGATCATCAAATTTTCCATTTACAGTAGATGAATTTTATGTAAATTGTACCTACCAGAGCTTTTTTTAAAACAACAACAACAACAATACCTTGAGGTTAGATATTCATGGAGAAGTCTTCTTGGTAAAACTATCAAGAAATATTTGCAAATCATATATCTGACAAGGGATTAACAGCCAAAATATATTAAAAATACCTACAAGTCAATAACAAAAAACAACAACAACTGATTAAAAAATGGGTAGAGGACCTGAATAGACATCTTTCCAAGGAAGACATACAGATAGTCAATAGACATATGAAAAGATGTTCAACATCACTAGTTATTAGGGAAATGCAAATCAAAACCACAATGAGATATCACCTCACACCTGTTAGAATGTCTATTATCAAATAGATAATGAGAGTGTTGGAGAGGATGTGTAGAAAAGGGAACCCTTATATTAGTGAGTATTCATCCCCAATTGTAAACAGGATTTCTGTTCTTTCTATAGGGCTCCTGAGCCCCCTAATTAGGCCCCCTTGTGAGTGGATAACTGTTCAATTGTCCCTGAAAACTCTATAGCAATTACAGAGACATTGACCAGAATGCACAGTAGACCCTGTGTGGTGGGTGGGTATTAACTCTGCTCAGCCACGATATTGCTGGCACACCTCATATAAGAATGTTTATGTTCTGATTCCTGTCTACTTCTCCTCCCTTTCCATCCACCAATTAACCTGAATTACATGCACTTGGCTTTAGGTCATGCACTCTGCTCTCATTCATTCTTTCAAAAAATATGTTTGAGCATCTACTATGTTCTGAGCTCAAGAAACAGATGTGACAGATGAAGGTTCTGTAGGTAGAATGAAGGAGCTTCCATTATGGTGGAGGAGGCATACAAATAAAGGATCACATAAATAAGAAAATATCATATAGTAATGGATGTCATGAAGAAAAGAAAGCACACTGACATGCTAGAGAGTGTCTGGTGGGCTCTTCACTTCGGGGACCAAGGAAGTGATGTTTAATCTGAAATCGGAAGGATGTCAGCTCACATTGGCACCTCTTGGACCAGGACAAAGAGTTAGTATTTTATTCTAAATATAAGGGAAGTCACTGGAGGATTTTAAGCAGGATTATGATGAAATATAATTTTGCTGCTAGATATTGGATTTTAGAAGGCATGAGTAGAAGCAGGAAGACAAGTGTATTAATTTGCCAGGGCAGCTGTAACAAAATACCACAGACTGGGTGGCTGAAATAACAAAAATTTATTTCTCATGGTTCTGGAGGCTGGAAGTTCAAGACCAAGGTATTAACAGGGTTGATTTCTTCTGAGGCCTCTTCCCTTGGCTTGCAGACAGCCACCTTCTTGCTGTGTCCTCACATGGCATTTGCTCTGTGTATGTGCATCCCTGATATCTCTTTGTGTGTCCAAACCTCCTCTTATAAGGGCACCAGTCAGACTGGATTAGGGCTCACCCTAAGGGCCTCACTTGAACATAATCAATTAAGGCCCTATCTCCAAATACAGTCACTTTTTTATTTTTTTAAATATATTTTATTGATTTTTCTACAGAGAGGAAGGGAGAGGGATAGAGAGTCAGAAACATCGATGAGAGAGAAACATCGATCAGCTGCCTCCTGCACGCCCCCCACCGGGGATGTGCCCACAACCAAGATATATGCTCTTGACCAGAATCGAACCTGGAACCCTTGAGTCTGCAGGCTGACGCTCTATCCACTGAGCCAAACTGGTCAGGGCTACAGTCACATCTTGATGTATGAGGAGTTAGGACTTCAACATATAAACTTGGTGGGGGATGGAGGACACAATCCAGCCCATAACAACAAAGCAGAAAGCTACTGCAGAGTCCAGAGGAGAAGGACAGGGCCTCTACTAGGAGGTCATGGGAAGATAGAACTAGGCAGATTTGGAATATATTTTGGAGCAAAGTCAACATGACTTAATGATCAGAGGTGAGCAGTGAGGAAAGGAAAGGGACCAAAGGTGACTGCTTGGCTCTAGCTGGAGCCACTGGGTGGACAATGGTGCCATTTGCAGAGAAACGGGCTGCTATACCTTTGGGCGGAGTGTGTCCCTGTGTCAGGAGTTCCCATTCATACATACCCACAGTCTACCCACCCCAACACCTGCTGAGACACCCCGCTCTTACATATGGTTCTGGCTAACTCCTGCTCTTTCTTTAAATCTTCAGCTCAAGAGTTAGCTCCTCAGAGAAGTCTTATCACCCCTTCTCCCACCCAGAGACATACTGTCCTCTACACTTCCCTGGCACGCCGTGTGTACGCCTGTGCACTCACAACAGTGTCCTTTCATGGCTGGTTGGCTGTCTGTCTCCTCCATTAGACCATAAGGATGGCAAGCACGGTGGCTTACTCATCCCCATATTTCAGGCTAGAACAGTGTCTGCACATGGTCCACAACAAATGTTTGCTGAAACGAAATGAAGCAACTTGCGTGGTTTTAGTGGTCGCCATTATGCCTCCCAGCTGCCACTTGGCAATAAGTTTTGACATTTAGAGAAATTTCCATTTTTATCTTTTCAACGTTGACCATGGCTGTGCCTTTCAAGGTGCTGGTGACATCTGTGTAAATGTGTTTATTTAGAACAACATCTGAGGGCTTGGCATGAGGAGAGGGAATTGTGATTATTGCCACATCTTAGGTCCCAGATGCTGCAAGGGCTCCTCATGTCCTCCTATTGGCTCTGATGTTTTAGCAAGATTTTCAATCACAATTTTCTCAGCCTGATTGGGATTTTGCAAGCACGTTACTTTCATTTGTTTTCACAAGTATCTTCAGTACAACATTAAGTGCCCATATGAATTCATTTCAAAATGTGCCTCTCATAATGGCCCCTGCATCATTATTTATTATGATGCTAAATTACTGTATGGTAATGCAGACCATTACAGACCCAGAGAAAATGGAGCCCTTCTCCTGGCCTACACAGATTTTGTACAGACGGTGCCCGACTTACAATAGTTCGACTTAATGATTTTTTGACTGATGTAAAAGCAACACACATTCAGCAGAAATCATACTTCGAATTTTGAATTTAGATCTTTTCCTGGGCTAGTATATGCGGTAGCTACTCTTTTGTGATGCTGGGCAGTGGCAGTGAGCACAGCTCCCCATCAGCCCCAGGATTACAAGGCAACAATGATCTTCTACAGTGTATGCATTGTGCTGGATGGGTTTGCCAACCATAGGCTGAGGCAAGTGTTCTGAGCATGGTGAAGGTAGGCTGAACTAAGCTATGATGTTTGGTAGGTTAGGTGTATTAAATGCATTGTTTACTTACAAGGGGTTTATTGGGACATAAGCCCATTGTAAATTGAGGAATGTATTGATTTCTGCACCAGTAAAGAAATCTACCAGTACTTAGGGCTGGACTGGTGAGATAAAGAGAATGAGACTTTAAATCAGAGAATCTGCTCTCAATTACCAGAGAGCTAATCAAGGACGATCAAAAACACTGTGACAGACACTAGGCTGGGAGGACAGCCCCTGCACGTGGGTCTCTCCTTCAGGCTTTCACTTTCTGCCTTCCTCTCCCTTCCGCATTTCACTCCCTAGATTCCCTACCCACTTTTTTTCACCTCTTTTTTCTCTGTTTGCTCACTACCTCTCATCTCTCCCTGCTGGGAAAAAGATGGAGGAAATCATTTGGATACATATACGATATTATACATGACATACATATGATATGTGGTTTGTATATATAACAGAAGCATATATTGCTTAAATATACATATTGCTTGGTGTCAAGCTGCATATTTCCAGTTTTTTAATTTAAAATGGGTAGGTTAAGTATTTTCTATTTCTCTATCGAAAGGCTTATTTCCTTTTTGCTGTGCTTTTCCCTTGTATGTGAGTGTTTCGTACTTATTTTTCTTTCCAGGAATCAATTTCCCACCCCTGCTGCCTTGCTGCTTCAGGCTGAGCGAGAACAGGGGCGAGGAATGAGGAGGAGGGGCCGCCGCCATGGAAACCAGGTCACGTGAGTGGCTGGATGCCCCTTTACCTTCCCCCCTTTTTCCAGATAGACTTTTGGACCAAAAGCTTTATTTAAAGCAGGAGCTGTGTTTTTCTCAACAAATATTGAAAGCCATCTTTCCCGTTGCAGAGGTGCCTTGCTCTCACCCAGCCACTCATTTTTCAGGGGCCGCTTGAGTTGCCCGCCCAGGCCCAGTGCCCGGGGGAGCCCTCCCCCTGCCACACTCTCTCTTGTCACTGCAAATGAACCAGAAAATTCTCTGAAGCGACAGGACCCAGCAGCCAGAGGCTTGATTTCTTTTGTGTGCATGTGTGTTATGCATAAGAAATCATTATTTTTCCTTCGACTGGGGTCATTTTCTTCCCTCTTTCACTACAGACCTATACATTTAATTATTCGGCCACTGCTGCTTTAATTAAAAAGTCTTACTTATCTTTAGAGGTTTCCTTTTTAAATTTCTAGAGATTAAGATTATCCACAGCACGCCGGCTCTTTTTATGTCCCCCGTACTATATGGTTTCTATAATGCTATAAAATGAATTACTAGGACACTAAAAACTAATCATATTCTGCATTTCTCTCCTAATAATACCAGCTTACATTAATCATAAATGTCAGCAGTGTCTCTAGATGACTTCTTGACTTTTGACAAAAAGCCTTCATTTTGGCCCTTTAAATTCCAAGGTCAAGGAGAATGTAACATTCAGAATAATTATTAGCATTATTTTACCTTGACATTTCATCCCTGCTTCCAGTTTAACATTCCACCCAGGCGATGAAGATGAATGTCTTCTCTCGATTCACTGGAGGGAATTGCACCAATTAAACCTGACTTAAAGGCTATTGGAAACGTTGTATTAATTTGCTGTTCTTCTTTAAAATAGAAAATATTTCATGAAGGAGAAGAATTTTCATTAAAAGCATTAAGGATTTACTGTGACATGAACAAGCAATTCTTGAATTGATTTTTTTCTCCCCAGGCGAGAATCGTAATCACAGGGCGCCTTGGCCAGGCCAGGGTCTCCTTGTCCGGGGGCATTCCACTGGGACAAGGCTCCTTCTTTTCCTTATAGCTCAAAGGTCATCACTACAGTTTTGTCACATGAAAAACGATTAGAAGTGTCTTAGAAATCCTGGCCTTTCTGTGTAGCAGGGCTCCTGCCTGTACAATCTCTTACTTACAATTCCTTTTCCCCAAATTATCCCCTACTCACATTCTTTTTTTTTTTAATCCTCACCTGAGGATTTTTTCCCCAATGATTTCTAGAGAGAGTGGAAGGGAGGGAGGAGGGAGAGAGAGAGAGAGAGGGAGAGAGAGAAATATCGATATGAGAGAGACCCGTTGATTGGTTGCCTCCCGCACGTGCCCCCACCGGGGCCAGGGATCAAGCCTGAAACTGGGAATCAAACCCAGGACCCTTTGATCCATGGGCCGATGCTCTAACCACTGAGCAAACAGCCAGGCCCTACCCCCATTCTTTTTTAAAAATGTCAGACTAAGGTTATTGAGGCATGGTCTGAGAATGTCTCTTCCTACATGTGCTATGTAAGATAGGGGTGGTGAGCTACTGACCAGAACAGAAGCACCATGAAGACAGACTGTCTGACTTACTCAGTGCTGTATCCCCAGCACCTGGGATGCACTCAGGCCAGTATGTTTGATGGGAGTGAAAGGAATCCATAGAACACAGGCACTGAGAGTGTGAGATCTGAGATCAGACAAACTGGGATTGGATCCCAGGGTTGCCATCTACTTGTTACTGGCAAGTTAGGTCACTTCCTACGCCTCAGTGTCTTCATCTGTAAATGGGGGTAATAGAAACAACTTCACAGGGTTGTCGAGAGGATTCAATGAGATAATGTACGTAAAGGGCTTCGTCCCACCCAGCTGAGCGGAGGTGGGTCCAGGCTCACACCCTTAGGGCAGTTTTCTCCGGGCAGTTGCTCGCGGGTGCTGGGAAAACTAACCCCCCATGTGCCCGCTGTGGGGTCTCTGCTAAACTGCGGCCTTTCACTTCCCAAGCTTCTCTTGTGACGCTGTGGGCATCTAACCTCTTCCCTGGCAGAATTCCTGACAGAAAGGAATTCCCATTCTGGCAACCAATCTTAGCTTACTGCCCGGAGCAGGTTTGACTCTTGGATGCTTGTCTGTTTGGACTGCGTTTCTGGACCTGGCTCACCTGGATCTCACCTATACCTTTGCCACAGCCTCGCCTTCCCTGCTGCACGTGGATTTGGCCTGTAGTCACCTGCCTGATGCCCTGTCTCCTGTGACTGGTGGCCCAACCAGGGACATGTCCACCCCCCTGCAGCCTGGCCTGGCTCTTGGTTTCAGTTCCTTGTAGTTGTCCTTTTATACCGCCACCTGCCACTTGGCACTCCTTGATGTCTTCACCTGCACACACTTAATATTACCCTGTAGTTGGGCTTATCTTAACATTGTGTTTATTAGAGCAAGGAACGTTTCTTCCCCATTGCTACTTTCATAAATACACAAACAAACTATTTTGTTCTAACATGCAAAGCAAATAATACCCACCATGGACCTTTATTGGCATTGAGCTGTATTTGCTTCATCTTCTAAAAGAACTGAGTAGTGCAGATGCAGTTGAATCCCCTTTCCAGATCCCTTCCTGTACCAGTCCCACCTTTTCTCCCCCCTCGGAGGGAAGCACCATGAAATTGGTCTTTTCCCTCCCATCATGCTTTTATACTTTCATCAGTATTTAGGCATCCAAATATTATATACCACACTGCTTTAAAATTTTACATGTTGTTATGTATTATGCTAAATGGATCTGTTATGGGCTGAATTTTGTCCTTCTAAATTCATGTCTGGAAGTCCTAACCCCAGTACCATAGGATGGGAAAAAGAGCTGTTGCAGGTATAATTAGTTGAGTTACAACACGGACTTACTGCAGCAGGGTGAGTCCCTGTGCCTGGTGTTCTTGTAGAAGGAATGCCGTGGGAAGAAACAGAAACACCTACAGGGGGAAGATGATGTGAAGACATCATCATAATGAGGAAACCCCTGAGGTACCAGGAGCGAGGAGAGAGGCATGAGGCCGACTCTCCCTCACCATATTCAGAAGGAGCCACCCTGCCTGCATCTTGATCTTGGACTCCCAGTCTCCAAAACTAGGAGAAAATACAGAGAACAGTTTGTGGTTGCCATAGGGGAGGGTGAAAAAGGTGAAGACCTTAAGAAGTACAAATTGGTAGCTACAACATAGTCACAGGATATAAAGGACAGCATAGGGAATATAGTCAATAATACTGTAATAACTATGTACAGAGCCAGGGAGGAACTGGAAATATTGGGGGGGTGGAGGGAGGAGACACGTTGTAAAGTTTATGATCGTCTAATCATTATGCTATACACTTGAAACCAATACAAAATAATATTGAATATAAACTGTAATTGGGAAATAAAATTTAAAAAACCTATGAGATAATACATTTTTGTTATTTGAGCCACTTGGTCTGTGGTACTCAGCCCTAGCAAACGAACACAGTGCCCTTCTGCAGGGCGGCTTTCTTTGCCTCATAGACGTGCTTTCTAGAATCAAGAACTAACCATTTGGGAGAAAGCAGCCCGTCATCTCCATCTTAAATATCAAATGTAGGACTGAGGCTTTTTAAAAGAGCATAGCCCAATAACACATGCAGTTCTCATTTATTTTTTCATTCAATAAAAATGTACTGAGCACCAGCTCTGTGCTAAGCCCTGGGGAGAGAACAGGGAGGGTTAGTGAGCTAGGGAGAAAGTTTTTTAGGAATGAAGGGCATGACCTAGGATTTGGGTATATGCCAACAGGGAGGGGCGATGGGTGGTGTGTTTGAAGGCATGAGAGTCCGAGCCAGTGACTTCTAGGGAGAGGGCAGAGGCTGTTGCTTGGAAGTGTCATATCCCGCAGCCGCTGGAATGCTCGTTCTCTATTTCAAGGCTTCTCACACTTCATCAGCCATCAGCATCCCAGGGAGGGCTTGTTAAAACATAGATTTCTGGGCGCCACTCCCAGGGTTTCTGATTCAGAAGGTCTGGGTGGGGCCCCAGTATTTGCATTCTAACAAGTTCCCAGGTGATGCTAAGGTTGCTGGCCCAGGGAACACACTCTGAGAACCATTGGTAGATAGCATTGGATGACTCTCATTGCAGTTTCTTTATGTGATTTGTTGTTGTTTTTTATGTAACGAATAAATTTTCATCAGGATTAAAAAAAAATCTGTGTCTTGTCCTGCGTTGTAAAAATTATTGCTTGGATTAGCTACTTTTTAAAGTTTCTGGCGGGGTTTTCGAAATGTTAGTGTCCCTGGAACAGTTTTATGTTAGTTTCTTAGTTTCCAGCTCCCACAACACAAAAGGAGGTTAAGTTCAAAGCCCACATCTGTCCATATGACAAGCTTGGGCTTTTATTTCTCACTGGCGATCTCCCCGCTTCCCATCTAAGGCCCTGATTAATGGCGAGCTTCTGTAAGCTTTTGTAGAGTTTTGTCAGCCCCTATTATGGACTGACTTGTGTCTCCCCAAATTCATATATTAAAGCCCTACTACTCAGTACCCGAATGTGACTGTATTTGGAGATAGGGCCTTGAAAGAGGTAATTAGGGTTAAAGGAGGTCCTATGGGCGGGGCCCTGATCCCATAGGACTGATGTCCTTATAAGAAGGGGAAGAGACACCTGGGATGTGTGTATAGAGGAACGGCCATGTGAGGACACGGGAGAAAGGGGCCATTTGCAAGCCAGGAAGAGAGGCCTCCGGAGGAACTTGACCTTGAACATCCAGCCTCCCCAGCTCTGAGGAAACAAATTTCTCATAAGCTATCCTGGCTGTGGTGTTTCATTGTTGGAGCCTGTGCAGACCCTTTTAGTGGCTGGGTAACTCCTCTCTTGGGACTTTATCTTCTCATCAGCATCTAAAGACGCAGGCTCCACCGCTTATTCTTGGGGACACCAGAAACTCATCACTCTGCATCTGGGAGCTTTGGAAACCCAGTGGAAACCCCGGGGACGGCTTCTCACCAGCTCCTACTCACTCTTCTGGCTTTGAGTTCTTTCATTTCTGGCACCTGGAGGTGTCCCATATTTTCCTTGAAGTTCAGCTCTCCTTCAACGTGTTTAAATGTAAGATGTTATCCAATAGTCGGAGTGTCTTTGTAACTGGATGAATCCAGGCCGCACCAGGTTGCTAGAAGTTCAACACCCTACGTTCTCAAATTCATTTAACATTGTCTTTCATCCAGTTTGATTCACATTTCTCCAGTGGTTTTCATATGACTGTCTTATCACCCTCAGGTTACAGACGGAAAGCTACAGTCCAGGGAGTTTCATCGGCTTTCCCAACGTTGCATAGCTCACAAATAAGGGAACTTGTCCTGAAACCGACCAGTGCTCCCTGGCACCTAGTATAACCGAAGTGCAATTGAGCCTTTCTATAAAGTATGGGTGATATTCTAGCTCTACAGGATAGAGCTTTATTTTTAAAAAGCCATAGTATATGCTTGAAAACTCTCCAAATTTCAGAAAATACTGCTAAAATTCTCCTAAGTAAAGCTGTGAGATGCTGTCAGAAACATCCACATTTGACTGTTTCTCTTCTGTAACTAAAAGCATCTTTCGAGAATCTGAGAAAACGTTCTCTTCCACACCATCCTTGCCATCCATCCCGAGGGACAGATTTTCCTCTCTGTTTATGCTAGAAATTCAGCAGACATTCTCTCTGTTTTCTTCTAGTGCATTCTGGTGCCAACACCCAAAGGATTTTCCTCTTTAGGATACAATGTTGGAGCCCCCCAGAGTGCAATGTGTATTATATGGAATGGAGAATACTGAAATATAACTTATTCATTGGCATACAGATTCCAGGTGCTCAACCTAGAAATAGACTCTAAGGTGAGTTTTCTTCTTATACCCACAGGCTTGGGTATAACGTAGGTCCTTTCTGGAGAGGAACTTTTCCACACTGAGACAGCATTCTCTCATGACCTAGCTGCTCTGCATTCTATAATTAGGATCTTTTGATCTGTCTTCATCCCTCACCCCCAGCCCAGGTCAAGTAAATTGCATACTATTCTTCCATCCAAGAACTCCAGAAGGATTCTCTAGTTTCCTTTAGACCCTTTCAATTTCTGCCCTGGTCCATCCCATTTCCATTCATCTCCAGCCTTTTTTGTCTTAATCTCATGTACATTTCTTGTCCACACCCTGCAGACACTGCCTTTCCTGAGACTCATATCCTGGCTGGTCTCGAGAGAGCAGGAGTGGATTTGCTTCTGATTCCTGTAGCTGTACTCTTTCTTCACATCGGCTGCTGGAAATTTGTGGCCCGGCTTTTGCGATGTACTGGACTTTATCACATGGCTTTTATGTACTAAAGTTACAGACTTCTTCCTACTGTTCCCTATCCTCAAGCAATTCAGTTCCAATTCCCTTGTCAGCCTTTTTCATGCTGTCAGAAAGAATTGTCAGACTCGTAGGCAAAATGTTTCCACGTCAAAAGCTTTCCTTAATGAATAGCAAAGGTCATTAGATTTTGCTTATTTTTAAAAATATGGGATATTATTTATTTTGTTTTTTCTTTATTTTTTTATTTTTATCTAAGTATGTTGCCATACAAGATTATATTAATTTCAGGTGTATAATATAGTGATTTGACATTTATATACCTTTTTATGTGATTATCACACTAAGTCTAATAGCCATCTATCACCATGCAAAGTTATCAAAATATTGATTATATTCCCCTTCACCTTTTTCACCCATCCTTATCCCCTCTTTGGCAACCATCACTTTGATATCTGATCTTATGAGTCTGTTTTGTTTTTAGGTTCCACATATAAGTGAAATCATATGCTTTATTTCACTTAGCATAATTCTCTCTAGGTCCATTCATGTTGTCAAAAGTGACAAGATCTCATTCTTTTTATGGCTGAGTAATATTCCATTGTGTGTGTGTGTGTGTGTGTGTGTGTCACATCTTCTTTATCCACTTATCTATTGATGGACATCTGGGTTGCTTCCATATCTTGGAGGTTGTAAGTAATGTTGCAATGAACATAGGGGTGCATATATCTTTTCAAATTAGTGTTTTTGTTTTCTTCAGATAAATATCCAGAAGTGCATTTCTGCTCGGTCATATGGTAGTTCTATTTCTGTGTTTTGTTGTTGTTGTTGTTTTGTTTTGTTTTTGAGGAATCTCCATACTGCTTTCCATAGTGGCTACATCAAGTTATAATCCCACCTACAGTGCGCAAGGCTTCCCTTTTCTTCACATCCACACCAATAGTTGTCATTTGTTGACGTTTTGATGATAGTCATTCTGACAGGTGTGAACTGGTGTCTCATTGTGGTTTTGATTTGCAACCCCCTGATGATGAGTGATGTTGAACATCTTTCATATATCTGGTAGCCATCTGTATATCTTTGTTGGAGAACTATCTATTAGATACATCACTTGTGAATATCTTCTCCCATTCTGTAGGTTGCCTTTTTGTTTTGTTGGTGGTTATCTTGGCTATGCAGAGAATTTTTTGTTTGATGGACTCCAACTTGTTTATTTTTGCTTTTGTTTCTCTGACTAGAGGGAACACTTCCAAAAAAGATATCACTAAGAGTGATGTAAAAGAGTTTACTACATATGTTTTCTTATAGAAATCTTATGGTTTCAGGCCTTACATCTAAGTATTTAATCCATTTTGAGTTTATTTTAGTAAATGGAGTGAGAGAGTGGTTCAGTTTCAATTTTTTTTGCAAGTATCTGTCCAGTTTCCCCAACACTACTTATTGAAGAGACTGTCATTTTTCTATTGTATATTCTTGCCTCCTTTGTTGTGATTAACTGACTATATTCTGAGCTCTCCATTATGTTTCATTGACCTATGTGTCTATTTTTATTCCAGTAACCATACTATTTTTATTATTATAACTTTGTAATATAATTTGAAATCAGAGAACATTGATATCTGTCTCAAGATTGCTTTGGCTATTCGTGGTCTTTTGTGGTTTGATGTAAATTTTAGGATTTTTTTTCTATTTCTGAGAAGAATGGCATTGGTATTTTAATAGGGATTGTATTAAATCTATATATTTCTTCAGGTAATATGGATATTTAAAAAATATATGTTTTTATTGATTTTAGAGAGAGAGGGGGAGAGAGAGAGAGAAACATTGATTGGTTGCCTTCAGTCTGGGGACCAAACCTCAACCTGAATATGTACCCTGACTGGGAGTCGAACCAGCGACCTGTTTGTACCTGGACAACACTCAATCAATTGAGCCACATCGGCCAGAGCAGGTTGTATGGACATTTTGACTATACTAACCCTTCCAATTCATGAGCATGGTATAGGCTTCCTTTATTTGTGTCCTCTTCCATTTCTTAATTTTTAAAGTATTTTTTTATTTTCATTAAGTAATAACAAATTCTTTATTAAAAACAACTTGCAAAATGAGAAAGTTCTGGAGATTAGTTGCACAACAATGTGAATATACTTAACACTACTAAACTGTACACTTAAAAATGGTTAAGATGCTAAAAACTTTTTTAATCCTCACCTAAGGATACTTTTCCCATTGATTTTGAGAGAGAGTGTAAGGGAGAGGGAAAGACAGAGAGAGAAACATTGATGTGAAAAAGACACATGGATTTGCCCTGAGCAGGGCAGGGAATCAAACCTGCAACTGAGGTACCTGTCCTTGACTGGAACTGAACCCAGGACTCTTCAGTCCAAGGGCCGATGCTCTAACCACTGAGCAACTGGCTATGGCAGGATGGTAAATTTATGTTCTGTGTATTTTACCACAATGAAAAGAAAACTTCAAACAATTTATCTTAAATTGTATATAGTTTTTCTGTAAAACATTTGAGCTGCCCTTGCCCTGGCCACGTTGGCTCAGTTGGTTGGAGCATCGCCCCATACACCAAATGGCTGCAGGCTTGATTCCCGATCAGGGCACATACCTAGGTTGTGGGTTCAGTCCCCAGTTGGGGTGTATATGGAAGGCAACCATTTGATGTTCTCTCTCACATTGATGTTTCTCTGTCTAAAAATCAACAAACATCCTTGGGTGAGAATAAAAAAGAAAATAAAAGAAAAAAATTTTGGAATGCCCAAATCCCTTTTCTAACAAGACTACTTATGGTTTGTGAGTACGCAAAAACACAGAGTTTATTCTTGTATTACTATTTATTAGGTATTGTATTACTTTCCATCGGAACCACTGTAAACCTACTTTTGCCCCACCCTGTATACGTCAGCTACATTTCCACCATTCCGTTTTTCCATCTGATGATGGTATACAACGTCCACATTTGCTTCTATGTGCTTAAGTGGTTTTTGTGGCCACAGAGCTACAATCTCAGTTATGTATGTAAGGCCACAGGGTTCTTTTTGCATTCGTATGGCGCTGCTTCTTTCTCAGCTCTCAGTGCCTCAAAGGAGCTCTGTGCAGATAGACATGGATGCTCAGGGCTGACGGCTCTCCCGGTTTCTCCCGGCTCCTTGTTGCCAGGATTACCCATCACAGTAGCACCCCCGTATGAATTCCGGGGCACAGGCTACGCTGTGGATAATCATGGCAAAAAAGTTTATGTCTTTGGAGTAATGTCCTCTGGCTCTGTTTTCTTGGAATTTATTAAATATGAGAAAACAAGGTGGAGGTCAAAGACGATGTGGTCCTGTCAGCACAGAAGGCATTTCTCAACAAAACTGTGCTGAGAGCATCCTGCTGACAAGAAATCATGGGGAGATTATCAAGCAGCTCTGAGATGCGGCCTCTTTCAGGGAAAAGACGCTGCTTGCACCTGCCGCATGCCCTTCCGTAAGTACCTCTGGCTTCCCCGGGCGCTTGCGTGCTACCCGCACACACCGCTGGCTCTCGCTATGCCAGGAATCTGTTTAATCGTCTAACATGATTTAAAGCTTCTCGGGAGATTCAGGTGATTATTTCCAACAGCAGGGGTTTCTTATAAAGTGGCTGGGGGGATCCAACACTCAGAAACACAACAACACTTGGATCCTGTTTGAAGTGCATCTATTTTTGTTTTCTGTCTGAGACCAGAATGCTCCTGGCAAAGTCTGTCCCTGAAATGATGAATATCTTAAGTCATGGCGTCCAAAAGAAGGCAGGGGGCCCAGAGCACCAGGAAGTAAAGCGGGAAACAGAAATCCAAATGTGAGTATTTGCCTGTGATCACCTGGGTGAGTGAAGCCTTGGACAAAATTGTACTTTCCTCAGATGGAAAAAAAAAAAGCCAGGTATTTGTTGGTAACTGCTTACCTCACAGCAGTGCTTGGCTCCAACAGCAGCTTTGCAAATGCATGAGAACTTACAGAGGTTTCTGCATCTGCAAATTAAATGCTCCCGGAGGTTTTTCCAAACACAGCGAAAACATCATCTGAATAATTGCTATGAAGAAATTTGGCTTCTCAGATGGACTTTAAACGTCTATTAGCTTCCCAGGATTCCTCGTCTTTTCATTCCTACTTATGTGCATTGGAGAGGAAATCAGCAGATGAAGCCACTGTATGCATCCTGTATTTTTACACATACTCTTTTTTTTAAAAAAAGGTATGTTTTTACTGATTTTAGAGAGAGGACGGAGAGGGAGGGAGAGAGAGAGAGAGAGAGAGAGAGAGAGAGAGAGAGAAACATCAATGATGAGAGAGGATCATTGATCGGCTGCCTCCATCCCCATCCACTGGGGATGGAGCTTGAAACCCAGGCATGTGCCCTGACCAGGAATCAAACTGTGACCACCTCGTTCATAGGTCAATGCTCAACCACTAAGCCATGCTGTCCAGGCTACACATACTCTTTTAACCTACTTGGTGAGTCCTTGTGTTTGTGTTTCTGCTCATTTTCTTGCCTCACCTTGAGAAGTTCTAGCACCTAGATGTCTTTGAATTGCCAGCCACTTTGGACCCCTGAAACTGGTTTGTTAAGCACTCTTGTTTTGGGGTTTTCCTGTTTTTATATTTTGATAAGTACTTCTCGATCCATTCATGCCTTTGGGTATTAAAAGCAGATAATACTGGAAAGTACATGACATTGTGCCGGCACAATCCTTAGCCTTCTAAGTCAGTGACTCATTCCGTCCTGCTATAGTTCCTGTCATCATCCTGCAGAAAGGAGCAGAGGCACAGGTGACTAGGGAACTGCCCCCGTGTTGTCCAGGTGGCGAGTGGAAGAGCTGGGCGGGAACCCAGGCCTCACCCTCAGCCCACACACTGGACTCGCTGCCCATGGGCCTGGCAGTGTTGTGCTGGGGAAGTTTAACAACCGGTTCTCAACCGAACAATAGAGTCCTCATTGTTAGCAGCCCTTGCTAACATCCATGGCCCATTACTCGCTGGCTGATTTCAACTCACCTGACTCCCAAACTTCTGAATGTGGAATCCTCGGCTCCCCTGAGCCGGCTCTGCATCACATCTCTCTATTTCCACCAGCAACACCTGAGGGACAGTCTGCGTGCTGGGTGCGGCCACCATGACAAACAGTCCCGCGACTGGACATCCAGGGAGACTGTCCAGGGAGAACTGGCTGCTTTGGCGCTGCCTCCTGCCGTCACTGATCCTGGAGCTTCTCCCTTCGTGACCTTCATGCTGGGCCCAGAGTCAGCAGCAGGAGGGGAGGCACACTGTGAGGTCAGGTAGGAGGACGGGGCCGTGTGTTCAGGCAAATGAGACACAGGAAAACGAATGCAACCTCTTTGGAGGAAGGGTGTGTCCATCCCTCCTGCTCTAGGTGAGGACCAGGGCTCAGTGGGAATAACCTAAGGAACTGGCTTTACGAGTATTTTAGGGAGGTGTGTGAATACACCCTCACCCTGCAGGCTGATTTTCATCCATCGCGGACCTTAGCTCACTGGCGTTGAGCTCTGAGAGAGGCCCACAGCAGGAAGCAAGGAGGGCCTCTTTGACCAAGGCTCCATGAAGGACACCCGGGTCTGACCAGTTTCCTTACTTAGGTTAAGGCTCTGACTTTGATTCTTTGGGGATTGGCCTTGTGGCACTCACACTGCGTCTCAGTACAGCTTTCCTGGAACCCCTGGCCTGGGCTGTAATTTTGGTTGATGTCCACACCATCCTTAGAAATAGCTGACATCAACACAGAGGGAATCAGCCCTGAGTTTTCTGCGGGGAATGGCGATTCCTGTGGCAGCTTCTGTGAGGGCTACAAGGTCGTTGCTATACGGAGAGGGAATTTGGGCTGAAACACATGAGAAAACCAGAGTAGGCTTTAAATTTTGTTTATTTTGATTGTGCTTTATTTGTTTGTTTTCAGGGGTGTTTTCTGCAAAGGGGAAATCGTCCTTGTGTTCTATCACTTACTTCCGTTTTCATGTTATATGGCTTACAGGGCCGCGTTTCAGCTCTGCTCTCTGGATCCCAGTCTCGGTTCCCACTGAGAGAAAAACCTCCATCGGTTTCCTATGACACGAGGGGCAAGAACTGATTTGAGGGTGTGCGTGGGGTGGGTGGGGCCTCACCTGCAGTGCAGGCCAGGGAGGCGGGAAGTGACCCTCTTCATCATTCCTTCTGCGCCTCTACCTGGTTTCATCCCAGCAGCTGGGCACCTTCATCACTGCTGCGGAGGCTGGGTGGGCTTGTTACCCTCTCCCTGCTCCAGAGGGTTCTCACTGAGCTCCGGACACAATGATGAATGGTCCTGTGGGCCAACCCTACAAGACTGGGGAGACAAATATACCTCATTCAGGGGAAACAAGCCCCAGGACATACATTATCTGGGACAAATGAGATGGCCAGTGAGCTACTTCATTGGGTATTTATGAGCTTTATTCTTTATTGTAGGACTTTATTTGGTATTTATGTACATATATACTTATATGTATATCCCTATTTTAGTATATATACACACTTTATTTTTTAAAAAGACACAAGAAGAAAGCACTCGATACTAGAATATTACTCAGGGATAGCTTTTCTTATATTATTTTTCTTATTACAAAAGGTGAAGACTTAGATAAAAGGTATAAGCACAAAAGAAAATAAAAAGAATCTGTGTTTCTTTAATTACATAAGTAAACTGCTTTTAACAATTTGGTATATACCTTTCCAGTTATTTGTTGACGCATGCAGAGCCATTTCTTTAAGCAATTGTGCACACAGTGTTACAGTCACTTTTATAAGCTTAATACACTGTGAGGTTTAAACAGGATACTTTATTTTTTAAAAATTTTAAATATACTATTCAGTAGTATCCACTAAATAAATGTTAACTATGATAGTCATTATTATTTTCTTTCTATATCAAATATCATCACTTATTCTATTTATAGTTTTAAGCAATCCTATAATGAATATTATTATGGATAAAGCCTTTCACACAGCCATTATTAATTTTTTTATTATAATTCCTGGGAGGAGGATTGCTGAGTCAAAAGGTATTCACTTATTCTTTAAACAACTATTTTAAAAATATACTTTTTTTTTATTGATTTCAGAGAGGAAGGGAGAGGGAGAGAGAGACGGAAACATCAACGATGAAAGGGAATCATTGATCAGCTGCCTCCTGCACACCCCACACTGGGGAGAGAGCCTGCAACCTGGGCATGTGCCCTTGACTGGAATTGAACTTGGGACCCTTCAGCTCACAGGCTGATGCTCTATCCACTGAGCCAAACCAGTTGGGCCTTCACCATTTGTCAGCAACTACCTTAGGACCCAGAAATAACCAGCAGGAGAACAAGACACACTTGGTACCTGCTCTGGTGGAGAGAAAACAATCTCACAGTTACAATGAACTCAAAGAAAAGCAAATTTGGTTAATAAACTATAGAAAAGATATTTAACCTCCCTAGTAGGAAGGAAAATTAAAATTAAAATAACAATGTGATGCCACCTTACATTCATTCAATTGACAAAACAAACTAACAAACACCAATGTCCAGCTAGGATGAAGAAGAGATGGGTGTTCATGGATTCATATTACTGGCTGAAATGTGAATTATTGTTACAGCCTTTCAGAAAAGTAGTCTAGCCACTTCTATAAAAACTAAAATGCACGCCCTAGCCAGCTTGGCTCAGTGGATAAAGCATCAGTCTGAGGACTGAAGGGTCCCCAGTTTGATTCCGGCCAAGGGCACATGCCTGGGTTGTGGGCTCTCTCCCCAGTGGGGGGTGGGGGGGGCGTGCAGGAGGCAGCTGATCAATGATTCTCTCTCATCATTGATGTTTCTATCTTTCTTTCCTTCTCCCTTTCTCTCTGAAATCAATAAAGAAAAATATTTAAATAAATAAAAAAATAAAATGCACAAAAGAAAAAATAATTTTGAAGTCATAATAAAAAGTAAGCTATAAACATAAAATAAAATAAGATAAAATGAAATAAAATACACATATACTTTAGGGAATTTATCAGCACTTCAGGGAATTTATCCATAGAGGTAGTATTTAAGAACATGCACTTGAAGGGGATCAGAATATGCCGCCCCAAAATATGACACTTGGGCCTGAGGATTATTCTGAACTGGAGAAGTCATAGGAGGAACTCTGCCCTCCCCTTTTCTGCCTTGTATCAGGGCATACATTTCCCTTTGTAAAGGCACCCCGCTCCCCCCATAGCAGGGAGAAGAGATGACTCAGCACTGGAGTTGGCACAGTCCACTTTACTAAGATAATCATTATCTTTTACTAATTTCTCCTATATACTTACCTTCCTACAATCTACCACCCCTAGAAGCCAAAACCCCCTTTTGTCTATCTTGTCACTTAACACCCCCTTGTTAAAATGGTATGTAAGCCCTGGGACCTAACCATCTCTTTGAGTTTTCCCTTCTTTACTGTGAAACTCCTGTGTGCTTGTGTAATAAACTTTTCCTCCTGTTAATTTGTCTTTTATCAGTTTCATTTGCAGGCCCCAGGAACTGAACCTGAAGGTAGAGGAAAAGGTTTTTTTTTCTTTTTCTCCTCTACACTTTCAACAGTATTTATTACAATGCTGTTCATAGTTGCAAAGAACTGAAAACAAAGAGATCAAAAAAAGGATTATATACCTGGCCGGCATGGCTCAGTGGTTGAGTGTCAAACTATGGACCAAGAGGTCATGGTTCTATTCCTCAGGGCACATGCCAGTGTGGGGCATGCAGGAGGCAGCCAATCATGATTCTCTCTCATCATTGATGTTTCTATCTCTCTCTCTCCCTCTCCCTTCCCCTCTGAAATAAATAAAAATATATTTTAAATATATTTTTTGGGAGGAGGATTGCTGAGTCAAAAGGTATTCATTTATTCTTTAAACAACTATTTTAAAAATATATATATTTTCTATTGATTTCAGAGAGGAAGGGAGAGGGAGAGAGAGACGGAAACATCAACGACGAAAGGGAATCATTGATCAGCTGCCTCCTGCACACCCCACACAGGCCAGGCTGAGGGACCCCACTGGTGCACGAATCCATGCACCAGGCCTCTAGTATACATATAAGATCTTTGGTTACTCTCTTCCCACCCTCCCCCATCCCCCTTCTCTCTGAGATTCATCAGTCTGTTCCATGTTTCCATGCCTTGGCATTGAGCATCTGCCCCCTGGTGGTCAGTGTGCGTCATAGCTACTGGTTGAATGGTCAAAGGATTGAACTGTTGAATGGTCACTTAAGCTTTTATATATGTAGATATGTGAAGGAGGAGAAGGAGAAAAATGTTTTAGAGTAATAAAAAAGAATGATTCTCTTTCAGTGATAAACAAGCAGAAAACTCTTATATTTATATGATCAAGGAGAAATGTGTGTGCAGATACTTAGCACAGTATTAATGCTGGTTACTGTTGGAAGATGGGATTGGATAGATGGTTAGCTTCTTTCTCTTATGACTTATTGTGTGTTACTTCCATAAAGTTTCAAATAAAGAGAATTTTAACATTTAGCAGTTTAATACTAATAAAATAGCACAGGGAAGATCGAGAGTGTTCCAGAAGCTTAACTTCGACATGTGTTACCCATCTGAAGGGCTAGTCATAGGCCAGATCCTTGTCCAGGAATAAGGAGGCCATGAATGGGCGTGTATAACAAGTGACCATAACTACTGGTCATCATTCCTAGACTTCGAGATATTATTTACTTCACATATTGCCAGTTTTGGGGGTCACTAGTTGAAATAATTCTGGCAGAGCCACAGATTTAGAACATCATAGGTAGAGCAGAAAAGGGGTCAGCTTTCAGCTCTGGAGCATTCCACCCTCTGATTCTCAAGTCCTTCATCGGTATGGTGGGCACCTTCCCTTTACCCACGCTGCAGAGTTCTCAGCAGGCCCCCATGAGATAAAATACATGAAAATGCCCAGCAGAAAACCCAGCACAAGGTAAGCCCTCCCAACCTGTTCTCTGGTCTGGATCTGCCCACTCAGCCTCAGAGCTGTCATAAAGAACAAAGGGGAACAGATGTGAGGGCGCCTTGGAAGGTGTGAGGCGTGACACAAAAGCGAGGCAATAAGAAAGGCAGCGAGAGCGCCCATGTGAGAACCCGGGGGCCTTGGCATGCACCTCAGTTCTTGGATAAGCCCTTTGCATATTATCGCTGCGAACGGTTTCACCAAGTTCAAGAAATTGGTTACTCATCTCACGGCCGGGAGATGAAGGAACTGGGTGAAGTGCTCCAAAAGAATGTCTGGCACAGAGTCCTTATTTCCAGAACTTTCCAATGCTGGCAGGTGTGAGATTGTGCAGTCACCCAGAGCCTTGCCAAGGAGATTCAGTGTTAACTGCCGAACACGGGGGAAAGTCCCTCAGTGGGCCGTGTGTGCTGTTAAAGGCAAGTCACAGAAGAGGGTACAATCAATATCAGTTCCAGAAACACTTCGCAGGCATTGAGACTTGGCCAATTAGACTCCGAGTGTTTGGCCAGCTCTGAAGTGTGGGGAGAAAAGTGATGAGACAACGCTTGTCTCCGAGGATTCTTTTTAGAATGTTCTGTGTGTACCAAGTGTCTCACAGCACAAGGTGAAAATACTTGAAAAGAAAAGGAAACAAAGTACTCATTTATATTCATGAAAATGAAACCTTAGAGTATTACCTCTTTCCCCCTGTATCCACCAAAAACACAGTAAGCGTTCGAGCTTTTGTCAAATCCAGCTGTAATTATGCTGCGCAATTTTGGTTGTTATATGCTTTGACCTTGAGGTAGAAATCTGCAAACAATTTCCAGTCCCAGTTCTTCTGAGAGAAGAAATGGAGCTCCTGTGATGGCTGGGTGCACCCACGTGTACACCAGCTATGGAATGCGAATGAGGCTAGGGCACCCTTGGTCTGTAGGTAGGTCGAAGTCAAAGGTCAAAGGTCAAAGACTGAGACTGTGGCCAAAACATATGCAGTGTGCTTTGGTTTTGTGTTCTGAGGTAAACGTCTTGTGCTGCTCAGCCTCATTACTTACTCCCCTTTAATCCTCCCCTTCCTTGCTTGATGACCTAATCAAGTGAGGTCATGGTGGAACTTCTGGTAAATAAGTGACCTTACCCCAAATCCCCTGCTGTTCGCACCTCCCGTGGTCAGCAGAGGTAGCTGTAGTCACTCATTAACTTTTTAGTGCTGGCTATTCCGTTGGCCACAAACACAAGGCTTTGGTGTAGAAATAGCAGCCACCAATCACAGCTCAATAGTTTCCTGGGTGTGTGTGAACATATAGTCACACAAAAATCGAGGGTACTGTGTATTTAATCGCTTTAAAAATCTTCAGTCACACAATTGCTATAGGTAGAAAGGCAGCTCCTTTGGGTGATTCTAGGTCTGCTTTTGCTGCTGTTTAAGAGGGCATGCAGCTTCACCCCTCCAGGCCTCCTTTTTCTCATACAAAAAAAAAAAGAAAAGAAAAAAAAGTAGATATTGAATTAGAGAATTTTATGGTTCTTAAAAAAAACCCTGGGATTCCACGATTCTGCTGCCTCGGATAACAGGTTAGGATCACCAGATTTAGCAATATTTGAGACATACTCATCCTAAAAAAGCATTCGTTGTTTATCTGAAATTCAACTTTAACTGGGTGTTCTGTCTTGTATCTGGCAATCCTACAACAGTTAAATGTTGTTGGGAGGAGAGCAGATAACCCTGGCTCTGCCCCTCGCTGGGCGCCAAGGCAGGGCAAGAAGAAGAGGCCTGTGAGGATGGTCCCCCCCACCGCCCCGCCACCTCCCCTCCCTCGCCCCCCTCCCCTCAGCCCATCTCATGGCTCTCCCAGGTGAGGAAAGGGCCCCACTGTCCCAAGCAGCTCTTCTCTGAGCAGGGACATGGCAAACTCAATCCTCTTCAGTTCTTTTTGGGCAGAAAAGCTCAAAACATATTTGATTTGACCTCGTTTCCAATCAGCGTTAAAACAAAACAAAACTCCCTTTCACTACAAGGAGACAATTCTTTTTCTTTTTCCATGGAATTAAATGCTAACACATGGCCCAGGAAGTAGGTTTCTCCTCAACAAAAACTCTTGGGCGTTGTGTTCAGGAGAAGAAAATTTGCTCTATGAGGGTTGCAGATTCAACATTCAGTGAACAGAAGATGCCTCTGACTCAAGAATCAGGATTTACCTTAACAAGCGATGGGGGGAAATCACTTCTGCACAGCATTTGATAGCTTATACATTTTTTTTTTCTTACGGTGTTTGATTTAATTTTTACAAATAACCCAACAGAACAGTTGTTGTATTAGTTACATTTTATGGGTAAGAAATTTGCCCGAGAACTGTTGTTTCTTATCCCATTTCCCCAGCTAGGAGATAGAGGCACACGCCAATCCCCCAGCTAGTCAGTAGAAGAATCAGCTTCTTAACACAAATCATCAGCGGTGTTCTCTATCGGCTGCCCCGCTGTGTGAGGACTCTCTTCCAGACCCATCCTGCAAAGAGTCTAGAAAGAAAGCCCCAATGCCTCTCCATGCTTTGGCAGAATGGTAACATGTGAGTCTCTGCTCAGTCTCCTTTTGGCTCTCCTACTCTCTAGGCCTCTCCAGCAGCCACAGCACAGGCCTTGAGAGCGGGCTGGTAGAAGCCAACCAGTCTGATTCGCCTTATTTCAACAGAGAAGGAGACTGCGACACAGATTGGTGAAATTAGAGCCTAGACATTCGGGCAAGCCACTGCTGGCTTCCTCTCCCTCCAGTGATGAGGCTGGCTGTGCTCAGCCCTGGGGGCTGGGAAATGCTCGGAAAAGCTGGGTCAGAGTAGGTGATAAAGAGCACTCCCATCCCTGGTAGTGGCTTAAGAAAAACAACACACAATCTCCTTTCTCCTGATGTGGATATGGGAACCTGCCCTGTGTGTGTTTGATTGGTGACTAGTAATAATTCAATTGCCAGTGGTCGAATTCACTTCTCTGGATGGATAGACTAGACTGGGTTCCAGGGGTTGTTTGTGCCAGAAAACTGGAAAATTGACCAGGACTCTTACTATACAAGCTTCGCCATATTTCTCTGAAAAAGACCAGCTGATGTTAGGGTTGTGAATACTAATATTACCTGGATAGCCCACAATGTTTTCCTGTTGCATTTGAAAATCTGCCTACTGATTTGATATCTTAATTAACTTGTATTTATTTGCTTAGCTCCTAGAAAGTAAATCACTGGCCTCCCCTGTATTCTATGTGAATATCATTTGTATTTATTCATTTCTAGTTTTTATATATTTATATACTTTTGATCATTAAGTGGAAGAAGAATAAAACCTATAGAAACCACATTGGACCGATGACGTTAAGATAATACATCCTGGATGAGATTATGGGTGACTTTAGTTTCTTCTTTCACTCTCATAAATATAAAATCCCTTTAAAAAGAAAAAGTAAAATCAAAAAGATTATAACGGAAAGGAAACCTTTATTGCCCAAACCTACACCCAAAAACCGATCTCCCCAACTGCCTGACAGTCTCATCTCTTTCTAGCTGTTGACAAACAACACACATTTCCATAATTGAGATAATTAAGGGCAGTGCCAGGTACTGTTATCATACAGTCTCTGCAGTTCAGGGACTGCCAATTTCTGCTCCTTCCTAACAGCCTGAAGGCATGGAGATTAACACCTACGGAGTGTGGTGGCTGGAATATAGATGAGGAGAGAGAGACAGGCTGCTTGCTGCCTTTGATTAAAACATTAGAAGAATAATTATTACAATAGTGAGATGGCTTCGGCCTTCTGTTAAGATTTTGTTTCTCCTCCAGTTTACCATGTATCCCTGAAACTTTTTTTTTTTTACTTCTCCATATGGCAAATTACTGTCATTGACAATCTTATACTTCAAGTTGAGAACATTTTGTGTGGATTGATTTAGTGGTTCCCAAGGCGGGGTAATTTTCATTGTTGCCGAGGAGAGGGGAATATTACTTCTGGAGGCCCAGCAGGCATTTTATTAAACAATTGTACCAGCTGGAAACAAATTATTGCCTTTATTCGAAACTACCATTTAGAAGTCGAATGCTTTCATTTCAGTGGGACGTAAGTGTTGGGACCAGCTAGGGTTCTCACATTGGTGGATTTCTTAGCAGGCCAACCTAAACCAAAATCTTGCGGCTGTTGGCTGCTGTTTTTACACCAAGGCTGTGATTGCTTTTAACTCAGAAACTGATTCCACTGTCACTGTTTTCTCTGTCTAAGGCTCTAAAATATTTATGAAGGCACAGAGGGAGGGAGACACATATTGGGCACAATCCAAATGCAATATTAATGTACCTCTTCTTCAGCTCTGATTCCAACAAAACTGTGACATGTACACTCTTGCCGAAGCCTATGGGTCCCACCATGCTACGGAACAAGAGATGGGCACCATGTTTTGCAAAGGATGAAGAAATGCTGGCCATTATTCTAAAGGCCGTGTGATCCAGAACGTGGGTCTGTTCTTGGGGGGCAAGAGGAGAGAGACATGTTCCACTAAAAGTAGCACAGGGCATGTTATCACCTAATATATCCATTTTGTACGTTTAGTGGGAAAATAGAGTCTATCAAGACAGTGTAATTTAGAAGGGTGGAGAGAGCCACATAATTTCCAGGGCAGAGAAAAGAGTGCTCTTTGGTGCATTTTTGGTGGAACTGATCTGTTTTGGCTGTAATTTCCAGCTTCCTTTTTTTTTTTCTATGCATAGTCATTTTTTTCCTGTTTATAATGGAAAACTACAGCACAAGGCCCTGAAAGTTGAGAAAGTGGCCACTGAGAACATTGCTTATTGCTTTCTTACCTGTTTATTAGCAAAATTAAATGCCTTCCTGTCAGAAATTTAATTGAATTGGGATTATTCAAATCCTGGGGGGAAGGTACATTTTGGTCATTTCATTTCTTTAAAATGTGCTGTGCCTTTCTTTCAAAAATTGATTTTAGAGAGAGGAAGGTGGGTGTGGGGGAGAGAGAGAGAGAGAGAGAGGAACATCCACGTGAGAAACATTAATCAATTGCCTCCTGCATGCTCCCCAACTGGGAATTGAACCCACAACCTTTTGGGGTACAGGATGATGCTCCACCCAACTGAGCCACACCAGCCAGGGTTGTGCTGTGCCTTCTGACATCATTTATTAAAACAAAAAAGCCCTCCATGTAATTGTGCAAGTCAGGAACCCAGATAATTTTCTCAACCAAATTGTTCTCCTCACACCTCCCTCAGGGTCCAGCCTTTCCCTTGTCATTTCTCAAGTGAGACAGAAGTCAACTTTGAGTAAACAAGTATAAGTTGATTTCAGAGATGAAGGGAGAGGGGAGAGAGAGAATCACTGATCGGCTGCCTCCAGCATGCCCCCTATTGGGGATCCAGCCCAAAACCCAGGCATGTGCCCTGACTGGGAATTGAACCATGACCTCCTGGTTCATAGGTTCACGCTCATCCACAGAACCACACCAGCGGGGCACAGGCAGCTTTTTTGAAGGTGATGAAACTGAGACAGAATTAAAATATTGTACAAGATTAATGGGAGAGAGGAAGAGAGGAAGTTTGCACTTTACATTACAGATGCAAGAGGTTAGCCAGATGGAATCTCCCTTAAGCAGCTCAGAAACCAAGAGATGTTCAAAGAGATAGGGGTTCCCACTGTTCTGAGCACAGTGAGAGAACGAAGCTAAGCATGATAGCATCACCTCAATTCTTTTTCCGTGAAACACAAACCAAATCCCAGGTGAAAGTTTGTGATCACCTCCATCTCCATTTAATTGGGTTGGTTGGTTGGTTGGTTCCGTGAGAAGATTCTCTTCCTCTCCACCTGCAGTCCCTCCTCCACCCCAACAATGCTCTTCTCTGCAAGCAAGGGAGGTGCTTTATGCCTGTTCCAAATCAGGAGAGGAGCCCAAATCAGGTCTGTTTAGGGAGCCTGCTATCAGGTCTTGGTACATGGAAGTATACAACTGTGGTAGCTCAATATGAGTGATCTCCTTCCCTCCCTCCCTCCCTCGGGGGCCCTCCCTCCCTCCCTCCCTCTCTCCCCCTTCCCTCTGTGTGTGTGAGTACATGCATTTGAAATTTAACAAAAATACATTTAAAAAATTAAGTTAATTTGTGTGCATTTTCTGCACATCCTGGTGGCTAAAACAACAGTACTTCGTTCCCTCACAGTTCTGGAGGCTAAAAATCTAAAACCAAGATGTCAGTGATGCTGTACTCCCTCTGAACGCTCTAGGGGAGCATCTGTTCTTTGCCTCTTTCAGCTTCTGGTGGCCATTGGCATCCCGTGGCTTGTGGCTGCACCACTCTAATCTCCGACTCCATCTTCACATCACCTTTTCCTCTGTGTGTCTCTATTCGGGATACTTGTCATTGAACCTAGGGTACACCCACATAATCCACATGATCTCTCCATCTCAAAATTTTTAATTTAATTACATCTTCAAAACCCTTTTTCAAATGAGGTCACATTCAAAGGTTCTGGGGATTAGGGTGTGGACATACTTGGGTGGGGCACCATCTAGCCCACCAGAGTACCCTAATCTGATTGTTTGCTTATAGGAAGATATTTGGAAATAGATGCATTATAAACATATTTCTTTCTTTTATGTGCCTTAATTTGTCCCAGAAATGTTTTAGGATAGATGCATAAGGTCATACATTATTTATGAAGAGAAATGATGTGTCCTCTAGATTGGTATTGTTCTTGCAGATACACTCTATGGTCTCTGGGGGTTGCACACCCTTTGCTGTTACCTCCCGGCACAGGGAGCGCCCAGCCGCAGGAGGAAGGAGAGGATAGTTCTGCTTGTCTTGCCCGTGTTCTATCAAGGACCTCATCATCTCAGTTTTGCCTCATCTTCTGGTAAGCAGCTCCCACAAGCTCTTTCAAAGCAATGATTCTCAGTCTTCCCGCAATTGTAGACACTCATTAATGCCTTGATGACTCATGTTCCTTAAAGGAGGTGAAGCGGAGAAATGGCCTCAACATCCCAGAATTTTCCGTGGCTACGTGGCCAAAGATGAAGAGACAAAGGACTTCAACTGACCAGCATATGCTCCTTTGCTTGCAATAGGCAGTACAGCTGGCAAACTTAAGTGAGACATGGTGACTGAGGTGTAAACGAGAACCATAGTCCCCTCTTCCACGTGCTTCTTGCCCCTATTCCCTGAAGCTTGATGCCATTCCTCTCTTGTACGTCTTTTTTTTCCTTTTTAACTTTATTTTTATTGTTGACATTATTACAGATGTACCCATTTGCCTCCTATTTGCCCGTTTCCACTCAGCCCCTGTTCCCCTTCCCTCTGGCCATCACCACACTGTTGTCTGTGTCTATGGATTAGGCAGATATGTTGTTTTTTTTTACTAATTTCTTCACATTTTTTCATCCAGTCCCTCCTCGACTCTCTCTCTCTTGTACATTTTCTTCCACAAAGGAAAGCATATTAATAAACTGAGTCAGGATCCCACTTAGGGCAAAGTCATATTTTTAACTCTAGCTCCCCACAACCGTGTTCTGGTGTGCTGGTCCTGATTCTTGGATTTGGTGATAAAGGGTGAGTGGAACCCTTATTTAGGCCTTGAGCAATTTGCATTCAGGGTGCAGACATTCTTGGGTTCCCAATCAAAATGCCTACATTAAGTCATCAAAACCTCTCTCAGGGACACTCACTTCTTTGATTGGCTCAATGAAATAGACTATTTATAATTGGCATCTGGTATCATAAAAGGAGTATTTCTTCAGAAACCATGGACTATACTGCTTCAGAACCTATAACCAAACCCCATCCTGTATCTTGGCTAAGTCCTGTGTCCTCTGCTCAAGAGGTTGCAAGGGAAAAGAGTCCCGACCTTCAACTTGGGTTGTACCAATCAGATTATCAGGTCCTTCTAGGAATGAGAAAAAGCAGAGGCAGGCACAGTCAGGAAAGAGCAAAGTACATTTCCCTCTCCATTTCTTTCAGTTGCATTGGTTGAATGGAACTTAGGTCTAGGGTGCGATTGTCTGCTGGGTCAAGGTTTGATTAAAAAAAAATCCATGGTCTGTCTTAGGTGGGCTTCCCTGTGGCATTAACCTGTCTGATATCCCAGTCTGACACTTTTTCTCAGAAATGTCTTCTCTGAAGCTTATGCTTAGTGAAGTATCTCCTAGAATCAGATCCAAGAAGCGTGAGTCCCGAGAGCTGCTTTGACAAGAAGAATAAAAGGTGTATGTAGTGTCTAATATATTTGTAAAACTAAAGCATACTATAACTCCCTCTTGGAAATTTATAATAAACATTAAAAGCCTCCTTAACCTTGATTAATGTGGAGTTTCCCAAACTAATTTGACTCTAGAACTACTCTTTCATATAATACCAATTAATAGAGAGAGACATTCTGGAAAATATGGCAAGGTAGAAGATGTGTTAGACTTTGAAACAGAAGGCCTGTGTCTGACTCCCCACTCTGTACTTTTCTAACTGTTGGCATTGGATAAGTTATTAGTGAGCCTCAATGGTGTTATATATAAAATGGGTACAAAACACTGGCCCATGTCTACCAGGGTTGGGAGAAACCGAGATGTCTGTGAAAGCACTTCTAAAACAATAACAGGCTGTTCAAAATAGTTAGGTATATGTGCATCTGTAACAGGAACATGGCCCACAGACTGACTCTGTCCCACTGCCTGATTTTGTAAATAAAAGTTTTATTGTAACACAGCTATGTTTATTTGTTCACATATCATCTGTGGCTGCTGTTGGACTACTATGGGGAATTGAGTCATTTTGACAGACACCACGTGGCTCAGAAAGCCCAAAATGTATATGATTTTGTCCTCTACCCCTGATTTGTAATAAGAAATCATTTACATTCAAGGATATGTTCTGTCTGTGGTAGCAGAGATGACAGATGTGCTTCACTTGGGAAAGTGTGAAGTGGACATCGGGCAAAGCCCTGACCTGGATTCTTGTCTCAGGGGGATCAGGTGGTAAGGTCTCCAGGCCTAACAGGGATGTGGGAAATAATTACACCCAGACTTTCTCTACATAATAACTTGGGCGATGAACATGCCTGGACACTTGTAGCAAAATCCTGGAAGGTTGCCCAGTCCACCCCGAGTAGAAAGAGGAGCCAAAGAGCATGCAGCTCCAGCCTTTGGAAGGGGCAGAGTGACAGTTTGTCTCAAACGCATTATGGAAAATTGTAGCTGAGAGCATAGAGTTTCTATGAGTTTTGAAAATCATTAGGGTCCAAAGACAGGTATTCACTTGCAAGAGCAATTCTCAGAAGATTAACAGAGCATTGAACCATCACTGTGACGCTTCCAAACGTTGCATCCTTAGGTCCCCTCTGGTGTGCGGGCTGGTGTTCAGGACCACTGGGTCTCTACTCTCAGACTGGCCAGAACACAGTGAGATCAGTGCTCTGAACACCCACCTCAATGCTTTTCTGAAGCTCAGCACTCTAAACTCAGCTGCTTCACATTCACAGACCAAGTACGCAAACAGCGAAACCCCAAAATAAGTGGGCAGTTCCTGGAAAGAAGAATGTCCTCCACTTGGTAGGTGGATGAGTAGCATGATAACAGCCTTCATGCCAGGACTTAGATTGTGGTGGTATCGCTAAGGCCCCTGTTTCTGGTCTTCGCAGTTGCGAGCTGCTAACAGCATCTGGCATCCATAACTCTTGGTTGAGGAATGCTTGCAGGGCTATTTGTGGAGCCTATCTCTGAGAACACACTTAAGACACCTCATATATTTCCAGCCTTCCTCCCCACCGCGTGTGGGGGTGTAGGCTGCGATTATGTTTATGACGGGGAGGGATGAAATGTTTTGGAGAGTCACCATGACATTTCAATGCTCTGTTAATCTTTTGAGAATTGCTCTTCCAAGTGAATACTTACTGCTGGTCCCTGCGGATTTTAGAACTCATAGAAACAGAGTAAAAATCACAACTTGGGGTTGGACCAGCTAATTATCATTCTGCCTATTTTACCCTGCAGAGCAGTCAACTTCCCTTAGCAATTTAGAGGCAAATGGATTTTGCCCCCACTTGGATGTCAAGTCCCTCTGCAATCTGGGAGCAGTTTTATTCCCCATGACTCTGGCTCTCCACTGCAGGCAGGTGGATGCATGACTGCCCCAAAGTATTCCACACCCACCCTGCTCCTGGCCTCACCCTGCTCCTTCACTCATGCCATTCCCTTCACCTCACGCTCCCACTCATTTTCATGAGGCCTTTCCTGACATCTCTATGTCCTTTTCTCTGAACTCCCTCAGAACCTAAGCTGTGTGCTGTTTAAATTAAGTTTAATGTTTAGTTGATACTATTATCTAGAGTACACTTTAAAAAGTATATTTCACTCTCTTCTCTCCAGCAAGAACATCAGCTTCTTGAAGGCAGAGACCATCTACTTCATTTGAGCTTACCCCTCTGACCTAGTGTTAGCCTATAATAGTTTGTCAATAAATGCTATTGAAAATGAGAATTTTGAAAGTAGGTTTCAGGGGAGGGGGCCCCTTTGTCTAGTACATTTAGAAATACTGACACATCTCAGAGAGATATAGTGGAAGTTCAGCTTATGAGAGTTAGCTGCATTCATCCTAGGACTCAGAGGCATCTGGAAAGCCCAGGTAAGCCTTTCTACATTTGATCCAAGGAGTTTCTTGGGAAGGAACTCACCCTCAGGGAGGAGAGAGTAAAAGGTCTGGATATTTGGACAAAGCCTTAGGTACAGAGGGGATGATTCTGTCTTCAGATGGTCACCTTCCCCGAGTGTGTCCATGTCTTCAGATGGCATTCTCTCCCTTATACAGACAGCAGTTATAGCCTGGCCAGCTGGCTCAGTTGGTTGGAGTGTCATCCCTTACACCAAAAGGTTGTGGGTTTGATCTCTGTCGGGGCAGGTACAGGAGGCAACTGATCAATATATCTCTCTCTCATATCAATGTTTCTCTCTAAAAATCAATAAAAGCATATCCTTGGGTGAGGATTGAAAAAAAAAAAAAAAGGACAGCAGTTGTATTGGATTAAGAGTCCAGCCTAATCACCTCATTTTAACTTGATTACACCTGCGCTTAATAGAGCTAAACTTCCAAACATCATAACTCAGTCGAGCCTTCCTTAAACGTGTTCATAACAGCTGGCAACTTCACCTACCACCTTGGTGATCACGTGGCTGACAGGGAGCTGTGCTCGCTGTCACTGCCCAGCCTCACTAGAGAATAGCGAGTGCATGTCCTAGCTCGGAAGAAGTTCAAAATTCAAAATTATTTGAAGGACAGTTTCTACTAAATGCGGATCGCTTTCACACTATCGTAAAGTCGAAAATCGTCGTAAATCAGAGAGTGTCTGTACAAGTGAGGTCCTGGCTGAGTTCTCCCCTTGAGCCTGGAACCTGGTGGAACCTGATGGGCAGCCTGGTCCATCCTCACCTGCAGCAGGAAGGCAGTGGGGGCGAGACTTAGAGGACTGTCCCTAAGTGCTCCCAGGGAAGTCGGACCCACCACTGAGCAGAGATTGTGAGTAGAGCTCTTCCCCTGCCCCACCCCCTTTCCTCCCTGCTTCAGATCTCTCTCCCCACCTCCAAGCCCTTTCCTCTGTAGAGGGGTCTCCTGTCTCCTCACCTCTCCCAATCCCTGATGTCCCCGCCTCACCTTCCACCCTTTCTTCCTCATCCCAGGAGGTGGGCAAGCCATTTTATTTAAGGGGAAAAAGAAACCACTTCCTCTTTTAGAGGGTGTCTCTATGTCTTTATAGTTCTACCGGCTCTGTGTTGGATTGTGCAGTTCTCAAGGAGGGTATCTTTGCCTCTGAGAATGAAGATGGCATGTGCTTGAGGATGAATTCGCTGAGGGGGGCCGTGGTCTCTGCTCCCTTCCAGATTCAGAGTGATCTCTAATCTGCCCCATCCATGCTGTGGGCGAGGTAGCCCCTTGCAGCTTTACCTGGAGAGAGCGGTTTCTAGAATGTGTGAAGCCCTCCTGACCTCTCACTCTCTCACCCCCTCAATGGGCAGAGGGTAGAGATCCTAAGATGCTCCAAGTAACACAAATACCCTCTGACTGTGACAGCTCTGACCACTCCTCCCTACCCTCACCCACACTGCCCGTCCACTCAGAACTGGGTGGTGGGTTAGAACCCTATGTACCTGCCTTTGGCTGGGCGGGCTTTTAAATGTCCACAGTGAGCTCTCTCACACCCTTTTTATTTGGTTGTTCTCTCATCTTTTCTGACATAAATGGGAATTAGGCTACTATCTGCCTTTCTGTTTTGAGGCCCTACTTGGGTGCCTGGGGAAAACCCCGGGTTAGAAAGCAGTCTGTTGATTGGGACCGGCCCGCCCCAGGTGTCTCCCAGGAGGTGCTCCTGAGGACAGCTGCAAAGGCAGGCTTGCATCTGCAGCAACCACAGCCCCAGCAGATCCTGCAGAGCCAGGCCTCTGGGGACCTTGTGACTGAAACCCGAGCCTCCGCTGCTGTCACAGCCTTCTCCACGGGGTGGAGGGAGCAGGGAAGAAATGAGCTCACCCTTCCCCTCCCTGGTCAGCCTGGCTCTGCGCTGTGCCCTCGCTCAGCTCCTTGTCACCAGGCCCTCGGCGCTGGCGCTGACAAGTGGAAAAGGCTGCTGTGGTCACAAGCCTGCCAGCCAGACCCCACTTGCCGCTTTTGCGAAGTGGATAATCAGGGCATCGTAGGGAACTAGACAAACAGGAAGGACAAAGGAAAGTCCTGAGATTTGGGCTGATTGTCAGGAATTGAAAAAGCCTTGTTAACACGAGAGCGTCTATGGGTGCTATGTTCTTGCATGTGTTTGTCTTTCATATTTACTTACAGAGGCGGAATCATTAAGTCACGTGACCCCCTGAAGATGTTCTCATTGGCAACAAATCTCTTAGCATGAGATTGCATAGCAATAAAAACTACTCGTGACAGTCAGGATGCCGCTGGGCTGTGTAAAATAAATTTTAAAAACGATGCTAAAACAGTAGGAGGCATGATAGTCTTGCAGAAATAAAAACGACAGCCTGAGATTGCTGAATCTGGATCTTCTGTTTCTGAATAATCCATGAGTTATTTTTAGCTTTTACTTTATTTATTTTGTGTGTGTGTGTGGGTCAAAATGATGAGAACATTGCCTTTTCTCCCAGTTCCTTCCCAGAGTTTCCCCTATTCCTGAACTCTGGAGTCAATATAATGTAAAAAACACCAAAAAACAAAAAGAAACAAAAAATGATATCATTATTTGATAGAGTGATAACTTGATTCAACAAGTTGGGTTCAGAATAAATGTTAGGAATGAAGGAGAAGGAAGGAGGAAACTTTAGGGATATAAAACATATTTTCATGCTCTTAGAGTTTCTTGTCACATGAAGTTGGCTGTGATTTTTGGTCTGGTGTCAGTGAGTCAAGATTGGTAGTAATATTGACTATCTGAGAGGCCTGTAATGTATGTGGCATCATGGTAGCAGCTCTTTTTCATTAACTATTCAATTAACCACCCCGTCTCTCTGAGGAGGGGTAGCATTCCCTGTTTCACTGATGAGAAAACAGAGCTTCTAAAGACCCCATGACTTATCAAGATCACATGACTCGTGACTACCGGAGATTAGCCACGCTATGGCTATGGTGAAATGAGCTGCTGCAAATATGTATCTTGAATGTTGGTGCGCAAGCCTTGGTGTTCTGTGGCTGCTCTCTCCCATGGTTACCCTTCCCCTTTCCCAAGAAGACGCCCCTTGCGCTGTGCCCTACAGCTTTCTGTGCTTTCAAAGCCTTCACTACTTCCCAGGCTCACAGAACAGACTCAGAAAAGAGACGGTCCTACAGGCCAATCTGAAGACCCGGAGATTAGGTCAGCATGGCCATGGACCAGTCGGAGGACTCCAAGCCTTCTCAGTTCCTGGCTTTCCCTTCCCATGCAGAGGGCGGGAGCGATGCTGCCTCAGAGGGGAAACCCTGGGCAATGAGTGGAACCAGGCTGGCATCGGCTTTTCTGAACCCTAAGGCCTTCCGTGTTCCAAAAGGAATATGAAATATACAGGCGTTAGTTTTCATCTCTACTCTGGCGTGGTTCCTATGTATTCTGATCAGGAGCACCCACTGCCGGGGTGGGCCATTGGCATTTGCAGTCCTTTGTGCCACATTCAAAGGACGCTCCTCCCAGGCTCCCCTTCTGGGCTCTCTCCATCAGCAGCAGAGGCTGTGTGCTTCAGCAGAGGAGATGTTCCAAATATGTTTTTTTGCCGACACAAGCGGTGTTCAATATGCATGGGTTGGCTAGCACTAGCCTAAGGCACCTCTGCCCTCGCACAGACAAGGTTAAGGATACTGTGAGTCTGTCATTTACACCCCGATTCCATTCCTTGATACCCACTGGAAAGGAAACCGAATCCTGCTGCTAGGGTTTGGGAGTATGTGCTTCACATGAGCCTTTCTCAGAAAGTGCCGGTTGGATTGTCCAACATGGCAGAGATCTGGGAACATGTGCTGTGACTGCATATGTGCCTGATTGCCAAATGTTTACAGCATCAGTCTCAGATCTCCTTTCATTATAACATACCCTGGGTGGTGAGTGTGCATGCATGTGGGTGTTTGTGTACCTATCGTCCCCCTGGTGTGTGGAAGCTGCACACACTGGTCCTTATAGGCTGAAAGAAGGTCAGCGGCACCGCTTGGCTTGCAGTGACGTCACAGAGTCACTTAAAATGCACCATGAAGATAAGCAAATGCTGTAAATCAGGACTTTCATTTTTCCTGGGAAAAGCTGGTCATTAAACATTTATCTACACACTCCTGCCTGTGGTCTGTGGAGGCTGATTGAGAATGGCCAGATTGGTTTAGGATGGTTTACAATATCACTAACATAAATCAACCTGCTTGCTCCTATTTTTAGTCCATGATGATGCTCCAGAAAGGCTTTAATATGTCTTATAAGAACTATAAGGGGTGTGTGTGTGTGTATTTACAAACAGGGTGTAAAAATGAAAAAAACAGCACACACTTATTAGAGAATAAGACAATACAGAGAGGCAAAAATGCTGAAAAAAACACTCACCCTTAGTTCTACCCTCCAAAGGTAATAAGTTTTAAAATATAATTTTTTAATATATTTTATTGATTTTTTACAGAGAGGAAGGGAGAGGGATAGAGAGTTAGAAACATCGATGAGACTGCCTCCTTTACACTCCCTACTGGGGATGTGCCGGAAACCAAGGTACATGCCCTTGACCGGAATAGAACCTGGGACCTTTCAGTCTGCAGGCTGACGCTCTATCCACTGAGCCAAACCAGTTAGGGCTTAAATATCATTTTAGGAAGTTACTTAACCAAGTTTAAAGAAAGTAAAAAAAAAAGACCTGGTCTTGATTACGTTGAGATGACCCTATCCTTGCGGAAGACCAGTTAGAAAGGTTAATTTTCAGGCTCTCATGATCACTTAAATTAGTCATGGTGTCCACAAAGAAAACAAAGTGCCAGTTGCCCTCCCCTTGTCTGAGATTCCAGTGTCCAAAAAGTTATGATATTTGCTACTTTGGTGTATTAGCTGGCGCTTTAGGGGTTATGAAATAATAAGCTACAGTTTCCTCCATATGAGCTCCCTGAGAAACTGTCCTCTGAAATGAGTTCAGTCCTTGGGATCATTTAAACACAAAGACCTCTTCCAGCTGCACCACGAGAAAGTCAGCAATAATTGGGGTGCATTTGAGTATCCACAAAGTGCAACTGTCAGGATCTGCTTGGGATAAGAAGCACACATTGAGATGTGTTTGCTTTGGAAACAAGACTATTTTAGAAAGAAATTAAGGATCCAAATGTAATAGAAGAAACAGAGACAAGACTCTTCTTATTAAGCAACACTTGTAACTTGTTACCCCACATTTTGATGCTGTCACACTATAGGTTTGGGTTGAACACCCTGTACCTGGCACTGCTTAAGTAATAGCAATATATCCAACTGGCCAGCCGTAGGCAGGACGATCATCCCGGTCCTGAAGCTCACCCACAAGAGGCCATGGAAACAGCCCTGATGGCTTATTTAGAGTCATGTTTGTGCCTATTTCAGACCTTTAAGCTATGTATAATTTTTCTATTCCAGAACTTCAAGATGAATGTAAGTCCCTAACAATAGCATAACAATATTCGAGGCTGTTGGAATTATACAGAACTCAGAATTGAGGTCCCTGCCCTCATGTTCTCTGCCTTCTGATGAAGGATATAGGGTAAGCATCGATTTATAAGACCTAGGAGAGCCAAATCGCAGAGCAGGTGTCATAAAACCCTTGGTAAAGTGCTTTCATTCACCAAGAGTGAACCCTATGTAAACTGTGGCCTCTGGGTGGTTATGATGTGTCAATGTAGGTTCCTCAGTTGCAATAAATGTGCCCCTCTGGTGCAGTGTTGATACTGGGGAGGCTGTGCGTGTGTGGGCAGTGGGTATATGGTAATTTTATGTGCTTTCCCCTCAATTTTGTTGGGAACTGCTCTAAAAAAATTAAAAGATTTCATGTTCTAAGGAACCATTACCATGATGGGACAAATGAAATGCCTGGGCTGTGACATTTCTGGCAGACACCTGGAATGCCAGGCCCTGAGTAGTATGTATTTGGGTATGTGTTGGACCTGGAGTCATTAAAAAATAAAGGAAAAGGAAGGAAGGGAGAGAGGGAGGGAGGGAAGGAGGGAGGAAAGAAGAAGAAGAGAGGGAGGGGGGAAAGGAGAAAGAGGAAGAGGAGAGGAAGGAGGACGAGGAGGAGTAGGAAGGAGAAGGAGGAGGAAGAAGGAAGAGGAAAGGAAAATAGAAGAGACATCTGAAAGCCTTTCTTTCCAATAAACATATCAAAAGTTTTTAGTTAAAAGTGATGTGTGAGAGAGGCTGTGTTTTCATTATGGTTTCTCTGAGAACATTGGTTTAGGAGAGTGAAGGCAAGAGAGAAGCATGAAAGAGAATATGATTGTCAAAGGAAAACTAATTTGATTAGTGCTGCTGTTGTTTTTTTTAACTGTAATGGTCAATTTTGGGAATATTATTACAGCCAGAAGCACCCCTCCGGTGGATATATTATACTCTAGCCTAGAAATTGCTGACATCAACACTCAAAACAGATGGTGGTTTCTAAACTGATTTAATAATAGAATCCAGAGTGATCACACAAAAGAACTTCAACTACTAGACCAGTTTAATCAGAGTGATGCTCAGAAGGCATAATAGTGACAGACAGTTCCAGTCATGTGGGAAAGTACTCACAATCTAGTAATCCTGGAAGATTATTATAGAAACAGAAATTACCTGGGCATCCACTGGGTTTATGGTTAGAAGATAGATCGAATCATGCTGAGAGGAAGTCATGACATCTGCTAAGTACTTTGAACTTGGGCCAGAAAAGCATACATCTCTTTTTTGTTACCATTTTCTCCAAGATGGCTTTGATAGGACTTACTGCTTTTAAGTGTATTCATACTCAGGCAAGAAAGAGGTGCCAAGATTTTAGTACAGTGTTCAAAGATACTTTTGAAAGAAACATGTAGGTACTAAATTTCTCTTCTGCTAGATGTGGGGCAAACTGAAACACCTTTGTGTTGGATCCACGGAGACTAGGAGAGACGATGGGGGGAATCAAGGTACTTCAAGCCGTGGATAGTTGAGTCCACCATATTCAGGGACTCTGAGGCGGCAGGGCATTGCAGGGTGGCGGGGCTGGGGGGCGGTGTTTTGTAGAAGACCACAGCACCATGATCCCTATGACACTGTGAGGGGATTATGTAGACCGGGGAATAACAGCAACTTGACTGACTACAGACTGAGGATCAGGTTCTCTTCCATCTTCCCCGGGCCCAAAGACATGTTTTATAACCAGGGTAGTTAAACAGCTGCCCAAGCATCTATATCAAGTTCTACCTTCATCTGCTTTCTCCTGCTCCCTTTCCTAACCAGGTATGACCCATTTCCTTCCCTGTGGTTGAGCTCTTGTCCCTGATATGAGACTACTACCTGTCGCAGTAGATTTGTCTAAGAAAGCTTTAACTCAGCGTTTCTCAATTCTGACTGAGAATTAGAGTCACCAGGGGAGGATTTTAAACATAACGATCTCCATACTTCTAATGTGGACTCAGCTGGTATGGAAATGGTTGATTGGAATTAGATTAATGCATAGCCCAAGTGATCCTAATGTATTGCTAATGTTGAGGGTCATTTCTAAGCTGAATCTGTATGTGGGTTCTGTGTAAGATTTATCTTACCCTTCTACTGTATGGACTTCTATTGTATTGACTCTCCATTTTGCCTGGGTTCTGATCTTGGATAATTAGTTGTCTTGTCTCCTAACATACTGCCTCCTTGGCCTCTAAAACTTGCATTCTCCTACACAAGCCTTCTTGAATATGGCTTTTCCGGAGAAAAGCCCAATCATGTCAAAAGGCATTTTAGTGGAACCTTTGCTTCTAGTGACCAGGGCATGATGTTCTGGTTTCTTCTTCAGTTTCTGGCTGAGACACTACACAAAGAGAACATGTGGCTGTGGGAGCATCTGGGATCACAACCCCATGGGGTAACAGCAGGTCTTCAGGCTTCTTGCCATCTCCATGGGTCCTAGGGCTCTGGATCCAAGAGGGAGCTGGAAGGGGTGTGTGGCTCTAAAGTTCCCCAGCTCAGAGTCAGCACCAAACTTTATACACTTCGGACAGGTGGATAGACCGGCTGGTCAGAGTTCACACTTGGTCTTAGTGAAATGTACTACCAATGGAGACAAAGTTTGGTTTCTGAAGTGTCTATCCTGTACTGTGGGACTCCTTTGTCTTGTCTAAACTTCATTTCATGGTTGAGGAAACAGAAAGGACAATTTGTGGCTTACAATGGAATTTAGAAACAAGGTAGAATGCTCATAAACTTTTATTAGACCTCACAAATACCTTTGCCACTCAATGTCTTTTATCCTCAGGCACCGACCTGGGCATTGCAGTTAAAATAAACAAAAAAAAAGGTGGGGGTAAGAACTTTCCACATCTTAACAACTTTGGTTAAAACCTTCAGGAGTCCTGGTCTCTTGCAAGTGAGAGGTTTAAGAAAAGTTTAGAAGTTGTGAAATCTTCCTTTGAAATTCATTTGCCTTTGAACATATTCTTTTGCCTTGAAGAGGAGAGTCACCTATATTACCCAAAGCCAGGGCTGATTGGGAGAAATGTTCAGTTCTGCAAAGCACACTTGTGTTTCGTAGAATTATTTCTTTTTTAAACGTTTTTGCAGTATAGATTGATGTTTTCCCAGAGCTCAGATTCTGTAATCTGATGTACCACCCTAGGTTATTAATCTTAAATATAACCCTAAAAACCTGCATTTGGAAAAAAACACAACACGATAAACAAAACCTAACTTTCAAGTACATTTATAAGTAAAGATGTCCTCAAAAGGTATTGAATCATGCATTTGCTATCTTAAACAGAAATATTATTTAAAGCAGCTTGGTTCATTAAATTTTTTGTTCATTATACAATTTATAATAGTTTTCTAGACTTGCCCCCCACCCCTTCGTAGTTACTGGTAGGGTGGTGATGCTAATTTTTCAAGACACTGGAATGGGGATTTAAAATAAAATATGGCTTTAGGCTGCCTAGTGAAAGTCAATGAAATCAATAGGAAGCTCCTATATTTGCATTCTGAGCTTTGGAGCTCAGGAGATGTCAACACATATACATTTCCCAGTAATGAAACTTTGTAATGAAAGATAATCAACTGCAATGAAAATGAAATGAACTCAGATTTGGGAATGCAAACCAAATCCTATATCCCATGGAAAATTAACCGAGTCAATAATCTAATTTGAAGCTCTAATGTGAGAACAATGCACTTGAGAACAGACTGCCTTTTCAGGTGCTTACCCCATGGAGGTGGCCAGCTTTCTAAGCTTTACTATTGGCTAAATGCTGCTGCTCTCATCTTTAATGAGGATGCCATTGAGTTTATAGTACCCCCCCCCCCCATGAAATGTTGGCTTCCATAAGACTTTGTGGAAAAACACAAAACTCTAAGCTCACATAACAGAAGAAGGGAGGAAAGGCTCCTTCTCAGCCAAACTCAGCTCTAGTTTAACATAGGCATCTATCCCCTCCCCGCCACCCCGCCTCCCCCCCCCACACACAGAGCAGCTCCCCCTTTTCTCCCTCCATCTTCCATCTGGCCTTGGGCAGCTTTTCTTACTTTTCTTGAATCACAGATAATCTCCGTTGGCCCCAACGTCTCTGGAAATGGGGTATTAGCCCTGCATCTACCCTTCAAAGTGGAACTCCCTTCCATGATTCCATGGGCTTTTATGCTTCAAAGGCCCCCTGAGAGGGAGACCACCTGCAGAGCACGCTTCCTTTCCAGTGTAAAACTGGTTCCTGTGCTTACAGGGTGCCTCACCTTTCATCATGCATTTTTAGGAGTTGCCTGCAATCAGTGGGTCCAAGATGTTTTTCTGGCTCTTTTGATGAAGCACCCTGGTGCCAGGTTGAGCTTGCAGTTGAATATGTAGGTCTGGAACTGAGAGATCACAGCTGGAGACATGGGTTTTAATCATCCCCATGGAGCTATTCGCTGACATCATTGCAAAGAGTAAGATTGTCAGCCAATGAGATGGAAAAATAGAAACAAAATTCCACAGCTCCCTGAATCCTCTAAAGGTAAGGCCTGGTCTCCTGCATGGGAGGTGGGGTGTGTGGGGGGGGGGAAGTGGGGGAGAGCAGTTGGGAAGCCACACCACATAGAGAATGCGTATGGCATAGAACAAGGATGTGATGCAGTTTTGTGCAGCTTTTCCTGAGTTAATGAGGAATACGGGTTATTACGCCTTTTGAAGAGCATTCTGGAGGCAAACAAAGCCTTCTGCAGGAGCTAATTTATAAAGATTTATAGACTTGGTACTGAACAACTGCACTTAGAGTAAATGCATAAGGGAGATAAAGACTTAGCAATAATGGCCTGGAAACAATAAGGTCCGCCATAGCACAGTTGGTGTGATTTGTGGTTCACAAACCACATGTGGTACATACAGTGGGATTGAGACTTGAGATGAAGGGAGACTGTTTCTGAAGCCATACCAGTTAGAGGTTATCCCCTTCCTGCCCTCCCCCCCCGCCAGTTCCTTAGGGGAAAAAGAATTGGAGGCATGTGTCAAAACCCACTATGTAAACTTTATAGTTCATTTTGTATAAATAATCATAGCATGTACTGTAAACCTAATCTGGGTTGCCAGACTTAGCAAATAAAAAATAAAAAAACAGGCTGCCTAGCTACATTTTAGATAAACAATAAATAATGGATTTAGTGTATGTCCATCCCATGCAATAGTCATCCTGTATTTTACAGGACAATCGTAAACTGAATCTAATTCTCATTAGAGTCATATTCAACATCTCAACCAAACCTACTGTTCTCCTCACAAGGACTGAAGTTGAAGGCCCTTTGGGGACTGCTGCTATCCTCTGAACTGACTTGGTGTCCTCAGTATGTCCACCAAGTTGTTTGTAGTCTAATTTTTCTATAGTCTCCATTCCCTCGTATACCAACGGATTCTCATCTCCCAAACCTGCTAGACATTGTATATCTTTTTCTATTGTTAACCCTTTTCTTCAAGTTTTTTTTCTCTTCCCTCTACGCAATTCCTTACCCCTTGGCTTTTCAGATAGTTGATTGCTTTCCAAGGTAACCTTCCTCTCATTGGCAGATTTCCTCTGCTTCATACCTCACACCTGGGAGCCAGCATCACCCACTTTCAAGTTACAGCCAACTTTGAGGATCATGGCCAACACAGTGCTATGCATCCTACTTACTCCAGTTAGCAAGACAGACAGATCCCATAGACCCTGTCTAACTATTCCAGTCAAGAATTGTATGCCCAAGGTAATACAGATGAGGGAAGAAGTTCCTCTTTCGGAGCACTGTTTCTTTAAGGCTGAGTTGCGCAAGGTGTTCACAGTGATGGGTGCTTGGGCAGGCCCTGCAGGGAGTGAGGTGCCATGTAATGAGTTTGTACAGGTACAAATCCTCGAGGCTGAGGCCAAACAAGGCCCCTTTCAGTTTTAGGCATCACCTGGTTAAAGGCAGAGGTACATCGAAGAGTATTTTTACACTACTTGATTTTATCAATACTAGGATTTGTGGGGAGAGGCATTGCACAATTTTCTTAGGAGCTCTAGACTCAAGCTCAAAGCCTAATTCCAAAGAACGCTTTCATATTTATTCACCCTGAAATAAAAAGATTTTAATTTGAGCTGACACACTCAACATTTCATTAGCACTGAAATCATGTAAAATCAATCTGTGTCACCAATATTGCTTATTATAGAGAAGGAATTAAAAAAATGCAACCAAGCAGTGGCAGATTTCACCCACCGGGTATGGAGAGGAAAAGACACCTTCCTTCCCTACTGATACTTAATTTCCCCAAGTCACTCAGAAGCTGCTCTCCCTGGTTATCTCTGAGCTGTTATCTCAGCATTTCTTATGACCTAGAGCCCTAAGAGCTCTGTTCTTGGTCCTCGGCGGCATTTCCACCCCTGCCCAGGCTGGCAGTGATAAATGCCTCGTCTTTTTTGACCAGAGGTTATTTCTCCCAGAGTCCTGCTGAACTGTTCCTACCAGTTCAGTACCTGGGTCTAGTTTTTGCAGTGGCCCAGGGTGGGTTGGATCTGGGCAGGATCCGGGCGAGCTCCAGGAACCACTCCCAGCTAGTTAAAACATTATTTCCATGTGAGCTAATGCCATTCCTCCAGCTCTTCATGGAAACTGCTCAGCATTATCTAGCAACATCTGGAATGACTCTCTCTTTTCCCTCAAAGCGTGAACACTGTCAGAGACTCTTACTTCATGTGACTATCTGCCCTGTAAATGTGATTATTGGTGTGACTACAGTAATCCACGTGGACAGATGAGTTTGTCCATGTAAAAATCCTCGAGGCGGAGGCCAAACAAGGCCCCTTTCAGAAATAGATTTTTGCCACCCTTCAGTCCTTCGGGGTCACAGCTATTTTTACTGCAGTGCTACAGCGTGGAGTTTTGGGAACAAGCCAAATGTTTTGGGTGTGTCTGTGCAGACGCAAAGATCTTTGGGAAAAAGGCAACACAAGGAAACAATTTTCCTTTCCTTGGTTTCTAAGCATTTCTGTTCATTGGTACCATGTATGTGATTGTTGTGCTAGATTGTTTTACATTTGGGGTTGTAAGACTGTATTTTAATATTCTCTTTAATCTTGCTTTTCGGTCCCTCTCAAGTCCTTTATTCTGCTGCCAAATCACTGACCTGTCTAACCTTTGCTGCAGGGATAAACTCTGACCTCCATGGAAATTCCACCATCTCAGGGAAGGAAAACGTTAGCTCCAGCCAAGCCTGGAATCTTGCAACAATGGGAAGCCAAAATGAAATTTTTATTGGAATAAGGCATTGTCAATAGGTTTACTCAAAATGAATATTTTAAAGAATTTCTTTTGCTAAAAAAATTGTCTCTAGAATTATTATTTTAAAATATGTAGCTTTAGATGGTGTATGGAAGTAGACTTCAAAAAATTATAAAATAATAATAAATTCAGTGTTTTTCATAGTACACAGATCCTAGACTCAAATCCTAATTTTTTTTAGTAATGATGATGGTTCTTAATATCACTAATATGAAAAGCTACTTTGTGATTTATTTAGTCTCTCTCTTCTCTATCATCCCACTCCCTTCTCAATTCTGAAGGGCATTTTCAGTCACTAAATATATTGTGATATTGATTTTTCAAACTTTTAATTCCATGGGCTGTGGAGGGTTTATTAAAAATGGTCATGATTCCAAGCACCATAGAAATAGTATTCTCTCTCTCTCTCTCTCTCTCTCTCTCTCTCTCTCTCTCTCTCTCATCAACTTATACTGTTACACTTACCTTCCAAGGTGTTGTTTGATTTCCAGAAAGAATTTATATATCAGTCTGAGATCAGAGTCTTTAGCCAATATAAAATGTGAAATAAAAATCTGCAGGGCTGCCCTAGCAAGTTTGGCTCAGTGGATAGAGCATTGGACTGTGGACTGAAGGGTCCCAGGTTCGATTCTGGTCAAGGGCACATGCCCGGTTTGTGGGCTCGATCGCCAGTAGGGGGTATGCAGGAGGCAGCTGATCAATGATTCTCTCTCATCATTGATGTTTCTATCCCTCTCCCTCACCCTTCCTCTCTGAAATCAATAAAAATATATTTTTAAAAAAATCTTCAGGGCTTAAATTCAGACTCTGGGTAAAGTTGTCTGCTGTTGGTACAGGGACGATAGAAGGGTAGAATGGAGCTTCTTTCCAGATGCAATGTCTGAGGACCTTTAGAGTATGGAGTGAAATCACTATTAGCTGGCTGGTAAAATGAGTCAATGAGTAATTTCATGACCCCTCTTCTCTCCAGCAAAAGCAGAAGAAACAACCAAACAAATATATATATTGAACACCTATTATAAGCTGTGAGATATTTCAAAAGGTAAAGACTGGATTCTTACCTTGTCACCCAGAGAGCTGATCTAAGTTCAGGTGAACCTGGAGCCTGGCAAGAACAAGTCCTCTGCCCAGCCTGTGTGGCTCAGTGGTTGAGTATTGACCTATGAGGCAGGAGGTCATGGTTCCATTCCCGGTCAGGGCACAAGCCCAGGTTGTGGGCTCAATCCCCAGTGTGGGATATGCAGGAGGCAGCCATCAATGATTCTCTCTCATCATTGATGTTTTTCTCTCTCTCTCTCCCTCTCCCTTCCTCTCTGAAATCAATCTATACTAATAATAGAAGAATATGCAAATTGTCTGGGACGCCATCACAGTAACAGTAATGATGGAACAACAGGCTGAGTGAGGTGACCAGGCCCGCAGGGGGGGTAGTGAGGAACAACCAAATGACAACAGCAGGCTGCATGGGGCAACCAGGCCAGCAGGGGGGTGGCAGTTGGGGGAGACCAGGCCGGCAGCAGGGACAGTAAGGGGTG
>NW_005871170.1:1601452-1604212 GCF_000147115.1 Myotis lucifugus | reverse complement strand
GGCAGTTGGGGGAGACCAGCCCCCCAGCAGGGACATTAAGGGGTGACCATGCTGGCGGGGGGGGGGGCAGTTAGGGGTGACCAGGCTGGTGGGGGCGGCAGTTATGGGCGACCAGGCTGGCAGGGGGGGCAGCAGTAAGGGGTGACCAGGCCAGCGGGGGGCAGTTAGGGGCAACCAGGCCGGCAGGAGGGGGCAGTTGAGGGCAACTAGGCTGGCAAGGGGGGCAGTTAGGGGAGATCAGGCAGGCAGGCAGATGAGCAGTTAGGAGCCAGTGGTCCTGAATAGTGAGAGGGATGTCCCCCAAGGGGTCCCAGATTGGAGAGGGTGCAGGCTGGGCTGAGGGGAAACGCCCCCTCCCTCCCCCCCCGGCCCCCCGTGCACGAATTTCGTGCACCGGGCCTCTAGTATAAAAAAATATTTAAGAAAAAAGAAAGAACAAGTCTACCTTTGACTGAGTAGGCATCACAATGACCAGTTTCTTGGGGAGCTTGTTAAAAATGCACTTCATCCCCTGAGGTTCTGATTTGGTTAGTAAGATGCAGGGCCCAGGAATCTGCCTTTTTATGAACACCAATGGTTTTTAGATGCAACCTGTCAATGCTGTCCTCATTTACACCAAGTTTCATTTGTTAAGAAAATGTTAGGCAGGAGAGATGGACCCCCACTGATGAGATTTGCTCAGAGTCCATGTGCTGAAAGCTAGTCTTGAGGATTAATGGGTCTGCAGCCATATGTACTTAAATTTTTAATTGTATTTACATATAAATTTGTTATATATAGACAGATTTTATTTAAAGTTGGAAAATATTAATGCTCCTTTGTAGAATTATTTTTGTACCACATGAGAACTATTTTTTGGGGAAAAAATCCATCAGGGGACTGTTTCTCAAATTCTTTTAGCTAGATTTAAAAAATCATTCAAATATTTTATAAAGATTTTTTTTATGGCAGAAAGTCTTCCTGTTGTATGCATATAAGGAAGTGTGTGACTGCAAGGAATATATAGGTTGTGTATATAAATGGGAGAGGAGAAGGAACAGAGCTCCGCATAGTTTTAATTTGGCCATTCACTCCTCCATCAGTGCACAAAGTACGATTGTTATAACTGTGTGTGGGAGGAAGTTAAAGCCCCCGAAAGAGAGGTGTCATATTCTTGACACCAACATCTCATTTCAAAAGCTCAGCAGCAGCAGTCCTATTTTCAGAATTTCTAAACTGGTGTAGATTTGAAGTGCCAGCTAGTTAGAGAAGCGAGGATATATTAATAGACTCAGGTGGTGGGACCCAGAGGCATTGACTTGTACATTATAAATAAGACCCTTGGTTTTCAAAATGGTCCCCCATCCACCTGCAGCCTCCTACACTTTCTACAAATTGGTCATAAATCCTCAAGTTCCTATAATGAGGACATTGCCTTCCACTTAAAAAAAAAAAGTCCTTGAGATACGTTAGCACATGGACCGCAGTCATGCTAACTAAGCCCAAGAAAGAGACCTCAGACCTTACCTCCTAATATTCTTATTCAGTGGGTCTGGGTGAGGCCAGGCCTGTGCATTTTAGCAATCATTCTAACCCAAGGGCTTCCTGATGGGGTGGCACCTGGAGTGCAGTTCAAGCCCTTCTACACTGGTATGCATGCCTGGGTCCAAAACTTCCCCAGAAGGAGAGGGAGCCCTGGGCCCATCACTCATGGGAAGTGCAGGGAATATGGACACAGGGGTGTAACACCACCTCCTTCACTCCTCTTCCCAGGATTGGCCTCTAACCATCATCTGAACTGGGCAGATGTTTAAACTATAGAAACACATGACACAGAACAGAGCAAGCTCTTCACCTTCTTAAAGGCAGCGTGGGCAAGATCACAAGGTGGGATTGGTTTTTACCGGAGGAGGAGGTTTGAAGCCTTTACGTTTATAACTCAGTGAATAAACATCCCTGGTGTTTGTTCTGGAGAATGGAGATGGGCAGCGGAACAACCTCCCCGGATACCTGGGGGCCCCCACTGCTCATCTATTCTTCACCAGGAGCACCCACCCTCCGAGTTCTGAGGGCGCAGACACTTCTCTGTGAGGAAGATTGTGATTGAACTTGTGGCCAAAAGTTTGGGAAGTCTGCTGGGGAGACTTTCTGGGAGTGGTGAGGGCCTCAGAACATGGGCTGGTCCTGGGTCGGGAGGAACGGCCCTCCCTGGCCAAGGTTGAGGTCCCAGGAAGAACTGAAAGCTGGATGATCTTGAGTGAGGGATCACCTGGGAGAAGATGCAGGGCCCTTCCCTGAAAAGTAGAGGGGGTATCTCAGCCAGAGGGGAGTGGGCGCGGATCTCACTCCTGGCACAGGAAGCTCTAGGGTCTACCTGGAGCCTGCGTCGGTACCCATCTACCCTCCCAGTTGCCACTAAGTGCTCCAGTGGAACAAAATGCAGTGTCCTCTGATACGTTTACTCCAACGCTAACACCAGCGGTTTGTATGCTACGGTTGTACCAACAGGCCTCATTTGGTTTACGTGTAAAAATTTCTTACTTGTGCACATAACTTATTGTAAAGCACTCAGCTGATTATACGTTTGAAATCAGAGTTGGGTCCAATTGTAAAAAAGTGGGAAAGATTAACTTTTCCTTTTGATGAGGCTATCATACCCTGCAAGTAACTTCTTTGGTTTAAGAAGTAAACGGCCTGATAGGAGAAAATGGTTAACTTGTTCTGTAGACAGCAGGCATAAATCGGTAGGTGCTGGGAGAAATGGGAATTAAAAGGTGATTA
>NW_005871170.1:1447358-1600360 GCF_000147115.1 Myotis lucifugus | reverse complement strand
CAGGAATGGAGTCAGTGGACGTAATGCAATTCTTGCCATCGTAAAGGGAAGTGTTAATGAGGGCCTGGACAAGGGCAGTAGCAATTATGGCCTTGGGACACATGGACTGGAAGTGAAGCTGGGCCTGGTCAGGGAAAATTATGAGTTTTGGTTTTGGACCTATTGCGTTTGAGCGGCTGGCAGGCTGTCCCCAGGGGCATGTCCAGCTGACAGCTGGAAACACAAACCTGATGGTAGAAGCACAGAACCTATGGAGCTGCCTGTGTTTTTAGGGTCAGGAGGAGAGAGAGGAGTGAGGGAAAGAGGTGGAAGAGGGGGCATCCATGTGTGAGGGACGCAGCCGAAGGGAGCCAAGGAATGGAAGGATTGCAGAGGAGGGAGCAGTAAACAGTGTTCTGGGGCTCATGATTCTGGGGATGGGGGTGTAGTTGGTGCTAGTAATGCAGGCAGAGGACAGAATACCTCGGAACCTAGGCTTAGAAGGAAGGATCTTAAAAATATACATGCATTCATTTCGTTACTGTAAGAAAGACAGGCCTGCATACCAGGGAAGTCTGAGGAGAGAGCACGGAGAATGAAGATGTGAGCAGGCTGGGTCCACAGAAGTGCCTCTAAGAATGTCAGGGAGGGCGGAATGAAGAACAGCAGAGAGCACACGCCTTGGCACAGAGAGGCCGCTTTTCCTTTAGGACAGGATGGAAGTTGCTGGTGAGAGTACAGAGGAGCGAAGTTAAAAGACAAAGAATGTTATTTAGTTTCGTTTGGGATGATGAAAAAGCTCTGGAAATGAATAGCCGTGATGGTTGCACAACATTATGGATGTACTTCGTGCCACTGAACTGTACACTTAAGAATGTGCCGATGTCCCTGGCTGGTGTGAGTGAGTCTCTTTCTCTTGGTAAATCTTAATCTTACTATGTCCATCCATTGCTTATAATTTGTCGATAATTTCCCATTTCTCTGAGGATAAAATTCTAACTCTACCAGGACTTCCCAGGCCTGGCATGAGCTGAACCCTCCCTGCCTCACTATCCCTGATCCACACCACACTTCCCCTCAAACTCCTGAGCCACACAAACCCTCTCAGACATGCCAGACACTTCCCTGCCCAGGGCATTTGCCTGTGTTGTGGGCTCTTATTGCCCCCCTCATCCTTCAGTTTGAATGCGCCTCCCCTCCGCCACTGTCCTCGATCACAGCGCTCGGTCCCTTCCTTCCTAGCACTTGTCATTGTGGGGCAGGGTAGGCATGTGTGTGTTGTCTTGTTCGTTTGCTGTCTCTCCATTAGCCTGTGATGGGCGTTAGGACCACCAGATTTGTGCTTTCCACATGTAGTAGGAACTCAGTAAAGATTTGTTGAATGAATAAATAGATCAATTTCTTTGCTTTTTGCAACAAAGCCCAGCAGCCTGGGCATGAGATTTAAAAAAAAAAAAAGTAGGGCGTGGTGATTACATAGAACAGGGAAGGATAGGTGGGAGTGGGTAAAAAAACTATGGGACATTAGGAAGAACACTACTAATAAATGATGGATTCTGAAGTGCAAGCTGGAAATGGAAGTAATGAAGCAAGCGGTGGGGGTAGGGAGACGGGCTGGGTTAGGAAAGTCACCTCAGTGAGCAGAGACTTCCTGATGGAGAACATTCTGCACGTCTAGTGCTGTAATGGCGCTTGTGTGCAGCAACACGTGTGGGAAGTTGAGGGCAGGGGAACTTTCCAGATTCAAAAACAAATGGATGCATGAACCCCCTGAGACCTTGCAGAGACGGATTGAGATGAAAGCGCCCAAACAAGGACGAGGTGCGTGTTTGTGGTCTGCACAGCAATAGAGGGTGGTCATGCCCGAGAGCCCGTTAGAGTCCCACCCGGATTTCCTGAGTGCCCATCACTGTCTGAAACATAAGCAGCAGTGAAAGCTTCTGTTGTGCACTTGCTTCAAATCAGTGCTTGCAGTTTACACATTAGCTCATGGCATCCTCACAAACCTCTCTGGTAAGTGATTTTCTGAAGGTCAGACAATGAGCCAAGTGGCAGAGCCCCCGTTCAACTCAAGCCTCTGTCTACAGACATGGCTTCCCCTGCCTCGATGATCACCAAGTGCGCAGGGTCTCACAATCGTGGTCACTGCTATTAAGTAGATGACAGCCCAAAGGAATTGCGGAGAGGACTGCAAATGAAGGTCAGACCCTCAGAAGGCTGACAGAAGGCATATCTTCTATGTGCTCATGGGAGACAAATAGCTGGTCTCTGACACAACATTTAATTACCAAATTACTCGCATGTGGGCTTAAAATCTTTTCTTTTGCGAAGGACTGTTCAAAAACACCTTGCCCAGTGCTGGCCAGTGTGGCTCAGTTGGGCATCCTCTCATGCACCTGGAGGTTGCTGGTTCAATTCCCAGTCAGGGCACATCCCAGGTTTGGGGCTTGGTCCTCGGTAGGGGGCGTGCAGGAGGCAGCCGATCCATGTTGTACTCTCATATTGATGTTTCTCTCCCTTCCTCTGTCTTTAAAAATTAGTAAACTATTTTTTAAACACACACACACACACAAAACACACACACACACACAAAACACACACACACACATACACACACAAAACACACACACACACAAAACACACACACACAACACACACACACACACAACACACACACACACACACACACACACACACACACACCTTGCCCAGAGTGCCCCCTTCAGTGATTCCTTGATTGGAAAGCCCCTGGAAGCACCACACACTGAGTCCCATCCACAGTCATCCTTTCTCCCCCTTTTAAGCACCAAATGCTGTCTTTGGCACTTTGCAGATTGGACAGAAGGTGTTGCCTTCAGGGGCATAGAGTGAAGACCATCATTTTCTGCCCTGCTTAATGCTGTACCAGATTTTAGTTTCCTGTTTATAAAAATTATTAGGGCCAATAGTATAGGGAGCAGCAGCTTTTGGGGTGGAGTTCTGTTGAAATTTCAGCTTGGGAGCTTGGGAGGAGAAAGTAAGATCAAAATGAGGTAATGTGAGGAAATGTAAATATTAGGGGATTGGCCTGGAGGGATGATGAATCGCCAGTCCATCTGACAGCAGATTTCCAAGGAGAAGTGTATTTTCATGACTGGCTCACATGTAAATAGCCCACCAATTGTATTATTTTGGCAAAAGTGAGTTCAGAAAATCTGCTTGATAATATTCATTCAACCTTCTTCGTCTTCCTGTTGATGTCAGTATTTTCCAGCGAAAGCGAGCACTCATAAGCCACACGGAGGGTGCGATGCTGGGCGGCTTGCCTTCCCAAATCAGCCTCCGCTGGGCAGTGGAGAGACAGTTCCACCTGGGACCTGCGAGGATCTTTCTCAGACCCGGCAGTAATAGACATGGGCCAGAAGAAATCAACTGGTGCTTCCAGAGATTTCTGCTTCCTTTCCTGACTCGTGCTGAGCCCTGAGAAAATGGTTTTATCAGTAATAAAGATATTAACGTACTTAATGGGTTAGCGCAGCACTGCTGAGCATGTCAGAGGCAGTGTTGATGTTACGGCTGCATGAATTATGTTTTCTTATTTTCATTGATATCTGTGTGGCTCTGGGAGAGGGGGCAGCGCACTCTGAGCAGATTAAGCCAACAGTGGGGCTCCAAGGAAGATGGCTGTGAGGGGAGGGGAGGCTGAAACAGTCCTAAGAACCACTGTCCTCCCCGTGAGACCCCGGCTGCGTGGGGAAGAAGTTAGCTTGTTAAAAACCTGAGGTGAACCAGACCTACCCAACATTTTGCATTTAATCATAAACAATGACCATTTATATTCGTTATGGTGTAAACACGAAGTTGATCGTGAAACCTGTGGGAAGCTGCCTCAAGTTCAAGTGGGCGCCTACTCTCTTCCATTCATGATTAGAGGGCCCTGTTTACAAATCCTAGGGTATTTAATTCAAAGATGGGCTCGTTTCCCAGGGCTGCCAGAGCAAAGTACCACACACTGAGAGGCTTCAGCAGCAGAGAGTTATTTTCTCACAGTTCTGGAGGCCAGAGTCTGAGGTCAAGGTGTCAGCAGGGTTGGCTCCTTCCGAGGGCTGTGAGGGAGGGTGTTCTAGGCCTTCCTCTAGCTTCTGGCAGTTGCTGGGAATCGTTGGTGTTCTTTGGCTTGTGGAAGCGCCACCCTCACCTCTGCCTTCATTTGGATGTGGCGTTCTTCTTGTGTGCATGTGTCCATATTTCCCCTTTTGTAAGGACACTCGTCATACTGGCTTAGGGCCCACTGTACTCCAGTGTGATATTTTAACTAATTACCTCTACAATGACCCTATTTGCAAATAAGGTCATATTCTGAGGTGCTGTCAATTAGAACTTCATCATATCAATTTTGGGGAAACTCAATTCAACCCATATAGGAGCCGATGAATGAGTTTATAGATTATATAGGCTCTTTTATTTTTACTTTTTATAGATTTTTAGAGAGGGAAGAAGGGAGAGGGAGAGAGAGAAACATTGATGTGAAAATGAAACATCAATCAGCTGCCTCCTACGTGTCCCCTACTGGGAATTGAGCCCGAAATCATGGTCATTTGCCCTGACCAGGAATCAAAGTGGCAACCTTTCAGTGTATGGGACGACGCCCAACCAACTGAGCCACCCCGGCCGGGGCTATATTATAGAGGCTCTTGATCTCTCCTTTCTACTTTTTTTGCTGCCAAGTTTCTTATAATAAAAGTTATAAAATAAAGTTCAAGCCAAAGTATCTCACTCTGTTGCACTAAACTTTGATGACAGGATGGGGCTCAAAATGAGGCTTTTAATTCATGGTGTGAGTAGGTGGCTTCCTGTCACCAAGATAGATAATGGGGTGGGGGCTGAATTAAGTAGAGAACACCAGACTTCACTGTAAATGACCACGATGGAGTTAGGATTATAATCCAACCGGAAGTCGAGAGCCACAATGTTAAATGTCTTCTGACAGTGCTCACTGTGGTGTTTGTGAGACCTTCCTAAGGTGTGTCCAGGTGGCAGGTTCTGCTCTGGGCTGACCTCAGGAAGCCCAGGGGACAGAGCTGGAGCATCCCTGCCTGGGGGCCCAGGACCTGGGGCAGTGCTGTTGGTTCTCAAGCAGGTGGTGGTGCATTGAACAGACTAGGGCAGTCTGGTGGGCTTCATATCAACAGACATGCTTGTTTGCTGGTCGAAATGTGATGCGGCTCTTATTTCAAAACAAACAAACAAACAAACAAACAAACAAACAAGCCACCTCTTGCCCGCCCAGTGTGGCTCAGCATTTGAGCGTCAACCTAAGAGCCAGATGGTCACAGTTCGATTGCCAGTCAGGGAACATGCCCGGGTTTGGGGCTCCATCCCTAGTAGGGAGCATGCAGAGACAGGCAATCCATGATTGATGTTCTCTCGTCATTGATGGTTCGATCTCTCTCTCCCTCTCCCTTTCTCGCTGAAATCAATAAAAACATATTTAAAAAAATAACAACACAAGAAACACTTCTTTCTTCCTACACACTACTACCTCACCTTCTAACCCATTCTCAGACCTCAGTCATGTTAGACACACTACTTTGCCCCATCTTTCCATCTCATTCACTTATTTTAGGGGAAATAGTTGTCACAGATTTCTCTTAGGAAAATTCTAAAATTTTGACCACCAGAGTTTTTCCAGAACATTCTAAAACTCAGCAGTAACTTTTTAAGGTATCAAGGAGAAGATGTTTAGAAAATGACATTTCATTTCACTAATTGCCATGCTGCATGGCTTTTATGGGGCTGTGGTTAGGATTACCGGAGAAAGGCACAGCGTGGATTACAACACAGCGCTGACCTTTTCCCACCCAGCTGAAGCTCGAAAAACAAAACCCAATCCCATCTTAACAAACCATACCTGCGTCTTTTCTGGGAAATGCCCCCCAATGCAAGTTTGTTTGTTTTCAAAGATGGTTTTCCTTGCCTGGGAGAGCAATCCCGAAGCTTAAATCAATAAGGTTCTCATACTACATAAGCATTTTGCCTCCTCGGGCTGGGCTTGGGGCCTTTTTCCCTTCTGTCTCTAACACACATCAAATGCCTTAGATTACAGTTTTTCCTGAGCAGGTTATGCAATTTTAATCTTAAAAATATGAAAATAAAAGGCATGATTAAAGCTAAAAACAGGACACTTTATTTTTAAACCGAAAGATGCAAAAACAGCAGCAGAGAAGAAAAGAGCCTAATTAGAACCGTCTCTGGGGCAAGTGCCCATTTGTCACAGTTCCTCCTACTTTCCCACTATTTTCTTCACCCCATCCCAATGCTCTCAGCTCCTCTATCTTTGTCTCCCGTGGTGTAGCTCGGGAGTTCTAATTCTACCCCAGCTTCTTTCACTAAAACAAAGAAATTTAGCAAACACATTTAATATAATGTCTTTGTAACGTGTTTTTCCCTCTCAAGAATAAAGGGAGCTTGGGGACAAGGAGATGCTTGACACAGTGAATGAATTGCTATTGGTGTTGGGTAAAATGGCTTCAGGGTGGCAAAGGTGTCTGCCTAGTGGCATCAACCCTGTTAGGAATAATGACTAATAGCCTGGCTGGTGTGTCTCAGTGGTTGAGCCTGGACCTATGAACCAGGAGGTCCCAGTTTGATCCCGGTCAGGGCACATGCCCAGGTTATGGGCTTGATCCCCAGGAGGGGGTGTGCAGGAGGCAGCTGATCAACTGATCAAAGATTCTCTCTCATCATTGATGTTTCTCTCTTTCTCTCTCTCCCTCTCCCTTCTTTTCTGAAATAAAAAGATAAAATAAAAAATTTAAGAATAATAACTAATAACCCTGGCTGATGTGGCTCAGTTGGTTGGGTGTCATCCCTTGCACCAAAAGGTTGCTAGTTTGATTCCTGGTCAGGGCACATGCCTGGGTTTTGTGCTCAACCCCTGGTAAAGGGTGCAGGAGACAGCTAATCGATGTTTCTCTCTCTCTCTCTCTCTCTCTCTCTCAGAAAAGTCAATAAAACATTTTTTAAAAATAATAATGGCAAATATTTATTAAACACTTATTATGTGTGCATATGTTAAATTGTTTGTATTTGATAACAATCCATAATAAAATTGTTTCATTTTATAAGAGAAGCCTTTGAGGGTAAAGAAATAAAATTACTTCACAAGTTGCTCAGCTCTCTCTCTGGCAGGGTTGAGAAAGGAACTTGGGTGTGTCTGACCAAAACAACCATTACTCTCCATCTAATAAGACTGGGAAAAGCAGCCGGAGGACAGGGAGGCAGAGGTGACTTACGTGACCCTGAAAGCAGAGTTACTCCAGGTTCAGAAGTGGAAAGTGCCAGGGAAAGTCATCACTTCCAGTATTTTCCATTCTCCTTCAGCCATGGGGAGAGATGAGTGTGATTCTGACTACAGATGAGGCCTGGGAAAATCTTAGAACTGAGGCTTAAATACCACATGTATACATGCAATGGAATATTATTCAGCCTTAAAAAATAAAAAGGGAATCCTGCCATACATGACAACATGGATGAACTTACAGGATATGCCTAGAAAATAAGCCAGTGACAGAAGGACAAATACTGAATGATTCCAGTTAAATAGGAACTAAAGTAGCCAAACTCATGGAAACAGAGAGTAAGTGATGGTTGCCAGGGACTGGGGGTTGGGGTGAAGTTGCTGTTCAACAAATATAGAATCTCAGTTTTGCAAGATGTATAATTTCTAGCAATCTGCTCTACAATGTTGTGTATATAGTTAACAATACTGTATTGAACACTTAAAAATCTGTTAAGAGGGTAAATCTCATGTAAAGTGCTCTTACCACAATAAAAACAGCAAAAAGCAACCTCAAATGGATAATGGAGCCTATCCACTTTTTCCAGCCATAGGATGGGGTTTGGGGACAGGCAGTGGTAGAAAAGACAGTGATTAGATAGAACCTGAGAGGTGGACCTAGAGAGGCAAAGGATGAGAGGAGGAGGCAAGGGAATGGAGGTGCTGGAGAGAGAGTACTGGAGGGATCCAGGGTTCCACCCCTGGAAACAGGCCAGTAGCTGTCACCCGTGATTCTCTCGTCCTTCCCCTCTTGCTGGTGGCCTCCTGTTCGCAGCATGGCTTCTCCACTTCCAGCCGACATGCCTGCTTCCAAGTAGAAGGATAAAGAAAGGTGCCAGAGGTATCTGTCCCCTTCTATCAGGAAAAGACTTTCAAGGACATTCCCAGCCGTCTTGTTGACCAGAACCTTGACTTAGGGCCACCCTGGGCTGAAAAGGAGGCCAGGAAAACAAGTCGGTCAGCTGGGCTTATAGCGAGAGGAAGAGAGAATGGGGTGAGCCAGTTACATCTGCTGCTGTTCACACCTTAGTGTAAATAACTGATCACTTTGCTTTTTACCTGAAATCAGTGACACTACAAGAAAGGAACCTTGACAGGTACATAGGATGGAAATAGACCCAAAGTGAGGAAAGGAAGAATAGTGTCAATGTATTGTGTACTTTAAGAAGACAGGTTTCTGAGGAGTTCAAAGTGCAGCTGGTAGTAGAGATAGACGATAGCCAGAGGTTTTGGGGTCCACAGAGACAGTAGGGCCAGGTGGGGGGACAGGGGTGATAACGGTAGGATTGGATGTCAGCAATGACCTGATTTATTTTGTAATTTTCCCCGATTGACTTTTCTGATGTACCATTTGCTAAAAATCTTCTCCGATGCCTTTTCTTTTCTTTTGCCACACAAACCTAACTTCACAGATGGCTGCTCTAAAAACACACCACACAACAAAACAAAACACCCAGGAACCTTTCTAGGGGATTAAGAAAGATGCTGGCAGCATGCAGCACTGCCAGGCCTGCAGGTGGGGGCATCAGGAGCAGGCCTTGGGGCCTTAGGTCATTGCAGCCTCATCGCCTGAGCTATATGACCTCTGAGGTGTGGAGCCATGATGACGCTGGAAGCTCCTGCACTAAGGGCCTATCTTGAATTAATCTGTCAAGAACAAGACCAATTATGAATTAGCTCAGCAGAAAGAGCCAAAAGGAGGGGAGGCTCTGAATCATTCCATTTAATTTCTTTTCTCTCACTTTTCCACTTACTTTTTTTTCACTTTCATCTTGGAAGTCTCTTTGGCTGCAAAGGCATGGATTTCCCCCCTCCCCACTCGGAGGTCAAGGCACTGGGCTTGGGGAGGGGTCTACATTCCTGCTCTCCTGGTCGATAGATAGATAGAGCTGGGGCCGCTCGGGAAGCCGACAATGACTTTCTGTAGACACCACAGTGGGTGACTCGCCAAAGGTCACTTACAGAGCCAGGGAGAAGCTGCTGTCTTCAGGACTCCCAGTTGGCCTCACAGCCCACGGCAAGCCCAGGGATGGGTTTGCCCTTTGGTGTAACTTCTATCATCTTCACCTCAAGCATTTGGCATCAAATTGCTGGAAGATGATTTTTTAAACTTGCCGTATTTAAAAAGATTCTATTGATTTCTCCTGCTACTGCTGCTACTTCGGATTCCCAGCATGCAAGCAAGAATGATTTATGAAAATGCTTTTATCTCCTAAAGTTGTAATTCTTAAACGTTGGTGTATTCTTCTCCTATGTACTCAGTAATGAGCTCTGATTGCATGAATCACCCATTCCTCCTTTAAAATCAAGCCCTCTCTTCAAGGCTAGGATTTTTGTACCTGACAATTTGATGGTATACTCTCATCCTTGTTTACTACAAGTAAAAAATTAAATTTTTAATGAAATAAAATATTTTTTAAATAAAAATATTTTTATTGAGCAAAAGACAGATAATGAGGATAGTTCTATTTATGTTAGAACTTTGATATTCTAGTGAGATTAATATGTTAAAACAGTTTAATTAAGTCTTCAATTACCAAAATATGTTAATCAAGTGCTGTGCTAGAGAGGAAGTAGTTTTCAATCTAGGAAATGAATTTGTATATTTTTTTCAATTTCACAGAAGTAATTTCAAAGTGATTTGAAAATTAATTTTTGTGCAATCAACTGTTTTTAGGTTCATGTTTCCTTCTTCTGTAGTCTTATAGATGCCTCCATTCATGTGCCACATTGAATTTATTTATTTATTTATTTATTTATTTATTTATTTTAAAACATATTTATATTCATTTTATATTCATTTCAGAGAGGAAGGGAGAGGGATAGAGAGAAACATCAATGATGAGAGAGAATCGTTGACCAGCTGCCGCCTGCATGCAGCACACTGGGGATCAAGCCCACAACTCGGATATGTGCCCTGACCAGGAATTGAACCGTGACCTCCAGGTTCATAGGTTGATTCTCAACCACTGAGCCACGCCAGCCAGGCTACATTGAATTTTACCTACCCGTTTATTTGCTGGTCTCCTCTACCAGCCAGTGAGCTACTAAACGATTTTGGATGAGTAAATATCTGGGAATGGGAACGAGAGTACAATTGAACAATTATTAATGAGTTAAAGCACTTGTAAAAAGGGTGGTGATTACTAGAACAGAAATGCACAGTGTAAGATACAGACTTACTAAGATAGCAGTACAAAAACACATAAACTATTTGCATCTTATTCCCCCCAGCTTAGTTAGATCCTTTTGGCAGTGGAGAGCTGCAGGAGTGGACATGAAGGTTCTGTGTTCAGACCACTGGAATTCGCTTCTCCCTTCAACTCAGACAGGTCCCACCCTCACCTCTCTGGTGGGTCCCACTACAGCAGCCTCCGAGTTTGATGTGCACTCAGATAACCTTCTCAAGTTACCGGCCTGAATATGTCACCCTCCCCTAAAACCACCCAATGCCTCATTGTCCTAAAAGAAAAGGAAGCCAAGCCTCCCAGCATGACCTGCCTACTGAGCTCCCCTCCATTCACCCCCACCCCGCATCTGCCATCAAATTGACACAGAAATGTAGAATGGCCTTGAGTTCCAAAGTATACGTGGATTTAAGTTCCAAACACTGTCTACTATTTTTAGAGAAGCCCTCTTTTCAGTCCTAGAGCTGGTTCTCAAAGACAGCAGCATCAAAGTTATCTGAGAACTTGTCAGAAACGCAAATTCTTGGGCCCCACCCCAGACCTACTGAGACAGAAACTCTGGAGTGGGGCCCAGTCATCTCCTCTGTAGCAGGTCCTCCAGGTGATTCTAAACCACATTTGTGAACCACTGCCCTAGGGAATAGGAAGTCAGGGTTTCACAATATGCTGGTGTCCTAGCTGGATTCGGTGCAAGTGAATGAGTTTCCACGGGCTCACAGTGTGAGGAAATCTCCCAGTGACGTTCTTCAATTTACTCAAGTGCCCAAGACCCTGTTCAGATCGACTCTTCTTTCTTAGACTGAATTTCCCACCCCTCTGTTTCTAAAGGCAGAACAAAGAGTTCTAGAGGGTAAGATCTAGGACTGTAGATGAACACGACAAGATGTATCTGAAATGAAAAAGGCCTGTTTGTGTTGGAACAGGTCCACCAGCTCAGAATCGGTCATGCCTCACTGGGGAGAGGGAAGGAGGCAGCGGCAGACAGTGGACATATCAGGCTTTGAAGGTAGGAACGCCTGGGTTAGAATCATAACCCTTAGAAGATGACACACGCCTTGACTTTCACAGAGTCCACGTGAAAGGAGAATAGTTCCTGTCCTATCAGAGTGTTGGGAGGGTCAAATGCGACACACAATATGCAGTTGCTCAGCAAATGGGAGTCCCTTTCCCTTCTCCCACCACCTGGTAAAGGCCTGTCCGGACCACACTCACAGGGGGTTTAAGGATAAGACAAAATCTGTTTTTGTTGTACTCTGAGGCTAGTCTACCCGTGGCATTCCAGCAAGGTTTTGTGACAGGGGGATCCTGATAGGGTTGCCCGATAAAATACAGGACACTCAGTTAAATTTGAACTTCAGATAGAATATGGATACTATTTTAGTTGGTATTAGTGTGTCCCGTGCAATATTTAGGACATCCCTATGCTAAGAAAATTATTCATCCTTTATCTAAAATTCAAATTTAACTGGCTGGCTCATATTTTTATTCACTGCTAAATAGGGTAGAAGCAAGTTCCAAGGCTAGGCTTTTCTCCCCAGTCCCTAACGTTTTAATAAAGGCCATTCCTGATCAGAACACACTGGGCACACCTGATGAGGAAACCCAGCACTGGAAGACATGGGTGATGTAGGGCTGAAGGGAAGGCCCATCTCACTGTCTTGGGAATTGGGTGGGAGGGAGGAAAAGAGGGTGGAGGACTGATGATGACGGTCGATGCACCTCCGGTTCTTGCCTCCACTAGCAGAAGGATGGAATCCCCTCTTCCCTTTCCTCCCCCACTCCAGGCACTCAGGAGGTGAGCTTCTGTCACCACCCCATTCTGTGCAGTTGTTGCACAACTGTAAGTCAGATATGGTATTTAAAAGCAATAACTGTTCTTTTTAGGATCCTATGGTGCTTATTTTTATTTTCCAGTCTGGTGTCAGTATGGTAACGTGACTTCACCAAACCTAGCAAATGGGTTAGATCTTAAAGCATTTGCTTATTTCCACTCCTTTGAAAACATTTAGGAGTTGCATTATTTAAACTAGAGAGAGATGAGGGAGTTAGAAGGGAGGGCTGCCGGCCCCAGGCACAGCCAGGGGAGGGTGCTAAATGTGGTTATCAAGAGATCAAAGTACCCGGGAGAGACTCCTTTGATCTGATGCTTGTCAGAGTTGCAATTAGATCTTTGATACTCTGCACTTGTCTACCCCCCTTCTTCACATTTCTCTTTTCATGGACACCTGGAAATGCTAGACCAAGGCTTGCCCTAGAAACAGCCGAGTGGCTAAGGGAAATCTGAGTATGCCCTAGGACATGAGAGCTATCCTCTCTCCTGGAGGAAAATCCCTTTTCTAAACACAGTTGCTGTCATTCCTTATTTTTTAGGGGAAAAAAGATAAATGTGAAATCCCCCCAGTTATTCCTGCAGATGCCTGTCCCAGTGTGTGAGCTGATATTAATCATCCTGTGGTTTCCATGCTTTTCCTTTGATACAAACAGGAAAGGTACCAATTAGCTGGGACTGACTTTGGGGGGGGTGGGGGGGGGGTGGGGGGGGACTCAGGGGCCGTCGGTCAAACCTGAGCAAAAGCTGCTGCGTACCCAAGCCAAACTCTGCCTCTTGATTGCTGTGACTTTTATTTTCTAAACAGCATAGGACTACCCAAACTGCATTTCAAGCCCTGCTCGGTCTTCCCTTTAACCCGGAAAAGCTGCTTATCAGGGACTCTAAGATCTTATTTATGGTGTTCTTCTAAGAATTTTTTACACAACTTGTACTAGTCCCCAAGTACAAGAATAATGGTACATTTCTGCAGATGAGTCAAATGCTTCATCCCTATCAGTCTGCATAAGATACAGCCTGTCTGTTTGTTTCCTTAATGGACAAGATTTGATATGTGTGTTTCCTAATCCTGAGCTATTGAAATATTGATTCTCATCCTGACCTGGCCTCCTGGGAACGGAGCCAGTATATCTGCATCTCTGTGCTCCACATTTAGACTGTCTTCCTGCCCGCCTGGCCTGTGAACACCAGAATGAGATTAGATTTGTTTGGGGGACAGAGAATGTAAATTCTAATGAAATAGCTGTCTGGCCTTATTTCTATTTGACAGAATGGGGCAGCCATTCCTTACATTTTTGGTCAATGTTATCATGTGTTATTATCCTAATATCCTATTTGCTTCTGTTTTCCTATTTGATTTAAATGTGGGTAGGCTGTTCGGTGAAAATAAGAAAAGAAATCCTAGGTAAAAATCCATTTGAACTTCTGAATAGGATTGTTTGAAAAATGTAAAACATTTTATAAGGAATTCCAGAAAGACGGATAACTTACACCACATCAAAAATGTCTCCTGACTTGCAAAATAGTAGAAGCCTCTCTATGACTTGTGTGATCTTTGAATACAGATGAAAGATGGTTGGAACCATGCTGTCACAGCCTGGTGCTGGGCACAGTGTCTGATAGGCTATAATTCCATCCTATTTCAGGATGGAGGGGTGAGGAATGTATGTGTCGTTCACCACCAATTCAGTGATGATGAATCATTTATCCATGACAGTATTTAGGAAACAGAACAAAGGTAAACTCTGAGGCCTTCCTATAGCATGTGCAATGTCTTCTAAACATTGCTGACTCCCTTGATTATCCCTCCTCTACCATTTTCCCAGTCTGATCCCTCACAATTATTCATCAGGACCAGAGTGATGACTTCCTACGGGGCCTCCTCTCTGTCTTGTGGCTTCCAATATGCACCCTCCACACCATCTCTTGACTGAGATTTTGAAAAGGCCTTCTTATTTACAATCCTCTAGGGCAGTGATTCTCAACCTTTCTAATGCCATGACCCTTTAATACAGTTCCTCATGTTGTGGTGACCCCCAATTTCATTGTTACAAATTGAACATAATTAAAGCATAGTGATTAATCACAAAACAATATGTAATAATATATGTGTTTTCCGATGTTCTTAGGCGACCCCTGTGAAAGGGTCGTTCGACCCCCAAAGGGTTGCGACCCACAGGTTGAGAACCGCTGCTCTAGGGCCTTCCTGTTACCCAGAGTCCCATGGACCTTGACTAACTTACATAGTCATCTGTGATCTGACTCGCCTCCCTCTGCAGACTTGCCTTCTTTCCAAACCCATCTTGAACTTCACTTTCAGAAATGCTGAAAGGCTGTTTTCCATGTTTGCCTTTTCTCACACAGTTCATTGCTCTTGGAAGTCCAGTCCTTTCTCTTTCCTCTGACTTTCCCTCGGAGACTCCCCTCAAGGACATCTCCTCCAGGAGTCCTATCACATTTGCTGTCTCTCTCTCCATGAACAGCCCTTCCTGGTACTTCCTTAGCGATGCCCTGTTTGACTCCATTGCTGCCCTCACCATCTTTCCTGACTTTGCTTGGGCCCATCCACTTCCTTGACTGCACTGTAACTTCATCATGAGTAGGAGCATGCCCTATTCAACTTCATATTCACAGTGACTTATGCAGTGCATGGAACGGAGAAAGTGTTCATGAGGATTTTTGAGCTAAATTTAAGAGAAGATACTGAGAACAGAAAAAAAAATAATAAAGGCAAAAAGAAGTGGGCATAGATAACATTCTGGTTTTGGTAACAACCCTTTGAAGAAGGATTATTAGCTCTATTTTACTGATGAGGAAACTGGGGGTCATAGAGATTAAGTTTGGCCAAGGGTCACAGATAACAGCTGGGGGAGCCATAACTGGAGCATGAACACCTAGAACAGTTCCAAGAAAGGATCAATAAGGATCAATAAATATTTGTGAATTAAACTAGTTGCTAGGATATCTGCAAGTATGACTCTTGAGTGAGTTCATTATCAAATCACATGTAGGAAGAGGTGCTTTAAAGACCATCTAGTTTGTCAGCTTCTTTTTGTAGGGTTTTATCTGCCCAGGAAAATTCCTCTAATAATGTGGAATGAAGTAACCATTGACTCACCAGTGGATGAGATATTTTATCAGCCAGACTCATATAAATCATGCACACTGGTAGACCAACTCATTGAAGCCGGAAGCATTTATGAATCACCAGGGAGTTTGGATCTTTTGGGTTTGCAACAGAAAGGATGATAAGCAAAATGAATTTACTGAAGATTAGTGACCTCAGAGAACCTCCAGGACGGCTGGGAGACCAGGCTCAGGAGTTGGGCAGAAACAGAGGGAGGCAATGCACCAAATCCTTGGCTAGCATCCCTTTGCAGAATGGGCCAGTGGGGATACTGTTGCTGCCCACTCGTCACTGTGGTCGGCATGGCTGCTGGTGCTGAACTTTGATACTTCTGGCAACATTACTGCTACTAGAGAAGAATTATCCTCTACCTCATACCTCACTGTCATCAGCTCCTGTTCCCATAGCTACATATAATTGGTGAGCCCAGTGCTCACATAAGTCTGTGCTCTACTTGGAAGGGATGCTGGGAATGTGAGTACACTACCTCTACAGAAGGTCTCATACAGAGGGGAATTCTCCAAACATAGGAAGGCCATTTGGACCACCAAAAATGTGGCCAATTTCCACTATAAGGTTAATATTTTTTTAATCTTAGAATTGTGGTATTTCACCAATGGCAGCATAGCACTATATGACAATGATATTTATCTTTTCTAACAATACTAATTGAATTCCTGAACTGCCTTGGGTAAATTGCTTCAAGTGTTTCATAGAAATAGTGGTCCAAGTTTTACCACATATTTTTCTTTCTGGAAATAATAAAAATGGTGGTGGGGGATGTTAGGGGGATCTTTTCCTGTGGGCCTGGAGAGTGAGAGCATCATCCTGCCCTACAGAGCCACTCTGCTCAAAGGTCTGGGCCAGCAATGGCATCGTCAGGGGAGAGGATGGGAACACTGAGCTGTGACTGTGTGGGCCCGGGTGAGGCAGTGGCTGCCTACGGGACTGGTTGAATATGGCAGGTTTCTCTCCAAGAGGTGTTAATTCCCAGAACAGCATAATCTGGACAATCAGAGAGAGGGATTGGATATCCTGCCAATCTCTGGAGACCCGAGCTAGACTTAATTTGAAAAACAAAAGAGTGTGTGGAGGGATTGAGCAAAAAGGAAAAAAAAAGAGAACTTGTAGACATGGACAAGTGTGGTGATTGTGGGGATGGGGGAGGAGTGGGTAGAGGTAGAAGAGGGCATAGAGGGGATAAATGGTAATGGAAAAAATAAAATAAAATAAATAAAAACAGTTTTCCAAACAAACAAAAAACCACAATCATATATTACAACAATATATGTTTCCCTCCCTCCCTTCCTTCCTTCCTTCCTTCCTTCCTTCCTTCCTTCCTTCCTTCCTTCCTTCCTTCCTTCTGAAAACACTTATCAAATGCCTGTTATATGCCAGGCACTGTACTTGGTAGCAGAAAATCAAAGATAAATAAGACTTTTTCTTTACCATCAAGTCGTCCCTAACGTCATGGGGGAGAGACAGACATGGAACAAACAACTGTCCTGCAGGAGAGGTGCTAGGATAGAACGTGAAACAGAATTCTCTGAGGAACAAACGGTGGTGTTCTTCTTTACCCTGAGGAACTGAGAGGTTAGGAAAAGCTTCATTGAGAAGGTGGCACTTGAATGGAATCTTTAAAGATGTAAATGGTCATGACTAAAATACAAAGGGACATTCCCCGGTGAGGGGGCACTCACTATGAGAGAAGGGGAGCATGAAATGGGAGTGGCTGGTCAGAGGAACCCTGCGAGCCTGGAGTGGCTGGGACATAGTGTCTGGGAGGATGGTGGATGAGGGTGCAGGTGGACGATGTGGAATAAGGACCAGATGAAATGAAGTGAAAGGCAGGTCATGGAGGGCCTGCCTTTGGAGGTTGTGTGCAAAGGGGTTTGGAGCTTATCTTGATGGACTACAGAGCCACCGAAGGAATAACATGATCAGATTTATATTTTCGAAAGATCACTCTGGTGGCAGTGAGGAAAAGATCTGGAATGGAGTAAAAAAACAGGGACCAGTGAGGAAATTATCACAGTCCAGGTGGCTGAGGTAAGACCCTACAGTATTGTGCTGCAGTAGCGGTCGGAATGGAAAGGAGGAAATAATGTTTTAGGAGCTGGGGTTTGAAGGACTTTGTGTAGCTAAAGGGAAGGCTGGCAGTGCCTATCCCCAAACAGAGAACTGAACATAGTTACAAGATTTTGTTGGGGGAGACAGGCCTGGCAGGGTGGAGCCTAAGATAACAAGTAGGCTTTCACCCTGTCCATCATTTATGGTAGGTGGAGTTTTAGTGTTGGATGCCTATCAAGGATGAGCACTCGGAAGAGATATCTGGGGTTCGGGTCAATAAGAGTTTTGTCTCTATGGTTACCTAGCAAAGAAATCTCTAGGCTCCCCTAGTGACTGGAGGAAACCTAATAACATTTGTCCCCAAGTGTGAAACTGGAGAAGTCAGGCTTAGTTTCCATATTCCAAAGTAGCAGCTAAAGTTTTCCCTCTCCTAAATCCCAGCTCTTAAAAGCAAGCGATACTGCCCTAACCGGTTTGGCTCAGTGGATAGAACATCGGCCTGCGGACTGAACGGTCCCAGGTTCATTTCCAGTCAAGGGCATGTACCTTGGTTGTGGGCATATCCCCAGTAGGAGGTGTGCAGGAGGCAGCTGATCAATGTTTCTCTCTCATCAATGTTTCTAACTCTCTATCCTTCTCCCTTCCTCTCTGTAAAAAATCAATAAAATATATTTTTAAAAAATAATAAGAAGAAAAAGCAAGTGATACTGCATTTTGGGGGTGTTGCAAGCTGTGACAATGGAGAAGACGCCGGGTTGGCAGTTAGCTCTGTGTGTTCTATACAGATTCTACCCATGACCTGCTTTGTCCTGGGGGTCAATTAATCTGGACTTGGTTAGTTCTTCTCCGAAAGATGAGAACTAAATGACCTCTGCAGTCTCTTTTGGTTCTAAACTAGCCTGAATGACTGGAGTCCCACCTGGGCTACATATGAAGCCACACACTCTTGTTTTTCAAATTAAGTCTAGCTCAGGCCTCCAGAGACTGGCAGGGTATCCAATCCCTCTCTCTGATTGTCCAGATTATGCCGTTCTGGGAATAAACACCTCTTGGAGAGAAACCTTCCATATTCAACCAGTCCCGTAGGCAGCCCACTTGTGGTTGCCTGTGCTCCGTCACTGCCTCACCTGGGCCCACACAGTCACAGCTCAGTGTTCCCATCCTCTCCTCTGACGATGCCATTGCTGGCCCAGATCTTTGTGCTGAGTGGCTCTTTAGGGCAGGATGATGCTCTCAGTCTCCAGGCCCACAGCTCTTGGTTGGCATGTCCTTGCTTGGCTGTCCCCCCTGCCAGCACACCCACACTGTCTGTCCTACTCCAGGACTGTCTCCTCACTGCACTGGAGTTGGGGTTATGTTTCTAGACCTTCCCTTTGCCATCATGGTGAGTCTGCTTTTGGGGGCCCCTGGTGTCTTTTCCTGCCACAGACCTGGATCAGCTTACTGCAGTCCACCTGAGACTTTACATTAGAGCTGCCTCCTTTATGTTAGAGCTACTCTTCCCACCGCCAGGGTAACCTCCAAGAGGGCTTGCCATCTCTAGGATAGAGACATGACTGCGAATTTCAAATAACTACCTACTTTCATTGAAAAATAAACGTCAACAATTCCGATTAAGCAGGTATCCATTTAACATTCCATGTCTCTATGAACAAGCAAGGAGAGGAGCAACAATAAGAATAAGAACATGAAAGGAGAGACCAGGCAAGAAGGGTGAGAAGTGGAACATTTGTCAGTTGGCATCCCATTAAGCAGACACAGTCACTGGTTGGAAATCATCTGCCAGGATCCAACTTCTCAGCTGAAGCTGTGGGAAATGCTTGTGGTGTGTGGGTAGGAGGGTGTCCGTCATCATGATAGGAAGAATGGGTCCTGCGCCACCACCCACCCAGCGACCAGCCCTCTACATATGGCGGCCACATGCTGTGAACCGCCCTCCCTGCTTCTCCCAGCCTGGATATGACTGCCCGGGGGTGGGGGTGGGCGTGGGGGTGGGGGTGAGAATGTCCGCCTGGAGGCATCACAGAGGAGTGGGCTACGCTGAGCCAGCAAAGTGGGAGGGCCTTTGAGGCTGCTGAGTGACTTCCCAAGTGAAAGGGCAGCTTTGCAAGGCAGCATGGGGAAAGCAAACTAGACTGATGCATAAGGAGGCAAAACAAGCGAGAAAAACACCATGCTTGCACAATCAACCACTGAATATGTGTCATCAAACATGAGATCATCCTTACCTGGCAACAACACAGCTGAAATAGATCACTGATGTCGTTTTTCATTATTACTGAGGCCAACATGGCCTTTAACTGATAACCATCCCATAATAAGAATACTGACATAATAGCCCAAAGTGCAGGAAAATTTTATTGTTTTCATAATCAGATGAAAAATGTTGTGGGTACAGAGCCAGCGAATATACTTGGATTGGATGTTTTTTTAGTGCCTTAAATTTAAGCAATTGTATTTTTTTTATATTAATTGCACCATCCTCATAAACTTTTTGAGATAAAATGAAGAATTTGGATGTGTGTGTGTGTGTGTGTGTGTGTGTAAATCTACATTTATTTTAAAGGTGGTAAACATCTTCAACAAAGATTCACCTTTCTTCTTCTCTCCAGATGAGCTCTTTGAGAATTGGGATCCTGTTTTTGCTTCATACTCATCCCATGTTGCCAGGCAGATCTTAAAGCGCATCCCGCAGGTTGAGTTCAGCCCGGCCACACTGATGCACACAGCAAGAAACACGCATGCGCGCCGCTCCAGAACCCACCGGCCCACCTAATGAAAACCTAGGAACCCGACTCCCTGGTCCCTGGTTTCATAATTAGAAGTTTGCAGGAACAGACCAAGTCAAGAGCAAATGTACACTTTTCTAACTAGTGGTTGCTATAATTAAAGTTATTAGTTAAGGAAGGGCTGTTACTCGGGGCAAAACAATCAGAAGGAAGTTTTAGCAATTAAGTCAAATTCACTGTGGTTGTGAGGGCTTTTTATTTTCCCGTCTCTTTCTTTCTGGAAAACAAAACAACCTCAGGCGAGTGTTCTGTACTTCCCAGAGAGCATCTTGACTCGCAGTGGCTGGAGCGCAAACAGCGAACTGAGCTGTTGACTCGATGCGCAGGTTAATTAAGAAGCCGCTGGTGATGAGAAGAAAGCCAGCACATTTTCAGTTCGTATTGACAAAATCCATGACGTAGGCAGAACTGACGTTTGTTCAATACTAGGAAGACATGCAGCTAGAGGCATTTAGAGGAAAAGGCTGACAAAGAAAGCTTGAAGCCCAGTACGGGATGTCCCGTGCTAACGATGAGCTGATCGTTTGAAATCCCAGTGCTTTTCCTCTGTATACATGATGTAGGCAGAAGTGTTCAGGACCTCAGGTTCCCTCTGAAAAGTGGTTCACTCTGAAAGGAGGAGTCGTAAAGGAGCGTGGCCTGGGAGTTGGGAGACTGGGTTCTAGTCCAGATCTGAAATGAAAGTGCTGTGTGGTTGGGACAGCCGGGTTTCCACTTCTAATCCCTGTGTACCTCAGTACAGCCCAGTTTCAGAAGAACAGCAACCCTACCTTTCCATGTAGCATCTTCCATTGGGGAAATCTATTCCAAAGCCTGATATGGATGGTAGGAATACACTGCCCACCCGGCTGTGGCCCTGGGTGGGACCATCCTCCTGCTCTGCCTGCTGCTGGGGCTGGGGGTGGGGGGCCAGGGTTGGTTTACAAGGCCTGAAGAGCAATGTGAGGCAGTTTTGGGGTTGTCCTGCATTTGCAAATCCTGAAGCCAGGCCTTGACCCAGAAAAAGCCCCGTTTCCTAGGTAAGCTTTCATTTCATGGACCTTGGGTTTAGCCCTCCAGCATCTCTTCCCAGGGTCATCACTCATTCCCTACGCCCCAGGGTTTGTCCCCTGGGAAACACCACAAGCCTTTTCCTCACACGACCAGTGAGCACACAGATGCTTGTGCAATTGTTCAGGGGACATGGAAAAGGGTAAAACGGGTTCCTGCTGGACCTGCTTTCACTCCCCACTCCCCTTCTCTCTTAAGGAGGTCACAGTGGTGAATTCGCAGTTGGGACTGGCCCAGGGCAAGAGCCATTATGGAACAGAGAAATAGAACTATAGGATGTAAGGGAGATGCAACTGACAAATCTCGAACTGCAAGTGAGAAAATCAGATGCACTCAAAATAGTATTTTAACACAGTTACTCGCCACTTCAGAGATGAGTTAACAAATCATTTCTTGAGGCCTTTTTTGTTTGTCAATATTTGAGCATCTTTAATGACCTAAGATCTAAATTTCACCTTGTGATATTTTGTACCCTTTCAAGGCCTGGTGGCAAAAGATAAAAATACTGACTCCTAAAGCGAGTTCAGAGATGTGATTAAGAAATAAAAATACATCTAAATAATGTCACTCCCCCTGGTGCAGAGCAGCAAGGATGTTACCGTGTGTCTGGATGAAGGGCCTAGATGCCACGTTGAGAACCACAAGTGAAAACAGGGGGGAGCGAGGCCTTACCAGTTACATGGAAATGAAAATAAAAACAACTAATTAAGCAGTCAATTTTTCAAAAAGCTACCTCCCTGTGAGAAATGAAATAACGAATATTTAAGAATAGGGTCTCTCCAGTAGGTCTGATTGAGTGAAACTTAATGATAACATTGAATGACATGGTAAAGAGAAGTATCAGTTCACTTGCAAAGCTGTTCACATTGAAGATGCGAGAGCGAATCACCTTGAGAGCCTGGCTATGGTCTCTCAGTTGAGTGGAACAGATGCCCAAATTTCAAAAGCAAATTGACAGCAAAGTGGAAACAAAAGTCAGTGCAGAAATTGTGCTCCCACCTCAGCTGATGAAATACTGGCTAGTAAGATTTACAACACTGTGGTAAGCTTAGCGAATCAGGAGATCGCCATCTTGGTTTGAGATGAAGGTTATGGACTACACTCCGAAGTGGCAACAGAATAACAACTCTTTAGTCTCAGAAATCATGGGTCTTGAAGCTGCATTTCTCTTTTATGGCATCTTTTAAAGCATTGATATTATTTGCTGATTTCTGACTCAAGTCTCACTGTAAGGATACTACTATGAAGGCAGAGTCATTTTAACTTCATTTTGTTTATTTTAATTAATTTGAAAGATTTGATACGCACAGATGAAGCACAGAAATTCATATTAGAAACGCTATATACCCAGCATCTTGATTTAATATGCTAATATTTTGCCACATTTGCAATATTTATTTTATATTTTATATATCTCATCCTTTTGTGTGATACTCAGAATAAATTTCTACTCAAATTTTGAGTTCACTAATTCGTTATGATTTCCTTTATTTTTAATTTAGGCAAAATTTATATAGAGAGCTGAATGTACAGTTAATAAATGTAGCTCCAGTGACTTTTGACAGACATACACCTGTGAAAAACAATCCAATAAAAAATGTTCATTTCCGTCACTCTAAAAAGTTCAGTTGTGCTATATTGTAGTCAGCCCCCTTCAGGACCAAATTCTGTTCTATCACAATAGATAATTTTTGCCTGTTCTTAAAAGTCATTTAAATGAAACCACATGGTATGCGCTCTTTTGTATCTGACTCCTTTGGAACAACATAATGGGTTTAATATTCATCCATGCTATTGCGTCTTTATGTTGATTAGTGGTATTCAGTTGTGTGACTATACTATGGTTTCCTTATCCATTCTCTGTTGATGGACTTTAGGGTTGTTTCCAATTTGGGATTATTATGAATAGGGTTGTGATGAAAATTCTTTTTGTGGGTATATGTTTTTATTTTCTTGAGATAAATACCTAGAATGGAATTGGTGAGACATGGGAAGGTACATTTTTAATGTTATAAAAGCTGACAAATGTTTTTCATAGTAGTTGCACCATTCTATATTTCATGCAATGTATGAAAATGACAATTGCTGCACATTCTTGCCAACATTTGATTTTATTAGACTTTTAAATTGTAATTGTTTTAGTGCAAATAAAGTGGTTTCTCATTGTGGTTTTAATGTGCATTTCCTTGATAAATAAAGATATCAAGTGTCCTTTCATGAGTTTTGTTTTTACCATACTAATCTACTTTGATGAATTATCTAAGTATTTTGCCCATCTGAAAATGAATTTTCTTTTTTAAAATTTTTAGGATTTTTAAAATGTATTCTGAATTCAAGCTCCTTGTTACATAGATGTATTGAAAAATTTTCTCCTTTCGTGTGACTTGCTTTGCATTTTCTTAATGATAAATATTTTAATTAGTAGAAATGTTTAATTTTGATTTCTCATTTCCTGCTTTCTTTTTCATTAATAAAATATGTTTAGCATTTTACTTTATTTCCTGTAATGACTTTATAAAAATAGCTTTATTAAGGCATAGTTGACAATAAACTACACATATTTAAAGTATGCAATTGATAAGTTTTGTCATATGTATACACTTGTAAAACCATTACCATAACCAAGATAATAAACAACCACCATTCCCAAATGGATTTTCTTCAATACTCCTTTCTAATCTTTCTTCCCTGTCTTTTCTCTCCTCCCCATTTTTAAAAATCCCCTTGCATTGAATACTGATCTGCTTTCTCTGACTGTAGAATACTTTGCATTTTTTAGAATTTTATACAAATAGAACCATACTACAGATACTCATTTTCCTCTGACTTCTTTCATCAGCATAATAAATTTTGATTTGTCTTTGCTGTTGAACATATCAGTACTTCATTCCTTTCTATTATTAATAAGGATTCAATTTATTTATCTATTCATCTACTGATGGACATTTTAATTGTGTTCAATTTGGGGATATTATATATTAAACTTCTATGAAAATTTGTGTGTAAATCTTTGTATTGGCATATGCTTTCTTTTCCCTTAGGTTAATATCTGGTGGAATGGCTGAATCTTATGATAGGTATCTGATTAACATTCAAGAAAACCATCAAACTGTTTTTCCCAAGGGGTTGTATCATTTTATATTGTCACCACAGTATATGAATGCTGTAGTTGGTCCACAGCTTCACCAGCACTGATTTGGTCATTGTAACTTTAGCCATTTCAATAAATGTTTGGTGGCATCTCATTGTGGTTTTAATTTGCATATCCCTAGTGACTAAGATCGAACATTTTTTTCAATCTGCTTATTTTCCATACGTATATCTTCTTTTTAAAATATTTTTATTGATTTCAAAAAGGAAGGAAGAGAGAGAGAGAAACATCAATGATAAGAGAGAATCATTGATGGGCTGCCTCCTGCACACCCCCTACTGGGGATTGAGCCTGCAACCCAGGCATGTGCTCTTGGCCAGAATTGAACCTGGGACCCTTTGGTCTGCAGGCCGGTGCTCTATCCACTGAGCAAAACCAGCTAGGGCTGTATATCTTCTTTGGTGATGTGTCTGTTCAACTCTTTTGACCATATTTAAAAATTGAGTTGTTTTCTTATTATTGAATTTGGGAGCTCTTTATATTTTCTGGATATAAGTCTTTTATCAGACATATGATTTGCAAACGTTTCTCCCAATTTGTAACTAGTCTTTCATCTTCATTCTTTTTCTCATGTACAGAATTTCTAATTCTGATTAAGTCTAATTTATCAATTTGTTCTTGTATGGTTTTACTTTTGGTGTCATATTTTATGAAACCTTTGTTTTACCCAAGTCATGGATTTTCTTCTATGTTTTCTTCTGTAATTTTAGAGTTTGGGGTTTGACATTTAGGTCTATGATCCACTTTGAATTAAATTTTCTATATGCTACAAGGTATTGATTGAAGGTCATTTTTTTGCATATGACTATCCAATTTTGAGAGCAATAGTTGTTGAACATCTATTGACCTTTTAGATATCCCGCTTTGTATTTTTTTCATGTTGCTATAGAGTTTTACACTATTCACTCTTAATTTATCACAATCTGCTTAAATTAACATTATATTACTTCATGTAAAATATGAGAATCTTGCAATAGTATAATTCCATATAACCCCCACTTCATTCTTTATGAATCATCATATGTTTTACTTCTATATATGTTATAAAATCTGTTACACAATGTTATTAGTCCATTTCTTTTTCTTTTTTAAAAAATTGATTTTAGAGAGAGGGGAAGGGAGAGGGGGAGAGAGAAACAGTGATAGGTTGCCTCCCATCATATCAAACCCACAAACTGCATATGTACCCTGACTTGGAATCAAACCTGCAATCCTTCAGTGTGTGGGATGATACCCCGACCAATTGAGCCACAATGGCCAAGGCAAGAGTCCATTTTATTTTAAAGAAATTAAAAAAAAATTAAGGGCAGTTTTTTAATTTACCCACATATTTACTATGATTGATGGCATTGATTTCTTTCTATATAACTAAGTGTGTTTCCATCTGTTATCATTTTCCTTCAGCCTAAAGAGTTTTTGTTAGCATTTTTTGAAGTGAGATTCTGCTGCTTATACATTTGCTGAGCTTTCTTTTATCCATAACTTTATTTAAACATGATTTATTGAAGGCTATTTTATCTGGCTATAGAATTCTAGATTGATAGTTTTATATCTCTGTTTTATATCAGTTTATTTTTTCTGACCTTCATGGTTTTTCATGAGTAGTAGTTCATAATTCTTATTTTCGCCACCTGATATACAATGTATCTTTTTTCCCCTCTGAATTTTTTGTAATTTTATCTTTGTTCTTCAGTACTTTGACTGATATCCCCAGGTATAATTTTCTTGATGATTGATATCTTTCAACACTTTCAGAAAACTCAGGTACTGTTATAGCTTAACATTTTTTCTCTCTCTTCTCTCTTCTTCTTTTATATCTCCATTTACACTGATAACCTTATATTGTCCCACAGGTCGCGGAGGCCTTGTTTAATTTTGTTTCAATCTTATTTTTCTGTGTTCATCAATTTGGAAAACTTCTATTGAACTATCTTCAAGGTCACTGACACTTTCTTCCATAGTGCCCCAGTCTGCTGTTATGCTTATCCAGGGGATCTTTTATTTCAGATTTTATATTTTTCAGCTTAGCATTTAATTGGCTCTTTTTATAGTTTTTATATTTTGCCTGAGATTACCATCTCTTACCTCACATTCATTCATGTTTTATTTCACATCCTTAAGCATATTTATAATAAGTGTTTTAAAATTCTTATCTGCTAATCCCAGCATCCTAGCAATTTTTTCTTACATGCTGGACATTGTTAGTGATACATTGTAGGGAGAATTGATTATATTATCTTCCTTTGAAGGGTGTTGAGTTTTATTTTGATAGCATATATATAATAGATAGATTTCGATCCAGTCAAACTTTGTGTTTTTTTTCCTTTATTGATTAAGGTATTACATATGTGTCCTTATCCCTCCATTGCCACCTGCCCCCCCCCCACTCATACCCTCACCCCCTGGTGTCTGTGTCCATTGGTTATGCTTATATGCATACTACAAGTCCTTTGGTTGATCTCTTTCCATTACCCTCACCCTCCCCTACTTTCCCTCTGAGGTTTGATGGTCTGATCAATGCTTCACTGTCTCTGGATGTGTTTTTGTTCATCAGTATATGTTGTTCATTATATTCCACAAATAATTGAGATCATGTGATATTTATCTTTCTCCAACTGACTTATTTTGCTTAGCATAATTCTCTACAGGTCTATCCATGCTGTTGCAAATGATAGGAGTTCCTTCTTTTTTACAGCAGTGCAGTATTCCATTGTGTAGATGTACCACAGTTTTTCTAATCCACTCATCTGCTGATGGTCACTTAGGCTGTTTCCAAATCTTAGCTATTGTAAATTGTGCTGCAATGAACATAGGGGTACATATATCCTTTCTGATTGGTGTTTCTAGTTTCTTGGGATATATTTCTAGAAGTGGGATCCCTGGGTCAAATGGAAGTTCCATTTTTAGTTTTTTGAGGAAACTACTCCATACTGTTCTCCACAGTGGCTGCACCAGTCTATTCCCACCAGCAGTGCACAAGGGTTCCTTTTTCTTTGCATCCTCGCCAGCACTTGTCATTTGTTGATTTGTGGATGATAACCATTCTGACAGGTGTGAGATGGTACCTCATTGTCGTTTTGATTTTCATATCTCAGATGATTAGTGACTTTGAGCATGTCTTATGCTTTCTTAGGTTGCTCTAGCCATTTGTGTCCTGAGTCCTAGTATATGACCCTTACTCTGGAACATAGATAATACTTGTAAAATGTGGTTTTCTAGAGTCTTAATCCAATGCCCTATGTTTTCATAAGAGTTCATCACCCTGGCTGGGCCACAATCCCAATGTCTCAAAACTCTTGTGATCTCTAATATATTTGTTTAGCTCTCAGCCTCCCAACAGCAGTATTCACAGGCCCTGTACATGAGCTTCTCAGATCTTGGTCCAGGATCTATGGGGACTCTCGATGCAGATTTCTTGGGGCCCAACTTTATATAGCTCTCTCCTTTCTCTGGCCATAGCCCCACCAATTCTGGCTGCCTTTAAAACAGTTTTTTTTTTTTAAATAAAAGTGATAGTATTAGGCAGCTCTATTTTGTTTCTCATTTTATGGACATTTCTTTAGTATTTCATTTCATTATTTGTTGGTTTCTGAAAAACACTATTGTGTTTAAGAATTTTCTTCTATTTTTATTTTCCTTAAAGATTTTTACCATGAATGCCCAGTGAATTGTATCAATTATTCCTTCATCATATATTGATATAATCTTATATTTTCCCATTAATTAATTTATTTTTGAATGTTTTTATTGATTTCAGAGAGAGGAAGGGAGAGTGAGAGAGGGATAGAAACATCAATGATGAGAGAGAATCAGTGATCGACTGCTTCTTGCATACCCCCTACTAGGGATTGAGCCTGCAACCTGGGCATGTGCCTCAACAGGGTATCAAGCCATGACCTCCTGGTTCATGGGTTGATGCTCAACCACTGAGTCACACTGGCCAGGCTCCCCTTAATTGATTAATGGGTGAATTCTGCTGATAAAATTCTTAATGTTCTGTCATTCTTGGATTTCTGTAATAAATTCTTATTTATTATATTGTTAGGCACAATTTTCAAATTTTTAGGTCCTTAACATTTAAATTACTAAAACAGAATAATAAGTTTTAAAATATTATTAAATGGGTGTTTATAAAACAAGAAAAATGCTTATTATGTTTCAATCACTTTATTTTACTTAAATCTACAAAGGCAATTTGATTAATAATCCTATATAATAAAAGGCTAGTATGCAAATTGTCCGAACAGCTGAATGACCAGTCTCTATGACGCGCACTGACAACCAGGGGGCAGGCGCTCAACGCAGGAGCTGCCCCCTGGTGGTCAGTGCACTTCCACAGGGGGAGCACTGCTCAGCCAGAAGCCGGGCTCATGGCTGGTGAGTGCAGTGGCAATGGTGGGAGCCTCTCCCGCCTCCATAGCAGCGCTAAAAATGTCCAACTGACAGTTGGACATCAGTTGGACATCCCCCAAGGGCTCCCAGACTACAAGAGGGCATAGGCTGGGCTAAGGGACCTCCCCCCCAGTGCACGAATTTTGTGCACCAGGTTTCTAGTAGTAAAATAAATTTATACAGCATTTCTCTACTTGTGCTTCTAAGATAAATGCATATTAAAGTTGATATTGTGAAGTGATAAGAACTTAAAATCTTTTCTCTACCATTCATTTTTCACATAACCTTGTTTAAATCACTTATCCACTTGGAGCTTCATTTACTTTCACTATAAAATTGGGTGGAAATCATACCTACTTTGCAAGGTTAGTGTGAGCATCAAATGTGGTGATGGATGTGAGCATGTTTTATAAATGGTTAAGTTAACATACAACGTTAGTACCTATTCACCCCCCGCACCCGAGTTGCTACACTGTATCCCCCTTTTTTCAAAAGACTTTTTTTTAAGAGTAGTCTTCAGTTCATAACAAAACTGAGAGGAAGGTACAGAGATTTCCCATGTACTCCCTGCCCCACACATGGACAGCCTTCCCCAATATTAACATCCTCCACCTGAGTGGTGCATATGTTATAACTGGCATATCATTATCACCCAAAGTCCATAGTTTACATCAAGGTTCTCTCTTGGTGTTGTACCTTCTATGGGTTTGAACAAATGTATAATGACATGTAGTACCATACAGAGGATTTTTACTCTGAAAATCCTCTGTGCTCTGTCTATTCATCCCTCCTTCCTCAAACCCCTGGCAACTGGTCTTTTTACTGTTTCCATAGTTTTACTGTGGGTATCCCTTATCACCAGTGGTCCCCAGGGACTACACATAGGCCATTTTCTGTTTAAGGATGGGCTGTGGGAAGATGCTCTCTTGACCCCTGTTGTCACTGTCCAATATTGGATTCTCTGTCTGGCTGCTGGGCAGTACCCCTGGAGGGTACTGTTTTTCTGAGGGAAGCATGAAAGTGAAGATGAAATCTACTCTCACTTCCTGGGAGAGAGGGGAAAAAGGAGGAGAAAAATCATGCATTCCATTGTATGTTAACTTACCAATTACAAAACATGCTCACATCCATCACCACATTTGATGCTCACAGTAACTTGAGTGGAAAAGGAAGAGAGAAATAGAAAGGAAATTCAACTCTGGAGACTGAGACTATAGCAAAGGCAGAGAATTCTTATCTTTCAATATCTCTGTTAGGACTATTTCATTGTCTTTCCCATGGGAAATAATTTTAACATTCCAATTTAACTGCCCTAAAGTTTACATAAATTTTTAGATACAGGCCTGGAGACCTAATTATCTAAAGAATTCTGTATTTAACAAAAAATGAATGCATTCTGGATATGAAAACAAACAAAATCTTACAAAGGTATTTTATAACTTAATCTGCCTTTATATTTCTACCTAGATCATATATATATATATATATATATATATATATATATATATATATGATCATATATATATCATCACTCAAACTCAAAATGACTCAACACACCGGCAATTCCTATGAAGGATTCTCTGTAGAAAGGGAGCTTTTGAATGGCTGAAGAATGGTGAGCAAGCCTCTGGATATATAGCAGAGGAAAGCAGCTAGTTTGTTTTGGAAAGTCCTGGAAATGCTTTGGAATGGTCTTCAGGGAGCAGTCACCAAACCTCCAGTTGAGTGTTAGAAACACCAGGCTGTCCTGATGCCAGACAATAAGAATAATGAAGAGTTGTGAGCAATTCCAGAGCTGAGAGTGTCCTTAAGAAAATCCCAATAAACTTATTCTTGGCCAGGTGGCCAACGTTCTACATGTACCCAGACAGAGTATTAACTAAACAAATGTGCACATATGCCCTCAACTTGTTTCTCTGGGCAATAAAACCATTAAGTTGCAATATTAAGACTTAAGTACATTCACTTGAACTAATTTAACTTGTTTCAGATAATGGGTCAGTAAAATTCCTGGAATTTACCTCCTCTTCTTATTTTTCCCCTTCTGAATTTAAATCCTAGTTCACCCAGGGGCTTCTGTATTCTGGGATATCTGATTTGCTTAAAATAGATGTAAAAGAAGCTCTCTATATTTATAACCAGAACAGAGCATGCTCAGTGGTGAGAGAAACATTTGCATAGTTCAGCAATAAAATACTGAAGAGAGCTAAAAGAGAAGTTGGGATGGTAGGTACCTGTCTCTGGAGGACTTAGGACAGTGGTTCTCAACCTTCCTAATGCCATGACCCTTTAATACAGTTCCTCATGTTGTGGTGACCCCCAATTTCATTGTTACAAATTGAACATAATTAAAGCATAGTGATTAATCAAAAAAACAATATGTAATTATATATGTGTTTTCCAATGGTCTTAGGCAACCCCTGTGAAAGGGTCGTTCGACCCCCAAAGGGGTCGCGACCCACAGGTTGAGAACCGCTGACTTAGGAGATCTGCTTTTCATTGGTAATGTTTTCTGTTTGGTCAGTAGCTTGGGTTGTTGTGTGTGGTTTTTTTTGGAAATACTGCAAGATAAGCATATGATTCCATGTTGCTATTCTTTTGGTTTCCATGTCCAGGATATAGGCCTGCCTGGTTTTCCATTTGTCTCCCTTGGGAGACTCAAAATTGATTTATTAATTTGGATCAGCTTGGATTGATGCAAAGAAAGGTCAGGGACTACTCAAAAATAGTGATGGAAAAGGATTTTTAAAAAGAACAAGATGGCAGGAGAAAAGGAAAAAATAAGGAAGAAGTGAAAATGATGATTAATGTTGATGTTTTAACATGATGCTGTTTTAACGGAGAATTTTAAAGGCTATGAAACATTGAGAAATAAGATTAATGACCTGGAAAATAAACTCAGATTAGGAAATGTCAGATTGGAGGATAATCTAGATGGGGTAGAAGTAAGAGAAACAGTGACCTTCCTCCCTCACCACTCCCCCAACCCCCCCCCCCCACACACACACACACACACACATAGGGCATTGCAAAACTTCTTTGGACGAATAATTTTTACTCCCTTCCATAAGCCTTATTCTAATTTTCTTAAAACTTGATGCAGTGCCCTAACCAGTTTGGCTCAGTGGATAGAGCGTTGGCATGTGGACTGAAGGGTCCCAGGTTCGATTCCAGTCAAGGGCATGTACCTTAGTTGCGGGCACATCCCCAGTAGGGGGTGTGCAGGAGGCAGCTGATCGACGTTTCTCTTTCATCGATGTTTCTAACTCTCTAACCTACTCCCTTCCTCTCTGTAAAAAATCAAACAAACAAACAAACAAAAAAAACTTGATGCAGTGACAGCCATCTGTATTTTACATGTGAAGTGAGAGATTCTTGCAGTGAAAAAAAGCTAATATCTTAACTTCCTCTGGCCTCCAATTGCTTTTTGTTTCTGTGGAGAAGCTAACAGAGCCACCACCTGGATTGTTTGGGAGTATATAGGGCTAAAGAGTTTTAAACATTCTGGGTCAAATACTTACCTGACTGACTCCAATGATCATATTTAAAGCATCTACTCCTTGGGACTGTTATCTTGATAAGTACTTATTAAGGTTGTGCTGAATCAAAAGAATGTTTAACAGTAAAAAGGAGAGTGTTTTAGAGAAAGTAGATGTGAAACAATTCCTTTGTTCCTGATTCTACCTAGAGATTCCCAGAATCTGTCCCAGAGTCCCAGTGGGTGAGTGGGGCTGGGTGTGGTGCACAGTCATCACAGGGAGAATAGAATACAGTAACTGAACACTCACTCTGTGCCAGGCACTGTTCTAAGGGCTGTAAATGTATAAATTCAGTTGTCTTCAGCACAGCGGTAGGTATTATGATCATCCCCATTATAAAGATGAGAACAGTGAGCTGCAGAGGGATTCAGTCATTGCCCGAGGTCACACAGCTATTACAAGAGGCAGGATTCACATCCAAGTTGTTCTGGCTCCAGAATCCATACTTTCCACCTCGACACTGTGGTTCTGTGTTATATAAAGACACTGAGATTTTAAAAATAATTTATTTCTGACCACTGGTTGAAAAATAGATTTGTTTATTCCAGGAATAGTTATGTTAGCAAGAGGAAGTCTCTTTTCTGTTACTCAGTCATCTCATAAAATGAGTTTAAATACAAAACAAGTCAAAGTTTTTGCCCTGCCGAAGAGAGCAAGAGAAGGACATGGTCAAGAGGGACTTTGTATTACCTCCCTGGCCGGAATGGGATCCAGTTAAATGGGATTTCTTTGAAAAAATATGGAGATATAATTTAAACAACTGATTTTTTTAAAATGTTTTATTGATTTTCTACAGAGAGGAAGGGAGAGGGATAGAGAGTTAGAAACATCGATCAGCTGCCTCCTGCACGCCCCCCACTGGGGATGTGCCCGCAACCAAGGTACATGCCCCTGACCGGAATCGAACCTGGGACCCTAGAGTCCACAGGCTGACGCTCTATCCACTGAGCCAAACCGGTTCTGGCTATTTTTTTAATTAATTTTATTTCCTTTGACATAATGGCTGGTTTAAATGACCTAGCAGCAGTGAGTGATAAAGGGAATGCTTAATTACGAGTGTAGAAGAAAGAACGAGTTTTGAACCCTGAAGTTAGAAGCTTGAGAAGTTAGAAGGTGAGTCACCAGGAGCAGAGGTACTCTTAGAATAAAGAAAGAGTTGGCTATTACACCCCTCAGAGCAATAGGAAGCACCGTGTGTCTTAATATGATGGATATCTCAGCACCGTGGGGTTAGGAATAGCATCTCTTTTTTCCACCCAAAGGCTAATTTAAACATAGTTGAAGTGGCTATAAGCTGGCCAATGTTCCTTGAAGGGTGGAAAGTGCATGTGGAGCAAAATAGAGAGGGTGTTGGAAGCAAAGAGGCAGAAATTAGCCTGCCAGATGAAGGGGAGGGCTGTGCAAAACTGGGAGCTCTGAAAGGAGACAAAAGGAGAAGCCCAGGATGGGCACCCAACTGCTCTTACTCCCATCACCTTTTCCTTCCTGCTTTGCAAAGTACCACGTCTGCCACAAAAGTGGAAGAAAGTGTCTATGTGGGTTTGAGAGATCAAACTGATGAGAGGAAAGGCTTAACGTAAGAGTGGTTAGAATCTAGAAAAATTATAAAGAGCCATGGAATTCCATCAAAACTTAACAGCAATAGCTGTGCATCTTGGATGCCATCGCTCAGAGTCAAAGGAAGAGTTCTAGTTTTTGCGCTGCCGGAGAGAGTACAGTGAGGTGTGGAGTGAGCTTAGATAACTACTTTCCACACTCATATTAGGGAGATGTTTTGTTTCTTTCTTTTTTCCTGTTTTCTGGCTATGTGAAAAAAACTTCCTCAAAATATTTCATGAGGAGAGATGACAAATAAATTAGGAGTTATCTCTTTTGCAAAGAGATAGTATCCTTGCAATTTTATTAATTTATTTGTTAGATCATAGGTTTTGCCCATATTTGATGAGAATCTTGATGACTGAAAACATGATAATACAGGGATTGTTACAGTGGACCAAGAACCCAGAATTTGTGCTTGGAGACTTGGGCAAAGCAGGTACAAGCCCTCTCAGCAGATATTTCTAGTTGTGAAATGGGACAACACTTCTAGTTGCTCCTCAGTGATGGGGACTAATGAGATGGTGGTGTTGAACAATCATTCAGCACCTACGCAGTGCTGGGCTCGACAAGCTGTGAGTAGAGATTTGAGACCTTTAGGTGCTACAACGTGCAAAGCATCATTATCACTTGTAATGTTTCAAATTTTGGAATTATACTATATATAGCAGCTCTTATTGCAGATTGCACATGAAGCTGCTCAGAGGCATTTTACTTCATGCTTTATGGTATGCTAAAATTATGATCAATTTTATGCACATCCAGAGAAAGAGGAGAGTTTTAATCAGGTTTCATATGAGCCATGACAGTTAAAAATGGCCCTCATTTCTAATATAGCCAATGCAATGCCAATTTAAAATTTGGATGAAAAATTAAAATTCTATTGAAGATTTATATTCTTGCAATGTATAGGGTGGAGCAAAAGTAGGTTTACAGTTGTTCGTATGAAAAATAATACAATAATTAATAAATAATAATGCAAGAATAAACTCTGTATTTTGTGTTCTCACAACTGTAAACTTAATTTGCCCCACCTGTATATTCTTGTATATATTTCCCAAAATTATACACTTTATGATTATATCATGAATTTAATACCCATTCATTAAAATATATAAAAATATAAATAAATCTAAATTTCTCTTAAAAGGTCAAGCACCTTGACCTATTCCACAAGTAGTGAGAGGTAGAAGCCTAGTTAGGAAACCAGGACTCTAATGTTGAAGCCAATATTATCTTTACTACATCACAATTCAGAGTTTAGCTAATTTAAAATTCCTTTTTTTTCACTTAATATTGTACCAAAAGCATATTTGATGTTAAACTCTCTCAGGGGGAGGTATAATGTTCTATCAAGCATTCCAATAGTGTTTTCAAACATTTAAAAAAACACCTTGTGGAAAGTCGGTGTAGGGTGAAGATCAGGGATGCTGGATGTTTGTACTGCGGTACCTGGATCCCACCGGAAACACTAGTTATTGCAAAAGGGCAGGCTCTCCTCAACTGGGTCTTGTAGTTAGTAGGAGGGGAGATGGCCACACCTGTCTTTATTTCTAGGAAGCCAGAGAACGGTTTAGTAGATTTTGGTTGTGAGGGAGATGGAATTCCTAGGGAGAATATTTAAATAATAAGATAAAAGAAGAAAAGGAAACCTGTTTCCTAGTGATCTCTGGAGAAAGAAATGAGAGAAAATCTCAATCTATCATGGCTAAACTGTGTAAATTAGTTATAAGCTTTATAGGGAATGGAAAAAAGGTAAAACAAACAAACAAACAAAAAAACTAAGTAAAGCAAAAAAGGAAATTCACATAATACTCTCAAGAGCCAGAGTTGAGAAACACTAGCACCCAGGGTTTTAGGATGTGGATTTTACGAAGACAACATTGGACAAGATTGGAACCCTGCATTGCTCCTAGGTGGCCACCCACCCTCCTCCCAGGCCTTCCTCTCCGGTGCTCTGCTCTGCTCTCTCCCAGGAAGAGGTTGGCTACTCCTGCATCCGCTGTTTCCTGTACTCCCCAATTTATTTTCTTCCAGGAAATCACTCCACTCCAACAAAGACACAATCGTTCCTTGTCATGGATACACTTCATATGTAGATTTACCCCACAGTTACTGAAATGTCAGACTCATGTGACTGTAAATTAATTTCCAATTCCGTCTCAACCTGTCTGCAAAGCTTGTGCAGCCAAGAGCTGCAGCTCAGATCACGTGCCTTGAGCAGCCCCCGCATCTGTGCTCCGCAGCCACATCTATTTTCTCTGCGGAAGCACAGACATTGCCTCATGCTGACAGGCAGTCGTTTTAGCATTGGCTAATCACCAATATGGTCTGTTAAGTGAGATTCATAGATGCTGATTGCATTTATTGCATAAATTACTTCATTATTAAAATCAGGTCATTTGAGCCCCTAAACCATTAACATGAAGGTTATTAACATAATTTCATAAGCTAATAAATCAAGTACAGGAAAAGAATTAAAGGGTTCTTAGTGATAAGTGTTTCTTCAGAGATTAAGGCACACAGTTTTTTATGCATATATTAACATTTTATGAGTGTGGATTCATGCAAGAGCAGTTCTTTCTCTGCATACATGAGCCATACTCCGTCCTCTTCATACTCGGCCTCTGAAGCTCATTTTCAAAATTAAGGTGCTTTTTTTCCCTTTTCAAATAACTATAAAGCAATTTTCAACTAAATCCATTACCCTTCTGTGATATGCACTACCTGTAAAATTCTTATCTTTTCAGACTTCTTAGGCTGCAAGAGCTTTGGGGTTGGGGGGAGGAGGCAAGGTAAAGTTGGAAGAAAATATACCTTGGATTGGTCTGAGAGAATGTAATTTTCATTCTAGGTGAATTTCCAATGTATTCCTAGTCTTAAGAGGTTCTACTGAAGTTCTAATTATCTCTCTAATTATAATACATACTGAGGTTAAGTGTTCTTATCAAATGGTGCATTAAAAATGGGTTTTATTCCCAAGCTGGGTCTATTAGGCTGAGATACTGGTCTGAACACACAGAAATTGGTTTCCTCGTTCATTTCACTTACCAGATTGTGAGAGATTCTGAAGACAGGAGCCATCATTATCCAGTGCAATGATGTTGCCTAGAAACAAAGATAAGTTCCAATGTAAATTAGAATATAACAACTTTATCCTTTATGCAATTTGTGTAATGTTTTTTGCAAATAGCAACCGATGGATCATAATTGAAATACATGAAATGTTATTAGCAAGCATTACATGTGATTTTACAGGTGAATATGGGAGAGGGTGGGATTGACGATTCTTTTTAAGAACAAGTAGAGTGATCGCAACAGACCTTTCCTCTATAGTCTTCAGTGGCTGTGCATAATTTCCTGAATACAGTACAAACTTCCCCAGACTACCTTCTGTCTGTCTGCTTAAAACCCTTCAATAGTTTCTCATTGATCTTAGGATAAAAATAAAACCATTTTTCAGTATTTTCAGTATTTCCTACAAGCCCCAAATAGTCTAGCCTGTCCTTATTGGTCCATGAAAACATAGTGTGCACGTGTGTGTGTGTGTGTGTGTGTGTGTGTGTGTGCATCATTACATGCTCATGGGAGGGGAATAGTGTTGAAAGGGAGGGGAAGTATGTAGAGGTTACAAGTAAAGGCACTGAAAATAACATTTTTTACTTTATGGTTTTTCCAAAAGAGCATCTCTGCTAATTCCTGCAACAACCTGTCTCATTATCCTGCCAAATTATATCTTTCCCATCTTTTTTATTTTGGATAAAATTTACCCATGAAATTTTTCTAGTTAACCCATAACCACCAGCTGCCTTGTATCACACTGATAGGATAACACATTCTGCATGGATGTGTTTAGACATTATTGAAGAAGTCTAATATATTTGAGGTGTCTTTTGCCCATTTTATCTCTTCTTTGTGTTGTCCTTCCTGATAGTACTTTCTAATTTAATCTTGTAGCCTTTCCAGAGAAATAGTTTATGATTATGTGATAGTGAAAGAACTCTTCAGGATATGTGATCTGGGTCAAATCCTGTTGATCTTGCCCTACAGCACTCTCCCCGTTAGCTCTGCCCATGACTGCCTGGAGTGAGGACCTTTTCCAGCCTCCCTTGCAGCTAGGTGTTGGCCTTGTTCTAAGTTCTGGTCAATGAGATGTAAGCAGAAGTGCCACATGTAACTCCAGAAATGTTTTCTAAAGTAAAAAGTTGCCCCCTTTGGAGTGCTTTCTCCTTCCAGCTGAAAGGCATGCCAAGGTAATGGAGGAAGTTTGAGCAACCGTATTAGACTATGAAGTGGAATCATTATGCTAAAAATGACAGAAAGAGCCTGAGTTGATGATGACTTTCTGAAGATACACTTCTAGACCTACCTCCAGACTCCTTTTACATGAAAGAGAAGTCTGGTCTAGGTTTTCATTATTTAGAGTTTCATTATTCATGGCCAAGCCTAATCCTAACTGAATATAGTGATAGAAAAGAACAGGGCCTCGAGAATCATCAACAGCCTTCAAACAAAACCCAAACTGATGATCGATCAATAATAATAATAATAATAATAATAATAAATCATTAAAAGGGAATAGGAAAAGATAAAACATGTATGCTACAGGACATATTTCCTTCTCCTTGGTGAGAGCAGAGAATATCCCCATATGCAGTTTGAAGACTCTGGAAGGGCAGGAAGTACCTGAGAACTGAAATATGAACAAGAAGAAGCTGGAATGTAATAAATACTGGCACTTTAGGTTATCAATAGCTGGGTTCAATAGATGAGAGATGTGGAATTTGGTGGGATAGTATCTTCATTTCTCAACCACAGAACTAATTTTTGTTTATGGTGATTAACATATTAAAATAACTTTGAAGTAATAATACCTCCTCTTATTGAAGCTATCCTCAGGAATTTGAAAGAAAGAGCAAAGAATTCTAGCCTGGCATTATTTCACAGAGCTAACGACCCAAGGAGGATCTTGCCAAGAATGCAGTGACATGGCCATTATACACTGGTGGAGAAACCGAGGTCCAGGAAGGAAAAGTGATTCATCCTAAATCACCCAGCTTTGAACTCTGCTTCCTTGAATTCTGGGACCTTGAACTCGCACCACCCACTTAAGCTACTCTCCATCAGGAAAAGTGGTTGTGCCCTGGAAAACTGGGCTGAAGTGGAGTGGAATATTCATCTTTGCCGTAAGGTCATGGGTAATCACACATTGATCTTTCATCTACCACCTGCAAAAGAGAAATTTTGCTTTCCAAATGTTTACAAAAGACATTCCTTCAAGTTGTGTTTTCTTTCTGGTTGTAAGAAATGAGTTTTGCATGAGGTAATATGTAATAGAGCAGTTTGTATGCTGAGAAGTACAGTATAAGACAACACTCTGATGTCTCTCTCAAGGAGTTAGAAATCTCCAGGTCTCAAGACTTTGCAGGTGGACCAGTCATATTGTAGTTATGAAGCTGTACTTGAGATAATGAAATGAAATAAAATATGACTAACGTTTTATTTGGTTCTACACAATAATTTCCCAAAGTACAGAGCTCTTCAAACAATAATATTGCTATTCAATATAAAACCCCTGATATGTGTTTCTTTCTATTAAATCTTTCAGCATATTTCATACTCATTACAATTCTCTAATACCTGTATGTGTATAAAGGTGCTAAATGTGAGGTGGATATAACAAATCTGTATATAATGGGAGGTGTGCTTTTTCTTGGGGTCTTATCCCTACAGCTTCAGGAAAGTGGCCCATCTTAGAATATCAGGTTTTTAATATTGAACATTAGTTCAATATATAAGCAATCCAATCCCTTATTTATAAGTGTGAAAAAATTGAGGTCCTAGAGAAGAAATATTTTGGCCAAGGTCACAAAACTAGTTGAGGTTTAATAAAAGGAATTTCTTCAATTCCTTTTATATCTTTGCAGATTAAAAAGAAACATTTTTCTTCCCCTCTGTTTTCTTACCCACCCAACATTCCAGATGAAGTCCCAAGTTTGGAATCACAAATATGATACAACAAAAAACTACTATATACAATTTATCAAATAATGTTTTTTTACTCTGAAGGAGTAAAATGTATCATAACTATTCCTTCTTCTCCCTTTTGTTGTCAGCTTTTCATGCATGGGTTGAACTGGCTGTTCTTTGCACTGAGGGGTGTGTGTGTGTGTGTGTGTGTGTGTGTGTGATGTAGTAACAGTTAATTAGTAGCATTTCAGAGCAGAAGGAGACCTTGCTAACACACTAAGTTTCTGCGTCATGGGGTGCTGGGTGCAGCTGCTGCTGTCAGGTATCAGCAAAGCCCAACACAGAACAGGCATTAGCCCAGGGCCAGGAGTGAGCTGCTCAGAGCAGCCAATGTCCCCCTGTGGAGCCAGCCAAGTAGCTAGATGCCTGAAGGCCCCTGGTAACCCAGGCCTAGCTCATAACACCTCTTACAGATACTCACATGGAACAAGCTACTGGCACCCAAAGGGGCAGCAAATACTTGTGAAAAGAGCCATCGTGTTCAGAGAAAGAGTCTGAGGTTGTATCCACCACACTGCCTCTAACTGGGTAATGTTCCCAGCCTACCCTCCTGCATTTGTCAAAATAGTATTTGGCCGAACTGTCAGTCCTTGGACAAAAGTTATCAGGAAAGAGTAGAATCAATTAATGAAATAGCACGCTTTAAGGGGAGTAGCGATAAGAACATATTAAAATAAGATAACTAGGAGGTGATAAATTCACATCTTCTATACATAATTTATTTGAGCGACAGTATCACTAGTATATAACATATCAAAGCTTAATGCATTCCAGGGAATTCAATATTTTACCTTCCTCGAAATTGATTAGGAGCTAGCACTTTTCACTTTTCATTTCAGGCATTTAGAATGAGAAGTGAGCTTGCTTTCCTAGTTTCAACTCAGAAAAAAACAACTAATGAATTCATGAAGTATTTATTCAGCATCTACTCAATTTGCATGTGTTTAGTAATATTGGGATTAAAGTTTGGACCCGCACGATTCTTGGAGTACATTTTGGGCATCATGTAATTCATACAAATAGCCTATGAGTACCTTTGCTGGACCAGGCAAAGAAGGCTGTTTTGACATTACTATTTTGAGATTGCCACTTGGTAATTGCCACCTTCACTCTATTCCCCCTGCCCCCTCCACAGGGAATAAAAAAATTTCTGAACTCGTGTCACTGGTGTTTAATGAAAACTGATTGTCATGCAGAACACAGGGAACATAATTGGTTTCACAATTACTTAATTCCCCTAAAAACAAACCACAGGGACTTCTAGCTAAACATGGCAGATAAAAAACCATGATGATACCTCCAGTTCCTCTCAGTGTCCCACTAAGATGACAGTAAGAGAAGGGAATAGCCCCCATCAATATGGACTATGAGAACAAAAGAGGAAATAGCAATATTTTGAATGTCAGAGAGCAGATGGATGGGTGATAACTCACTTGCCAGAGAGGAGAAAGAATGGCAAGAGCCTGTAAGAAGTAAAGTGAAGCGGCAGGCATGGATCAGTTGTTGAGCGTCGACCTATGAACCAGGAGGTCACAGTTTGATTCCCGGTCAGGGCACATGCCCGGGTTGCAGGCTCAATCCCCAGTGTGGGTCCTGCAGGAGGCAGCCAATCAGTGATTCTCTCTCATCATTGATGTTTCTATCTCTCTCTCCCATACTCTCTGATATCAATATATATATATATATATATATATACATATATTTAAAAAGAAGTAAAGTGAAAATCAGGCTTAATGGAGGCACTGTAGAGCTTAATGGAGGCACTGTAGAGTCTCATTAATAGGGGTACCCACTACCTGTGAAGGGTTGTGGGCAGGACTGAACCAGGAAGACGGGTTAAAAGTCAATTCAAGGACTAGTTCCACTGAGATTCCCTACTGTGTCCCTGACCCAGGACAGGACTGCAGGTTCATGCTCAACAAAGGTTGAGTGGCAAGGTTCTAGACTAGGGAACACAGGGCACAGCTGAGGGCACTCAAAGTCTCAAAAAGTTGCCTCCTATACACCGTTTTGTTGTTGTTGTTGTTGTTTTTCAGGAATCTACTAGAGGATATGCTCTTCCAAGATGAGGAGAAAACTCAGAAAGTCCATGCTATTAGTTAGGAAACAGGGCATAAGAAAGCAGCCAAGGGAACCTCAGAGTTACTATGTAGCAGGCCCAAAGAAGTCGAGTCCATTTAGGAATAGAAGGGCCCAGGGCTCCAGAGGGATTAGTCCATGGAGGTACATGAGGAAACTGACAAGCCACCTGATGTGCTTGTTTGTAGGAAATGTACACTTAACTGCTGAGAGTTTATAGCTGTATTTGCGGAAAGTGCATAGAAAAACTCCGCAAACAACTCAAAACACGATTCAATTATTTACCTTTAGGATCAGAACTGAAATCCTAATACTAGTATAAGAAAGAAAATGCAATCCTAGTTCACTATGAAATCTGGTTATAAATAAATGTCCATCATTATAACAGGGTAAACACTGAATTCTGATTGAGTCCCATTGGTGACATATGGTGTGCGACGGCTATAAAAAGACAAGGGCGGCAGGGGGAAGCGCACGTGTGTACATACTATTCGTGTGTGGCAGATTGCAAAGATGGCCATTATTCTCTTCTCCCTGCATCTTTCACAATGTGACTGTACGGCATCTCCCATCAAGAGGTGGGTACCACTTCTCTCCTCCCCTGAAACCCAGCTGGCCTTGTGAAGAATGCAGTGTGCGTACCAGCGAGCCAGTCCTGGGCCTGGGCCTCAAGAAGCTCCACATGCTTCCACTCGCACCCCTGGAAGTTTGCCCACCCCCTGTGTGAACAAGCCTGGCCCGGCTTGCCAGCGGATGAAAGACCACATGGAGCATGGAAGAGCCACCCAGCTGAAGCCACTTAGACCAGTCAGCCCCCAACCAACCCAGTCACTGGCCGCAGCTGCATACGTGAGCTCAGCCACGACTGAAAGGATCACCCAGCCCAGCCCAAATTGTTGAGCCACAGAACGGTGAGTGAATAAATAGGTGCTTTAAGCCAACTCGATTTGTTATGCAGCAAAAACTAGTTGATACCGTGGGTATATATGTCTACAGGAAGCTGTTAATGCAATAATGGTACGTTTTTGTGTTCTCTGATGGGAAATCAATATGTTTATCTAAATATGAAAAATCAAGCAACGCAGTAGAAGCAGGTTATTTAGAAACATGGAGACAAAAACAATGAATACATTTTAAAGTGGCTATTTGAGGTCAGAAGGGGCAAAGTAGAGGACTGAAATTTTCATTATACGCTTTGTGGAATTATTTTTTAAAATGATGTACACATTTCATTTTTATACAATTGCAAATTAAGTGGAAAAAGAAAGAAAAATAACTAAACTTTCAAATTATTGATAGTTCGCTGGTGTAGAGCATCTGCCACTGCCAGCACTAGTCATGTGTTCAACACATGCCCTGGTGGCTAGAGGAATTTCCGACTAAGACACGGCCACAACCAACCCAATTTTGCCTTTTGATTAGTATTCAGTCTTTATGCTTGCATGCTTGTGGTTAGTACACAGTGGGAGAACTGAAAAGAAGCACATGGCGAAGTTGGATGCAATCTCAGACACTGCAGGTGTTCTCCAAGTTGCTAGTTTCCATTCTAATAGAGTCAAATAAGGACCGCAAACATCAAAAATAATGGAAAACTGGCTGCAACCAAAATCAGGGCATGGAAAAATCGGTCATTAAAAATTATTCTGTGGTAACATTGTTGACTTGGCATGGATAAAAAGTGGAGCAAATCACCATATTCAACATGTGAAGTGGCACTGTGAAAACAACACACACACACACACACACACACACACACACAAACAATGGCAGTGAGTGTAGTTGTTGCTAGATGATCACTGCCTTCTTTCCTGATACTACTCTCTGTGCTTTAACTGTATTTTTCTCTGTATAATTATTATTTTAACATATGTCTATTAAATTCCCTCTCCCATGTGAGGTTGGAAACAAGTAAGCAGTATTTAAAAAAGACACAGGAGTAAAAATATGACACTAAGCGAGGTATTTATTAGTTAGGATAGGCTAGTGTGTGTCATAGTAATGAAAAACCCCAAATCGGTGTGACTGAATAGCTCAGACCACATAGCCAAAGACCGGTCTTCAGAAGGACTCTGCTGTCTGAGTAACTCGGAGATCCAGGCTGACATATGCTGCTACTATCACTCCCCCTCAAAGCTCACCAGCGGTGCCGGGCATCACTTCTGGTCATATTTCATTAGCCAGCGCCACTCATGTGGCCGTGCCTACATTCAAAATGGTGGGAAAACACAATCCTTCCATGTACTCAGAAGAACGGAAGTATTTGTGACATATTCCAACTCAGTCTAGTGTTCTCTCTGCTGCTCAATGTAGTCAGACAACACACAGCATATACATTAGTTTTATTTATTTTGACCAACGTATGAGAACTTTTCCTAGATGTGTTTTGCTCCCAGAAAATGATTATGCAGTAAAAGCAGATGATGAGTCTGGCTAAAGGGGGAGGGCCTGGGAGGTTACGCGAGGTACGAAAGTTATGTAAACTAATGTGGTTTCCTTTTTTCTTGCTGCGGTTTCATGATGCAGCACTGTATTTGCAGACCAATCCTGCTCTTTCTTTAAGTGGCTGCTGTAACAAGATCACCCGATCACTAACCAATTTATTTTTGCCTCCAAGTGAAGTCTCCTTTTGGCCTAAATTTTGAAAATTATGAGTTTAACAGAACACTACTCTCTGCCTGGAAATAAAAATGCAAATGCACCAGTGATAAAACTTTATCTAAATTTCAAAGCAAAAGTTGCGCTTTGAGAAGCAGAGGATAAGAAGCAGAACCTGCAGATCCGGAGTTCAAAGAAGTATAGTTTTCAGGTGAGACCCTGTGGAGTGGGGAAGGAGCAGGGTGGATTTCCACCTCTGGGGACCAAGGAAAGAAACTTATTTTTCTGCAGTTATTTGTGAAGAACTTCAGTGATAAGCACCGGGCTTCTCTCTTGCATAAAAATGGAAATAGAGAGGAAGGGATTCCAAATATTTAGCGAATGCCTCAAAACCCTTTGATCCCACAACTTCAAATACATTATGTGTCTAATCCAAGTATAGTTACACCTCCTCGCTAAAAGCCAAACAACCAGGAAGCTAAAAAATCACAAGTGTTCATTGCATTGAAGTAATGAAAACACATGGCGAGTAAATCAGTTGAAATCAGGCATACCTTCAGGAAAAAAGCAATTTCCTTCGTAAGGAAGAATGTTACGAAGTTAAGACTGATTTCAGCCAATTTGTTAGCTTCTCTACAACACGTGGTGCATCAGGTCGAAATAAACTTTACTGAGATGCACCACATAACTATCCTCATTTTGAACTCGAAAGTCTTTATTATGGAAGGTTCCAACTGGTCTGAATTATAAGTATTAAGGTCTTTAACAGGGGACCTAATGAGATCCGTTTGAGGTCCTAATACTAACATCCATGAGTAGGTTCCATGAACTTCAAAAGGTCTATTAAGGATTCTGGGAGTGTTGTTTAGTTCTACTCTCTGACAAGCTGGTGGCATGTGATGACCAGGAGTTGGAAGGAGTGATCTGAGCTGTCTGCTCTTTTGTCTTATGCTACATGTACGGGATACTTCTGGCCTCAGAACCCTTTATATTGTAAATGGAAATTTATTGGGTATAGATTATTATATCATATATATCCTATTCTGTAGATTTGTAGATTATTCACTTGTTCACTTTAAGCTCTTTTTTACTTTATTAATTGATTTCTCTAAATCAGAGTTTCTCAAACTTGGCACTGTTGACATTTAGGGTGGGTAATTCTTTGTTATGGGGAAGGCTGTCCTTGCATTGTAAGCTGGTTAACAGCATCCCAGGCCTCTACCAATTAGATGTCCCTCCAGTTGCAACAAATAAAAATGTCCTCAGACATTGTCAAATGTTCCTTGGAGGCCAAAATCTCCCACATTTGAGAACCACCAAGTTAGACTATTACTATCCAATAGAAATATAATGCAAACGTAATTTCAAGTCTCAGAATTTTAAATTTTACACTTTCTAGTAGCTACACTAAAGGAAAAAGAAACTAACAAAATAAATTATAGTGATTTTTTTATTTAACCCAGTATATCCAAAATATTATCATTTCAACATGTAACAATATAAAAAAATTATTCATGAGATATTTCCCATAGTTTTTTGTTGTTATTGTTTTCTTTTCCTCCCTCCCCCCCTCCCCACATTACTAAATCTTCAGAATCTGATGTGTACTTTACACTCAAGCACATCTCAATTTGGAAGAGCCTCACTTCAAAGGCCCAGTAACCACATGTGACTAGTGGCTACTGGTTGGACAGCGCAAGTCTAGATAGCTGTTACGGACTCTATGTTTGTGTCCCTCTATGTTTGTGTCCCTCCAAAATTTGTATGTTGAAAACCTAATCCCTAATGGATGGTATTAGGAAGTAGGTTTCAAACTAGGGGCCCAGTGCACAAATTTGTGCACCAGTGGGGTCCCTCGGCCTGGCCTGCGAGATCAGGCCAAAACTGGCTCTTTGACATCCCCCGAGGGGTCCCAGATTGTGAGAGGGCACAGGCCAGGCCGAGGGACCCCACCGGTGCACAATCGGGGCCAGGGAGGGATGTGGGAGGTTGGCCAGCCGGGAAGGGACCACGGGAGGGCTCCAAGGTGTGTCTGGCCCGTGTCTCACTCAGTCTTGGTCAGCCAGACCCCAGCAGCAAGCTAACCTACTGGTCGGAGCATCTGCTCCCTGGTGGTCAGTGCATGTCATAGCGACTGGTTGACCTGTCAACTGTCTTCCCCGTGGTGGTCAGTGCATGTCATAGTGAGCGGATGAGCAGCCTTAGCGTATCATTAGCATATTATGCTTTGATTGGCTGAACAGCCAACCAGTCAACCAGACACTTAGCATATTAGGCTTTTATTATATAGGATGAGGTCATGACTGTGGAGCCCTCATGACAAGATTAGTGTCCTTATAGGAATAGACTAGAGTTTGGTCTCTGGGCCATGTGAGGATACAAACGGCTGTTTGCAAACCAGGTAGAGGGCCTCCACCAGACACCAGATCTGCCAAAGCCTTAAGCTTGGACTTCAGGTTCCAGAACTGTGAGATATAAACACTTGTTATTTAAGCCACTCGTCTGTGGTATTGTTATAGCCGCTCAAGTTAAGACAGTAGATTTGCTTTTTTTCCAGTATTTCTGGCAAAATGCTGCTTGTTTTGCTTATTGAGATTTAAATGCTGAGGTTCTTTCTCTAGCTAGAATGTAAATTCTGGAAAGGCAGGGACCATAACTTGTCATGCTCACAGCTATAAATCCATTGCCCAGCGCCACACCTGACACAAAATCAGCACCTGTGTTGAATGACTCTTGAGTGTACACACGCACCCATGCATGATGCCTTCTCTCTCTGTGTCTACTGCATCCTCTTGCTTGCTGTGTGGATGAAAAGGGCAGATAGGACACAGGTATTTCTGCTTAATCACTTCATGCCAATTTTGTGGGGGTACATTTCCACCTAAAGAATTGCACGATGAGAACTAAAGATATGACTGACTGTCTACCATGTTCTTTGATTTCTTAAAAAACATTAAATTTAGGCTATGTTTACTATTAAATACATTATGTGAAATGGTAAATATCTTAATTGCCAATTTATTGCAATGTTGGGTTAATTAAAATTCTCTAGCAAGCATCCTGCAGGGGGCGGGGAGGGAGTAAGTTTGCAATTTTGTTGTGTGTTTTTTTTCATTGTATTAGGTTTTTGCATGAATCCTATTATAGCACTGGTTAATAGAAAATAAAAGAAACCTCAGTCATGGCCATTCTTCTCTGTCAAGAGCCCCTTTTTCATCCCAGACTACCATTTAGAGAATTAAAAGAGCTGGCAGAGTAACACTTGAATATAAGCTAGTGCAGCTAGGCCTGTTTCTTTCTTCCTCAGAGTGATCTCCTCTTCTTTGTGAGTATTTTCCTTTGTGCTGTTTCCTTCGTACATCTTCTTGCCCTGGCAACCATCTCCAGAAATGCTGACAAGGTGAGGAGTAAGGCACCCCCATCCAAAGTATTTTTCTTTAATTTTTTCATTCTAAAACAGAGTGTTTTTTTGAAATCTAATACCATCTGCTTGCCAAATCTGCAGGATCATCAAAAGCCTTTGGGGGGGAGTTTTTTTAAAAACCCAAAGGGACAGAAAATGAAAATGAAAATGACAACAAATAGTAAAGAGGTCAGGCAGTTGGTTAGTAAGCACATGTTATTTTTCTAAGTCCAAAAGGACCCTGCCCCCAGCGGTGATACTTCATCTGCTCTGGTGTGGGGCCTGATTGTTGCAAGTTTTTAAGCCTCGCGAGTGATTTTGATGATCAACCATGTTTGGGAACCAGTGATTTCCTGTACGAATTAAAAGAGGGAGGATCCTAAGATCCTTTGCTTTTCTCTTGTGAGCCCTTCTCCGGGCTAAATAAGATCGCGTCCAGTGGTGAGTAACATCCTGAACCTCAATGAGGGTTAATGAAAAGTACTTGGAGCTGTAAGTGAAGATAGCTAAATTTGATTTTATCCCTTACTGACAACCTGTCTTTATACAAGTCAATTTTCCTAGTAACCAGTTTTCTGCCTGAAAAGTGGATTTTGTAAGCAGTGACCCTTTATGTTTGTTGAAAAATGTGAATTTTGGCTGAAGATACATTAATTAAAACTATTATGATTATTCACTGACATACAAAACAAAAGATTGGACTTGCTTCTCAGTATTTCCTCCCAAACATTTTCTTGCTACCTTTTTCATTGGTAGAAAATCCTTTTAATTGTTCCCGTAAGAAAACATCGTAAGACTCAGTCTGATGGAGAAACGGACAAACACAGTAGGACCGTAGATATATAATAGTACACAGTTTCTCTGATCTCAAATAAAATTGCTAATTAACATAACATTAGTTCCATAAAATTATTTCTTATTGTTTCATAGTACATTTTCAAATCTATGAGGGTACATTTTTTCTCATGGGGATACTATTTCATATTTGATGCATAGAAATTTAAAGCATTCTTTTGTTACTATTTTCTAAATAATAGGGCCAATTTCAATGAGACATAAAAGAAAACTGGGGCTAATAACTAAGTATGAAAACATGGCTAGTTAGAATTAATCTGCATATGTAAACTTATTAATATTTATTTTATTCAGATCGAGTAATTTGCATAAATTTTTATGGGTATTTAGGCTATGACATGTTTTCATTTTGTTAAAGCTCTGGTACTTTATGAATATCACAATGGCTCCAAATAGTCATCGTTGTGAGGTAATCAAGATATTACAATGATAGCTCAAATTTTGTGTTTAATTTATATTTTCATGGACAGCCATTATATAAGCCATACGGTGCTCTTAGGGTTTGTCTTCAGGGAAAAATTAAAAACACATTCTTACCTATCTATATAAAATCTCAATGATCTAGAAAGATGGAGGGTGGTATCAGCCAACATTGGGCTGCGTTGCCAAAAGGATACTCCTCTGATCGGTTTCTTATTTATCGTGAGGAGTGGCACACATGTGGAAACCATCTCCGATTGGAGCCAGCACCATATGCCTCTTGTAAAATACCACCCTCCGAGGCGGTGGGGAAAAGCTCTTTATTCCCATCTCCACCCCATTTCCTGCAACTGCTGTGAAGTCACAGGACTCGGGGAAACAGTGATGCTTCCTGGCCTAGATTGATCACCATCTGGGAACCAGAAAGGGATGCCTGGTGCTGCCACCACCACTTTCATCTGTCACCTTCTCAGAAATTCGTCACCCAGGGAGGGACTCTAACCAATGACCGTCACCTTGTCCATTGGGAAGAGGAAGAGAAGTAATAGGGAGTGAGTCCTGCCCGAAAACCTCTGGGCTGTTTCTACTTGCCGCCACATCCTGCATGAAAGCCTCAGGCGGACTTCCAGGCTCCACCCTGTCAATTTCTCTCCAGCCAAATGGGTCTCACTCATCCATGAACAGACTCCGCTATGCCTCTCTCTTTATTGAGATTGTTGCTCTTCCCTTTCTGCTTCCAGGGGTGGCCCAAGTCTCAAATCTCACAGCTGTCTCCCCTGATTCCCCCAGCGCACACGGCTGTTCTTCCCTCTGACCTCACAATTTCACCTGCAACGAGGAATTTAGAACCTAATTATATACTAGGGTGTGTTGTCCTTTGATTGCTTCCTGGGTTAAATTTAGTTCCCCAATCAAATTGTAAAGTCCTTCGAATAAGATTTTTGACCAATGTCTATTTGCTAAACTCTCCTCACTTCCTCTTTCCTCCAGTTCCTATCGGAGTGCTAAGTCCATAATAGGTGTTCAATAATTCATACAGTCTTAGAGTTGGGACTTTTAAATCCAGTTAATAGATGGGCAAATAAACTCTACTATGTTAGAGATAACCACTTCCGTAGCCCTTTGCTCTTTCCTTCCATCCTCCCTCCCCCTCCCTTCCTTTTTCCCTCCTTCCCTTGCTTCCACCTTCATGCAGAGTTAAAATCTTTCCAACTATCACTTTTATTAAGGTATTCATTCAACAAAGGTTCTTGCTAAGCTCTGCGGGTATAAAGCGACTACAACCGGGCTGTCTGCACATGATACAGTGCGAAGAGAATGATACTGGAGGAAGGTTTGAAATGGCTGAGAGGGCATCTCAGCTTTGCAGTCCTGTAAGGTCCAAACAGATCCTACTAGGACTTAACTACCATCAATTCGATTGTGAAGACAGATTCATAGGAGAGAAATGACTAAGGCTGACCTAAAATTATACAGGAAGTTTGCAAATTATGTAGCAGTTGTGTCCTACCAGTTCATTACTAAGAATAGTCTTTGCAACTGTGGAGCACCTTGTTCTAATTCAAACACAGTTTTGCGTAGTGACGATGCCCTGGGGTGAGCACAGAAAAGCCCATTATATCCACTATGTACCTAAAGTTTAGCACAGCTTAATACAATCTCACCATATGTAAAGGCATTGTTTCAGGAAGCAATCGAGTTCCAACCTTGTACCTTGGAACCAGGGCACCCTGCCCTCTCCCCCCTGTTTCCTTGGCTCCCCTCACCTTACCATTCAGAGGGAGGGGGCACCCTCCTCACTATGACGCCCACTTAAACAACCTTGGAATGAGTTGTCGGCCAGCCTCTCTCATGGCAGCTGGGACCAAACTTTCAAGGTGGAGTCCAGAGAACATGGGAGAAGAGGAAAGAGCTCCGTGTACCATAACCGTATTTTCTCATTGAAAAATGGAGGTAAGGAGTCTATCAAAAGATGTTTGGATCCTTTTCTTGGTAGAAGAAGCTATCTAAGAGATATTATTCTGTCACCAATTTCTGGAATTTCCAAGACATTTTATCCGATCCTGGGTTGTTGAGAGGATTAGAGATGATGCATGTAAAGTATCTACTTGTGTAGTAATAACAATTTTAAGTAAAATAAACATAGCATTTATTGGGAGCTTACTATTGCTATTTATTATATTATCACCAATGTACTATTATAGCCAATTTAGGGATGAGAAACAGACCTACAAGGGGAAGGAAGGCCCCTCAGTAAATCAGTGGCAAGCTGAGATTCAAACCAATGAGGCTGACGCCAGAGCCCAGAACTCTGGCTTTTGACGTTATTGTTGGTTGGGCCAATAGAACAGACATGTAAAATACACCAGATTTTAGAAAAAAAGATGGTCTTAGAAAATTCAGAACACATGCTCCTGGTGGTTTCCAGTGGGTGGGCTAAGGAGAGGGGCGAGGATCACGGGTTAAAGTCTGAGGAGGCTGAGAGGAGAGCCGGTGGGCCAGCACCATCTGTCCCCAATCTCCGCCCTTCTGTGCACATGCCCGCACCCGCCAACTTCCATGCCCTCTCCTGGCACTTGGAGCTCCGAGGCCACTCCCTCCATCCTCTACCTATGGCCTGTTATTAAACCTCCACTTTCCACACACATGGCTTTTAGAGATCAGGGCTCCTTTTTTCTTTGATCTCCCAGTTTTCTTGTTTTGCCATCTTCCAGCAGACCTGGCAGTGGGGGCTTTTGCCACCTCCTCCTCCTTCATCTTCGATTTTAACCAAGGACAGAGATATAGATTCACTAGGTAGTAAAACACTAGCAGCAGGTTTTTCCCAAACACCATCGTCTGTAGTAAAAATTACTCTTTGCTCTAGTAAAACACCAGCCCAGGGCACCGCCCAGGACTGGTTTCTAGAACAGATGAAGAGCAGCATCAGGGGCTTTAGGAAGCGGGGCTGTGGGGTGGGCACCGCTGCAGGTGGGGTAGGAAAGGAAGGAGTGTCTGGCTTCTCTCTTGCTTTCCTCTCTTTGCCATGTCCCTCCTTCTGTTCTGATGTCACAGATGCTGCCCTTGCTCAGCCCCTGCAAGATGAGGGTGGTGCCTCCTGCGGCAGCCCGAGAGTGGTGAAGGCAAGGGCTGGGGCAGCTGTTAGGTCTGCTATGTGCAAAGAATAGATGTAAACCAGCCCAGTGAAGTGGACTTGCCTGCATTATCCCCCCTCCCCCCACAAAATATACATGACCCATTGAACTTTTAAAAATTAGACACAATGCAGACAGCACTTTTTCTACTCTCTCTTTATCCCATCTAAATGACAGAATCTGTGATCATCTCAGCTGCCCACTCATCATTTGTGGTTTTATGCTCACTTCAGATTTGAGGGATAATCTTAGATTTAGATTACCCTGGCTTTATGGATATGAAGGACTTCAGTAACTCCTTTACTTCTAGTCCAGGCTAAATCCAGAAAGTAGAATAAAATCTGTTTTAAAAAAAGAAGAAAGAAAGAAAAAAGCAAAAAAAAAAAAAAAAAAGCAAGGCAATGCAAATTATTTTAAGAATCACCATTTTAATTTTTCAAACCAAATGTACTCAGAGCCCAGTTTCTTTCTTCCTTCCTTCCCTCTCCCTCTCCCTTCCCCTCTCCCTTTTCCTCTCATGCTCCCTCCCTCTTCACCCCCTGGGGAATGATTTTCAGAATAGAAGAAGGGACATGGCAAAGGGAGGAAAGCAAGAGAGAAGTAAGTTGTCTCAAGAGCAGTAAGTATTATAACTGACTAGGGGCCCAGTGCATGAATTCATGCACCTTGAAAGGAACTGTGGGCCGTGAAGCTGCAGTGGGCACAGGGGCGGGTCTCAGCCCATCCTCCAAGCCCTTGCCTGGCCCCTCCTGTTGCACCCCTGGCCCCCTCTCTGCAAGCAGCCCTGCTCCTGCCACCGCTGCTCCCATGCGCTGATGGTGCCGGTCTGCTCACACCCACTGATGGCACAGAGTGATTATGGCCGGAGTCAGCAGCAGATGCAAGCGGGGCTGGCACTGTCAGCATGTGTGGGAGGTGGCTGCTGGCCCTGATCACCCCTCAGGAACAGGGGGAGGTGGAGAAGCCCTCAGGGGCAATCGGGGCTGGCAGCCGCCCCTCGCACCCACTAATGGTGCCGAGTGATCAGGCCCGACGCGGGCTGGCGCTGGCAGCAGGTTCATGGGCCAGGCGGGACCTCAGTGCATGGGAGCAAAGAATTTTCAGTAACCACCAGAGGCTCACCCAGATGACAGCATTCTGTGCCCTGCCTTGGTCTGGCGCTCCCTCTCACCTGCTTCACCATCCCACCATGGCCGACGCCCACCATGTTGCCTGCTCTGCCGCCTGCTGCCGATGCCCGCCATATTCTTCGCGTGCCCCCTGGTGGTCAGCGCACGTCATAGCAACCGATTGTTCAGTTGTTCGGTTGTTCTGCCGTTCGGTCTATTTGCATATTAGGGTTTTATAGAGAGAGATAACAGTGAAAGATAAACAGGGAATTGGACACACATTTTATACAGCTGGAAAACAAATCCATTGAGGGCTAGCTAATACTGAGACAAAGAAATCCTGGAGTGGTCGTGGGAATTGTGTTCTGGTAAACTTGAACTCCCAGAGACCATTTCCAAAGAAAGAGTGAAGTTGATGACTATCTTTGTGTGGAAAGGAAAAGGTTATTGATATTTCTTACTGCATAAGAATCACTCATTCTCTGGCTGGCCATTGGGAAGAGTTTGAGGGGACAGGACATCTCAGGGCTGAAGTTTTGAGGACTCCACATTCCATGTCTATAAAGGATACACAGGAGTTTGAGGAGTATCATGGGAAATAAGAACCCAAGACATTTTTCCCCCAACCTGGAAAGGTGTGTGACTTGCTGGAGCAAGTTTTAATCCCATTCCTACTTAGGACGTTTGGGTGACTGCGGTGTGACTACTCTAGATTTGTCCACACAAACACAGTGTATTAATAGGGGTTTCAAAAGCAACATCCAACTCCAAATAGTGAAATCTCTGGAATAGACATATATTTCCTTCAATTACCATTTACTGTGGGGCCATTACCTGCAGGGCATGGTGCAAGGAGCGTTGGTGAATCAAAAGTGGGGCTTGCCTTCTCCTTAAGAAATCGTAGCCCAGCAAAGCATCCCTGGTTCTTGGTTTGCCAAGTAAATGTGTAGGATTGTGTCCCGTGAACGAGAAGATGGGGAGGGAAATCAACAAGACAAAACTCTAAGCTTTAAGCCTGAAGGAAATAATCTTCCTATAGGTTAACACCATGTTTGTCACTGGAACCTAATCAACCACAAACCTAAACTTTGCTTCTTGACTAATGGCCGGTAACCTTTAAAGAAAACAAAATAATTACTGGAGGCAGAATAATACTAAATCAACAATCACAGGGACCACTTTCCGGAAAAGTTCCTCCCGGGCGCCTTGATTTGTGTATTCTACAGCTGCTTTCCCAGGGCCCATAAGGTAATTAAGAGGCGATAATGATATGTATCCCCTTATCAAAGTCATTAACACGTTGTTATTATTGTGAGGAGGCTAGCTATTGCTTGGTCTCGGAGATGCTGCTCTAGGGGAAAAGTCTTTATTAGTCTACCAGGGATTTCTGCTGTGATGATGAAATTACAATTTGGGGATGAGTTAGGAGGTTACATTCTCTGTGACTCTGGAGTGTCTGGTTTCCCCAAACCTTGCAGGTTTCTGAGAAGCCCCAGGGCCATGCTGACTCTTGATTCGATCTACAACTTTCCTCCTTTCCAAGCTGTTCTATGTGAATCAGAAATGGAACCATCTCCTATCCATTGATTTCACATCTATTATGATTTGGCGCAAACCCCATCTATCCAGGGTGTCTTCTCTGAATTTATACTCAGATAAAGACCCTGTACATTCTGCCATCATCAACGGGGTTCCCTGCTTTGATTAGCAAGGCCTGCCGTGTACAATATTCACCCAGATTGTGGTTTAGGTTTTGTGATTAACCTCTTAAACATCTTGGAAAAAATATGGGAGAATCTGCTCATGTAACTTTTTCACACTTTAAGAATTTCTACTGATTTCAGAGGAGAAAGAGCAAATGCATTCAGATTGTTTTTTTAAATCTCCTAAGCTTTGTTACATTTGAAAATGGTCTGCATGGTTTTTCTGAGATTTGTGTTTCAATTGTGTGATCTTTCATGGCAGAAATGTATCCAGTTTGTTGACCTTAGAATCAGAGTTATGGCAACTTAATGTTTTTTAAAAAATAACTGCAAATTTATCCAAAGAAATGTATGCATTTTCAGAATCAAATATTACTAAAGGGCTTTTAAAAATAAAGGGAAAAAGCCCATAGCAATTTTGCTCCACCCTTCTGAGAATCAGCCCCTACAGGCAGCCACTTTTAATTAATGTGCGTAGTTCTTGTATTTGCCTGCATATTACTAAGTAACATATATGTCCTACTAGATCATTAGTTAGTGACTATTACAGTTGGGGAGGATTTAAGCCTCCTATCCCACAACACTGCTTCTTTTTGTTCCTCTTTTTGGTTAAATCAATATTCAGGGTTGATATTATTATAACTATGTAAATAATGTTCTCTACTGAGCTAACACTACACTATAATTACCTTTCCTTTCTTGTACAGCTTTTTGTTTTTCTTGGAGTTAATAATTGCCTTGTTTTTTCTTTCACCAGCCTGGCTTTGTATAACTATCCCTACGTTCTGCCAAAACTTCTGACAGTCTTCCAAAAACTTTCCATATAATAATATAGAACAGATAATCTATCAGAATCTAAGGACCTCCTTCTTGGGGCCTCATTTTCTCTTTTCCAACCTGGACTGGTTTTGCTTTGAGGCCACTATATCACTGTTATCCCAGGACTTCCTTATGCCATGATTCTTGGTGATTTTCTTCACCTGCTTCTTGTGTTGGAGCCTCTTTTCTCTGTTTTCCTTTCTTTCTTTATTCACTCATTTTGGTGGCACACCCTTCCTGAGAAAGGGTGCATGTGAGGTAAATTTACTGAGAAATTTCCTGCCTGAAAATATCTTTATTCTACCCTTGCATTTGTTTGGTCATTTGGCTTGAGAATTTGAGTTCTAGGTTAAAAATAATTCCCATTCTGAATTTAAAGGTATTACACCATTATTTTTTAGCTTTCAGTGTTTTTGTTTACAAGTCCAATGTCATTCTAATTCCCCATGATTTTTATGTGAGCATTGTGTTTTCTCCGGAGTTCTGAAGTTTTAAAATAATATGCCCTGGTTGAGGCTTTTCTTACTTATTGTGTAGGGCATTCACTCGTCCTTTTAATCTAAAGATCTATATCCTTCAGTTCTATAAAATGTTCTTGTACTGTTTCATCGATATGGTTTGCCCCTACCTTGATTTCTCTTATAGATCTCTTATTGATCAACTATTGAACCTCCTGGACTAATCTCACATTTTCTTATTTTTTCCCCCTCCTAATACCTGCTCTGTCTTTTTGTTTTATTTTCTGAATGACTTCATCTACTTTATCTTCCCAACTTCCTGTTGATTTTTTAAAAAATATATCAGGGCTCATATTTTTAATTTCCAGGGAATCTTTCCTGTTCTGGTATTGTTCCATTTTCATAGGATCTATTCTCAGTGCTGTTTCAAGGATTCAATCTGGTTTTATAACCTGTCTGTGGAAATTCATCATACTTTATTGGAAGTGTTCTTATCTCACAATCACATATTCAGTGCCCTTTCTTTCCCCTGATTTCTTGTCTTGTCTCTGTCTTTCATGATGGAGGCTATTCTTCAATCTTGTGATCCTTGGCTGTGAGGAAATCACATACCAACTGACTGTTCTGTGTGCACATATGGGGCTCATTGACTGAAGGAGTCAACAGAAGTATGGGGCAGTGAGCCAGAGTTTTTATAAGGGTATCCCTGAATTCTGCAGGTCTTTTCCTTAAAGCCCTTTACTTTCTCCACAGAAAGATCTTCTAAATATCTTCTTGGGGACTATAAGCCTGGCCGTGGCCTTCTGGGTGGTAGGTTGAAGAGGAGCCTAGAAGTGTTTGAAATCAGGCCTTTTTTAACAGTCCTTGTTTCTCTGTCTGGTTCAGTTTTTTGAGATATCTCTAGGGGTGGTAGGTGATGATGACAGAAAGATACAAGGAGTCAACTGTGCTTTATGTTGATTTTTGATCCACCGTTCACCTCATGCCAGTACCTTCTGCGGGTTCTGTGCTTTCAATTCCTGAGCCATCCCAGAGTTCTGAAGGATGACTAACTTGTTTCTTATTGGGATGTTTTTATAGGCACATGTTTCTGTCCTGCTTAAAATGCTTAAATGCTTAAAATATTTAAATGCTTAAAGTTCCTCCAACAGCTTGTAAATGACAAATATTTGTTGACATTCTTGTTTACTATTATCCTCTTTGCTATCCTATAGGTTTATAATTTTGTGTTCTTTTATTGACACAGAATTGGGTTTCCAGGAGAGAGTGGAGATAAACCTCTCTATATATAAAAGCCTAAGCGACCATTAGACCATTCAACTGGTAGCTATGACATGCACTGACCACCAGGGGGGCAGATGCTCAATGCGCAGGCATGAAAACATGTAACAGACTGATGAATCTCAGAAGGAAGGAGGGAGGGAGGGGAGAGATTAACCAAAGATCTTATATGCATACTTGGCCCGGTGCACAGATTTGTGCACTGGTGGGGTCCCTTGGCCTGGTCTGCAGGAATCGGGCTGAATCCATGCACTAGGCCTCCGACATCCTCCGAGGGGTCCCAGATTGCAAAAGGGCACAGGTCAGGCCGAGGGACCCCACTGGTGCACAAATTCGTGCACCAGGCCTCTAGTAGATATATAAATATATATTCATTGTCTCACATTTAAGTGAATATAAGTTTTTTAATTTTTTAAAAAATATATATTTTATTGATTTTTTTTACAGAGAGGAAGGAAGAGGGATAGAGAGTTAGAAACATCGATGAGAGAGAAACATCGATCAGCTGCCTCCTGCACACCCCTTACTGGGGATGTGCCCACAACCAAGGTACATGCCCTTGACCGGAATCGAACCCGGGACCCTTCAGTCCGCAGGCTGACGCTCTATCCACTGAGCCAAACCGGTTATGGCTAAGTTTTTTAATTTGATTGATTAAATCTGAAATATAGCTTGTTTTTTAAGAGATGTTAGACCTTAACATATTGACAAGTAAAATCAGAGTGGGAATTTATAAACCATACTACATAGCATTTATGTCACTGTTGATACCTGCAGAGACTGACAGTTCCGTTATAAACTAAACCAGTACTACATGAAAGTCAGTTTTGCTCACCAGGTTAAGACCAGGGCCAGGATTTGTCTTTTTCAGTTTTGTATCGCCCATTCTCCTAGGACTTAGCACAGAATTTTGAAAATAAACTTAAGAACAACAACAATGAATTTTTTTTTCAATAAACATTTTGATGATCATCTGTTGAGTGCAATGAATTGCTGTGTGATCTAGAGATATCATGGTGAATGAGACAGAGTCCTTAGCCTGGATAACTTCACTTTCAAGTGAGAGAGACTGACAAGAAAACAGATAAATATTATGCATTATAATTCATCTTAGTTTAAAAATATGCACCCAATACAATGGGAGTACTATTCCCTCTGGAGGTGATAAAAACACCTAGGTCATGGTTTCTTGCTGCTCTTCATGTAAGAATCCAAAGCTCTGGCTAGTGTAAAGGTTGGAAATGAGATCATATAGCTATATGCTGTATCTTAGACATGTAGCCATATGTAGCCATAGATGATATAGATGATAGATAGATAGATAGATAGATAGATAGATAGATAGATAGAGATAGATAATAAATGTTATATGTGAGCAGGCTCTGTCATTAGAAAAGCATCACTAGAGATGGGCAGAAACTCTAAATACTTCTCCTCAGGAGACTCCCCAGACTTTGCCCTTCAAAGTTGATCCAGTGGTGTGCAAGGGTTCAAAAATGCTCCTCAGTGCTGACAAGAGCCCTGGGTAAGCCTTGAAAATGATGTTATTATTACAGTAATCATATCATTGTTATTATTTGTGAACATGTCTGTGTAATCTTTGAGGGCAGGTTCACTTCAGGGAGGTCCTGTGGTACAGTGCAAAGAGCTGGGTTTGAATTCTGAGTATTAGCTGTGTGACTTGGCCTTAATCTTGCTACACCTAAATTTCCTATTATGTGAGACTGAGGTAATAATACCTAACTCACATATTTGTTGTATTAAAGGAACAAAACTAGATAAAGTGCCAAGGGTAGTTCTTGATGGGAAGTAATCAAGAATAAATGGTGATATTATTTTTCCTTCTTTCACCATGAGGCAGTGAACATCTTAAATGCAGAGAGACCATATATGCTATTCTCACATGTAACCCCACTCAGTGCAATGCAGAGAGACCATATATGCTATTCTCACATGTAACCCCACTCAGTGCAATGTTGGCCATGAAGTTAGCAACATAATGTATATTTACTGAAAGGATGAATACATAAAAGAATGTTGGGCCCTGGCCAGTGTAACTCAGTGGTTGGGTTGCAGGTTTGATCCCCAAGCCCCAGTCAGGGCACATTTGGAGGGCAACCAATCAATGTCTCTCTCTCTCTCTCTCTCTTTCTCTCTCTCTCTCTCTTTCTCTCTCTCTCTCTCTCTCTCTCTCTCTCTCTCTCTTGCTTGCTCTTTCTTCATTCTACTCTCTCTAAAAATTGTTGGAAAAGATATCCTTGAGTGAGTATTTACAACAACAAAAAAATAATGTTTGGATTAACCAGGTTGAGGTATTTTTTGGTATATGAATCATTATTTGCTGCTATTTCCTTACAGACTGTAATTCCTTAACTATTTGCTGCTACTAATAAGTCAGCATTCTTTTTTTGAGCTGTATTGCATGTGCTGCAAATAGAGCTAAGGAACACTAACATTATTTTTAAATGCCCAAATAACACTTCAAATTCAATCCTGCTTATGTACACTAAGGTATGGAATATAAGAAGTGGCCTTGAGGTAAATGAGGTATCTGAAGCAGCAGATTGCCTCCATTTTTAGTTTCAAAGACCATTTGGCAATCATTTCCTTTGGCAGCCCCACAGATTCCAAGTCTTTGGCTGAGGCGCTGCAATGACAATGAAAGAGATTGTGTGATGAAGAGTTCATGCATTTTTTTCATGGGTTTGAAGTTTTCATCCACAGAGTTCAAGTGTGGCATTTCCTGGTCATATCTTCCATTCACTATTCCATCATGAATGCAAGAGCAATGTTTGGCTAAACCATCCTTCATCATTTTCTAGCTTGGACAATTACATTATATCATTACTAGAGGCCTGGTGCACAGATTCATGCACCGGTGGGGTCCCTCGACATAGCCTGCAGGGATCGGGCCAAAACCCGCAGTCCAACGCCACCTGCTGCTCCTGCCTGTAGCTCCTGCTCATCCTGGCCCCGCTGTGCCTGCTGCCATTGCCGCTCAGTAGGCTTGCTGCCATTCTGCTGCGGTCTCTGGGATGCTGCGGCCAGCCGTGAGCCTTGCACCTGGCGCCCGTCAGTCAACTGAGCAGCACTCCCACTGTGAGAGCATACTGACAACCAAGGGAGAGCTCCTGCATTGAACATCTGCCCCCTGGTGGTCAGTGTGCATCATAGTGACCGGTCGACCGGTCATTTGGTTGTTCAGTCATTTGGTCACTTTGCTTATATAGATATTAGATTATTGCAAAACAAACAACAACAACAACAAAAAGAGTCCTAGCTTCAATGTCTTCCTTACTGTAGCAATCTGGACAACATCAGCCTCTGCTCCCTATGGGGTCAAAGTTCCCTTGGCAATACATCTTGGACCATCACAGAACACCCCAGCTACCTAATTGGCATCACACAATTTAGCACTGAGTTTTAATACAACTCTTTGGTCAGCACTGTCCTTCCAGTCCTGTTGGAAGTTGTGGGCTGAGACCAAGCCTTCCTCTTTTACTCACCGCTGTGATTGTTATACATCTTTCTCCGAAGGGATCTACCACCAATGCCTCTTATCTGTTAGTCTTTCCTAAGCTCTCTGCAACACCCGACTCTTTGAAACACCTTTTTAAATCAAAGTCTTTCACAAAGACTTATTTGAGCCTTTGCTTTTTGATTCTCCAATATTATTGTCTTTTTCTTTCATGTTTTCCCAGGGGAATCTCATCTTACTCCCAGGGCTTTAATCATGACTTCTATGCTAATGACAACCAATCTACACACTCATTTCCATCTTGTAGCAAGTTCATAATCAATGTACCTAAAAGGAAATGTATTACCTTTTTGCACAAATTAGTTTCCCTCTCTTTGGAATTTATTTATTCTACTTTGTTTTTATTTCGTTACTTTAGTAGTTTCTCTTTATTTTAAACTCCCTCTCTTCAACTATACCTAGTGATCTAAATATGTCTATATCAGTGTCTATCTCCATGTATATTTATCCCTATAGCCCTCTGTCACTTGGCCTATGTAGATGCCTAATGAATGATGGCTTATCTTGATTAACTTTATATTTAAACAAGGTTAGGTCAGAAGGGCAGTGTTTTGAGCTGACGATCATTTCAATCCCATAAGCAGGAACAGGTCCAGTGTGTTCTTCAGAGAAGATTATAGGGCTTCAGACAAAAAAAATGTAAGGACATAAATATACAACATTTACAAACTGATTTTATAAATAAAACTGTTAACATCTTATCAGCTAAACTGGAGTGTCTAAAATAGCTCAAGGTTGGATTTTTTGAGTCATCTAGTTCTGAGATTAGAAAAATTTTGTACACTCTTATAAGAGACATGAGTTAAATCATATTTCTCAGAATAGTCTTGAACGATACACGTTTTTATTATTTCTAAGAAATTCTAGGTGTAGTCATTGAGACGCAAGGATGGATAGGAGGTTGTCCTTTAAGTTCAAGAGTTATGTACCTGTCAGCATTCTCCTAGCTTGGACAATTGGCACAGGTACATGGTGGCAAGACCACGGAGCCCGTCAACTCCAGGGGATACGATCAATGCCCCACCTTGATTAGATGGAGGAAAGCCCATGGAACTGGCCAGGCAGAAGGGAATTTGAACTGCTCAGATGGTTCACTGCACTGAGACGTCCCAGTGAATCTCCTCTTGCCTGCAGTCATCTGTGTGGCAGTTCAGGCTCACTGCTGTTTTATCTGCCCAACCAGCCCAACCTCGGAAAGACACACAGTGAGGGACTCAGGACCTGCCATTTCAGCTCTGGGTGTCTCTCTGGAGCCTCCAATCTTGTCTCTGTTTAGACTGGATCTTAAAATGCTGAAGGTGGTGCTTTTTCTCCAGTAGGCACTTGTAAAGGGGGCTGTGAAGTTTACAGTGCAATTCTTACCATGGCAAGACTATTTTAAAACAGTGGTTTACATTACAGTATGTAAGCAAACTGATTAGTCAGCAGGTATTTCTGCTAACGGTCCTTGGGATATAGAGTTAGGATGAGCTGGCTGCATGTTTGTGTTTGTGTTTTGAAATGCTTTGGTTTCTTGGGCCATATTATCACAGACTTCACTGAACTTTCGAGCAATGCACATAATAAATGACTCCTCCAAGAATCACGATAAGGCTTACCTGGATTCCTCTCTCCTTGTTTTGCACTCAGTAATCTGTTGCCTGCAGTTAAAAGCCTTCTAGAGAACATTTTTTATCTAGCTGAATAGAGAGGAGCAGTTTTTGATGAAGAATTGGGTTGTTGAAGTGATTGTAATTCTTCTTCCAAAAATCTTGGCACCCAGAATCCATGTATAAATGTATACATACAGTGGGGTTACTTTGCTCCCTCTATTCATGCTGGTGGGTTTGGATTGAATTCTCAGGGCTGTCCATGAGCATTCACCTGCCTCAGTGCTTTCTATTAAATTGGCATTTGTGTCTACAGAATCTCCAGTTAGCTCCTCTAATATTTAATGTAGCTGGAAAATTAGAACAAAAATTTACATGTGACACTGAAATGGGAGTGTATTAAGATTCCAGTCTTGCCCGGGTGGCATGGCTCAATGGTTGAGCACCGACCTATGAGTCAGGAGTTCATGGTTCAATTCCTGGTCAGGGCAAATGCCCAGGCTGTGAGCTCAATCTCTAGTGAGGGGGCATGCAGGAGGCAGCCAATCAATGATTCTCTCTCCTCATTGATGTTTCTATCTCTCCCTCCCTCCCCCTTCCTCTCTGAAATCAATAAAATAAAAGATTATAGTCTTCCGGCAGTATTTCTAAAAGCAGTCCTATCTGACAGTAACAATGTCAGCTGGTTAAGTGAAAAGGCTGATGGACGTGTAGATCGTTTGAGCTCAGTTAGCACAGAGTACATTTCTCTGCTTCTTTGAGACTCCCAATGTCTGTAACCAGACATAATTAAAAGATTAAAGAGACGTTTGGAAATGTGAAGCTGGTCACTTTTTAATCAGGGAGATTGATTTTCCAATCCCAATGTGAAGGTGGAATTTTAAATAATTTACAGGGTAGAAATCAGTGGCTTATCACAACTTGGCTGAAAGAATAAAGGTTAGGGGAAAAGAGGGACTTAATTCTTTTTTCCTCTAAGTGCCTTGTGGAGAGGAGCATGAAAGGGAGTGAGCCTTGACTTGGTTGTTATGGAGGAGATGGTTCCCAGCCTCTGTATCTCTGCTGGAAGAATGAAGATTAGTTCAGTTCCCGCCCACCCTCCTTCCTTTTCTCCCTCTGGCTGGAGGTCTGGACATATTCTCTTCACTACTCAGCAACATTTCTCTTTTATCCTACAGATACCAGTCAGGTTCCAATCGGGGTAAAAGCAGAGCCTCCAGACCAGGGATCATGACTGCAGTACCGTGATGCTTCCATTAGCCAAGAGGATGCATTCCAGGCACAATTATCAGACACTCCATAATCAGAGTCAAAATATAGGAAGGCTAAAGGAGGATTCCATGTGCTACATAAGGGTGCTTCTGGTTCTAAAAGAGTATCTCTTCTAATATTAACGCAGGTTCTAGTAGGTCTGTGCAAAAAGATATGGAATAGGAGTCTAGAAACCTTGGTGCTAAGAAGACTTGATTGATCAGTTGCTTGCTTGCTTGATTGATTGATTGATGGTCAGAAACCAGAGGAAAGCCTGCAGGGAGAGGATTACCAGCAGAGGCTTAAGGATATGGTTGGTTCTGGTTCAGGAAAGATTGAAAAAATCTACTCCCAAGTCGGCTAAGTTGGCAGGTTGTCCCTAAGTGAGGAGGGGTGTTAGGTAACAAAGGCACATAGGCTTGGGTCCCTCCTTAGCATTTACCGTTATAACACCTCTCTCCTTTCCCAAATGAGTTTTTTAAGACTCAATCAGAGTTACCTTTAGACAAAGCAATAGGCTTAGTGAAATTTCCGGTTTTGGTTTATCCTCACCTTACATCTCTCTACTGCTTTTAAGGTCTGGGGTGGCTTTGCCAAAGTAGAGGGTAGAAGGAGAAACCCTTTTATTCCACAAATACCCTATGAGGTAATCTTTCCTGTGTATGAGTTGCCATTAAAGTGCATCGATCAGTAAAGGGAAGCCAGTGATGGCAGGCCTTTCTCTACCAGCTCTTAGTCACCAGCCCTTGCTCTTGGGGAAGAGGGGGTGGAATGAAGAAGAAGGTGAACACGTGAGGGCTGAAGAGAGCACACTGAGCTGGAGGCCAGGTAGGAGGGAATTACTCCCATCAGAGGAAAAGAAATGTAGAGGAGGCCAAGGAGAAGATGGGCTCACGCAGCATCTCTCTGAACAATTAGAAACTGGGAACTGAGGCATTCTTGCCACTCATCAAGATATGTTGAGTGATTTATTTATAGGAAATTTTCTCCCATGGAGCTTACTGATTAGAGCTATCACTGTAACAAGGGGCCAGAGCCTCTTAAAATGAGTTGACTAAGATGCCTCACCTCCTCTTTCTGGTTACTGAGATGGTGATGAAGATCAAATGTAGGGACCAAAAGCCAATTCTCCAAGTAGCAGGCTGTGTGGGGCTGAACATAACAATGAATTTCTGAAGCTGAATAACATTCAAGCACTACTTTTTTGCATTCATGCTTTATATCTATGCGCATGTGCAAGGTAGAACTGGAAATCGCTACATTATGCCTCCTTTATTTCTTCAACCCTGGCCACTTGCCTATAACCCTAAAGTGGAGTTTCTCAACTATGGCACAATCGACATTTGGGGCTAGACAATTCTTTTTTGGGAAGAGGCCTTCCTGTGCATCTTAGAATGTTTAGCAGCATCCCTGGCCTCTATCCACTCAGTGCCAGTAGCAAATCCCCTCCCCCCAAATTGTGACAACCAAAAATATCTCTAGATATTGCCAATAACCTCTGGGAGAGTGGGGCAAAATTGCCCACAATTGAGAATCACTGTTCCAAAGAAACCAATAATTTATATGGAATTAGTAGGCCAATTATGTCAGGTTGAATCTGCACTTACTTATTAAGCTTTCCTGTAAGTAAATAATAAGACCATCTTAGGCATGTGCCTGTGGCTTTGGGCCATACTAAAGTCACACTCTCATAATCATTACCTGCTCTATTTGCACTAATGTTGCAATGTGGTCCTTAATAAAACTCTCAGCATAAAGCTTACGTTCCGCCTTTATTTCATCTCTCTTCCCTTTTCCTCTTTGTTGTATCCATCTCCCAACCTCTTGACCACCAACTGACTTAGATATGATACCTCTTTGAAGAATGTTTTCTAGAAGGCAATGCTTCATGTAAAGAAATGATTCCCTGGTGGTGGAGTTTCAGGCAGCAGGGCTCAGGTAGTCTGGGAGAAAGTTCTGGAGGGGAGCCTCTCCACTGTCCTTAAATCATACCAGGCAGAGGCCACCAAATCCCTCTGTTTGTACTCTTGGCTCTCAGAGCAGACCATGTTGTTAGTGTCCACTAACCACTGGCAAGAGTAGAGTTTTGGGTAGCTTTGCTGGGAACTACATCTGCTCTGAAAAGAAGGATATTGGCTCAAAGGAAATGGAAGCTTTTTGCCCCAGGAAAGGAATAAATGTAATCAATGGTTCTTACAGAGCTCTTTGCCCAAGTAATTTTGGTCAGGTTAAGTGTGTCAGCAAATTGAACCAAGTGCTACCATCAGAGATTATGAAATGCAGAGTCTAACGGCAATAAGGTTACCAGTAAATGTGAGAGTTCTGGGCTTATAATGGGGAATTTGGATGAGTAAGAGCCAAAGAAAAGTTGGTAAGACAAACCAACAACAACCGTAGGGTAACCATACAGAACTATTCTTGGACACTTTATGAGAACGGGTATTAGCATCATGATGCAAAACTATATTTGATCATCAGGTACATGTTAGAGAGGACCTCTGTTCAAAGGATTCTCATGCTATATATCATGAAAAGTTCCTTCAATTGTCTTAGTAGAAATGTTTATTCAATCAACATAATGAGTCCTAGCCAGTGTGGCTCAGTTGGTTGAACGTTGTCCCATGCACCAAAAGGTTGCTGGTTCGATTCAAATCAGGGCACATACTCAGCTTGCATGTTTGATCCCCTGTCCAGGTGGGTACGGAAGGCAACCAATCAATGTCTCTAACATCGATGGTTCTCTTTCTCCCTCTCCCTTCCTCTCTCTCTCTTAAAAAAAAAAGGCCATTAAAAACATTTAAAAATAATGAAATGAAACAAATGGGATAAACTCATGGGCAATCCATTCCATGCTTCTAGCTTTCTTGAGTGTGCTGCTCTTGTTAAGTACCTGAAATGTGAAGAGGAGAGGAGGCACTGTGGCAAGCAAGCTGTGATCAGTGACTGTCAGGCCTCTCCCTTTCAAATCAGCTCCCATCTGTCTTCAGAGACATGCTGTCTTTCCTGTCTGTACATATGTGTTAACTCTCATTCCTGGACCATTTTGAGATGTCTGGTGAAAACTGGATCTGGCATATAAATGCCTGCTGAGTTTCTAAGCTCAGTAATGACTGTTTCCTTCCCCACAGAAATGATCTGCTTAGTGTTAAGACTTAGGGCTATTTTTTTAGTTGACTTTCAAATATTGGGTAACTAACTCCTAGGTGATCTCACTCCATTTCATGGCTTAAATTCTGTCTGCTTGCTGACATCTCCCAAATTGCTGTTGTCTCCCAGTCCAGACTTCACCTGGACTGCTTCTTATTCAAAGCCACCACTTGGATGTCCCACAGGCATCTCAAACCGAACATGTGCAGAACCTAAGTCCTGATTTCTATCTGGTAAAGCTGTTCTTCCCACAATCTTTCCCATCTCAGCAAATGTCAGTTCTGCTCTTCTCTTCAATCGGGCCAAATCCCTGGGTGTCATCTCATCTCCCATCTCATCACACCCAAGCCATCAATGAAATTGTTGGCTCCACCTTCAAAGAACACCTACCCAGAATTTAGTCATTTCTTACTGCCTACATGTCTATATCTGGCCTAAGACCTCCCTGCCCCACCCACACCTCCCCCATTTGTTGTCTGGTTAAATGCCAGTTTCCTAACTCATCTTCCTACTCCTCACTGTGCCTTTATATTCTATTTTCTCAGTACAGTAGCTAGAGTGGTCCTTTTAAAATCACTGCTCTGCTTAAAATCACCCAAAGTCTTCCCATCTTAAAATCAAACTAAGGCCACAAGTGATCCTTCAAACTGCATTTCCTCTTCCTCTCACTCACAATGCTCCAGGGTCATTGTCCCGTTTTTCCTTGAGCCCACCAAGAATTCTCCTGCGTCTGGGTTTTTGCACTTGCTATGACGGGCCCAGACTGCTGGTTGCCCAGTTAGCATTCTGGCTTCCTCTCTCACTAGCACTGAGTTTCTGCTCAAATGTCAGCTTTCCAGTGAGGGAGCCCTTTACTCAACTAAAGCAGCACTTGGACCTTTCCTCCCTGTCCCCACATCTCTCTATCTGGCAACCCTATGTTACTTTTGTCTGTGGCATTCATCACTTTTACTTTTATACTTACTTGTTTCCTTTGTCTCTCATTACTGCGATGTATGTTTATGAGGATAGGACTTCCTAGGACCAGTATCAGTGACTGGTACATTCCAATTGCTTAGAACACATGTGTGGAATGACTGGCACCTTTAAATTTCATTTACGTGTTACTTTTGTAGGAAACCTTCAATGATCCTCCAAGTCTAGGTTAAACATCCCTTCCACAGATGTCTGTGCTTTTCCTATTACAGAGATTCTCAAACTATACTATGTTCATGGATAATTTATATGAGCTCCATAAGAGCTGGAATAAGTTTATTTTTTTTCATTGATGAATCCCAAATAGTTGCAAGGTGGCTGTTGGCACTCAAATATTTGTTAAATTGAATATGTATTTATATTGACACAGAGTTATTATTTATTGAGTTTAAATTCACATAATATAAAATCAACTATTTTCAAGTATACTTTAGTGGTATTTTGTACACTAACAATATTGTCCAATCATCACCTCTTTCCAGTTTCCAAGCACTTTCATCTACCCAAAAGGAAACCCCATACCCACTTAGTAGTCACTCCACATACTTCACATCATCCCAATCCCTGGCAACCATTAATCTGCTTTCTATTCTATGGAAATAGAATAGGTAAATCCTATCCTTCTGTCTCTATGGATTTACCTATTTTGGATATCTACTTATATAAAAACGATGGGTGGTGTTTGTCACATACAGATGAACAGCGACCGAGCAGAAGGAAGTCAGTCCTACAGGAGTTGTCTTGGCAATGGCTGTGCCCTCCCCCAAGCTGTTTCCTGGAGCTGTTTCCTGTAAGGGCGGAGTTTGAGGCAGGAACCCGCCCTGGGAGCGTGGAGGCAGATCTTTCTAAAGTGTGAACCTGAGTGGGGCGGCTGAAAGGCTTAGAAATGACAGACAAGAGAATGAAAGCCGGGTCTCAGTGGGATGCTGCTTCTCTGAGAGACAGCGACCACGCCCACAGCCATGCCTTTAGTTTATAACAGATGCTATGAGACAAAATAAGGGCGTGACCAAGATGTTTACAAACATTCTCCTGGGTTTCAATCCTACTCAACTACATGCACCTGAACTCTATCAAGCCCACATCACTCAGGCACGTGGGGCCATGTGTTCGGACCATAGGTTCAAGCTTACAACTACAGCTGTTGGCTATAATTGTGCTGGGAGGGCCCTGCCCTCCAAGCTGGGACTTGCACGTGGCAATGAGAAGACTGTGCCCTCTCATCAGTCCAAGGCTTGAACCTGTCCAAAACACTGTAGCAGCTCCCCACAATAAAGTTTTAATTCTGTTTCTTTGTTACTAATGTTGTGGCCCCAACCCATAACAAAGAAACAAAGGAAAATTTCCCCATCGAATTTCTGAATAGTATTACTCCTTCGGGAATGCCGTGTCAAAAATTAAAATTGAAAGTGGGTGCAATCATCATGCTATTGAGAAATCTCAATAGTAAATGGGGTCTTTGTAATGGTACCAGATTTATTATCAAAAGATTACGACCTAACATTATCGAAGCTGAAGTATTAACAGGATCGGCAGAGGGAGAGGCTGTTCTGATTCCAAGAATTAATTTGTCCCCATCTGACACTGGCCTCCCAATTAAATTGATTCGACGACGGTTTCCCATGATGCCAGCATTTGTGATAACTATTAATAAATCACAAGGACAAACTCTAGACAGAGTAGGCATGTTCCTACCTGAACCCGTTTTTGCACATGGTCAGTTACATGTTGCTTTCTCTCAAGTTTGAAGAGCATGTGATGTTACAGTTAAAGTTCTAAGTACTTTCATCACAAGGGAAATTAGTCAAGCACTCTGAAAGTGTTTTCACTCTTAATGTGGTGTACAGGGAGATATTAGAATAAGTTTAATCACTTTATCAGTCATTGTTTGCATCACTGTTGTTTTTATATCATGTTTTTGTTGTTTTCATATCATGTTTTTGTCATTTTTATATCATGCCTCTGTTGTTGTTATATCCTTTTGTTACTGTTTATTTATTAATAAGTTTATATATTATTTTCATATACATTTTACTAATTTCCTTTCATCTCTCACATTTCTATTATAGAGAAAGGGCAAATAGCAATGTTAAAATATCTCTGCTAATTAATTCCCTTCTTTAAAAAAATATATTTTATTGATTTTTTACAGAGAGGAAGGGAGAGGGATAGAGAGTTAGAAACATCGATGAGAGAGAAACATCAATCAGCTGGCTCCTGCACACTCTCCACTGGGGATGTGCCCACAACCAAGGTACATGCCGTTGACCAGAATCGAACCCAGGACCCTTGAGTCTGCAAGCCGATGCTCTATCCACTGAGCCAAACCGGTTAGGGCAATTAATTCCCTTTTAATGTGCACGAATTTCGTGCACTGGGCTACTAGTTTCCTATAAATGGAATCATGTAATATGGAACCTTTTTGTCAATGAGCTTTTAATACATGTGACTTAGAAAGTCTTTATTTACAGCAATACTCTGTTTTTAAGCATATAAGCATGTGTAGCAATAGGTTTAACCTGTATCTTTCAGTTGCACACCACTTGAAAACGCCAAAGCAATTAATGTGAAGAACTTCCTTCCAAGTTATCACTGACATTTTACCGGAATCCTTTTCTTGTGCAATGGCCAATCCTTCAAGCCTTCATCTTTCTCCCAGGCCCCCAACCAAGTGCCTTTTATTCCAGTTCCTCCCCCCTCACAGTTCACCATCTCCTCTCCTCTGCTTTCTTGATGCTTGCTGGGATGAAAGTATTGGTGATAAAAAAAACTAAAGCTGAAGGGGACTGATGAAAGTTCATAAAATCATGAAAGACAGGGGAAAATCTGTGTACAAACTTGTTCCCCAAGTCTCAGAATCTTTTTGAAGCTTAAAAGAGCTAGTTTAAGGGGAAAATAAAAAGAAGTTTTATTTTATGTAGTATATTGGGTACATACAGAACTTGTTACCCTGGTGAGGAGATAAATAGCTTTAGGGTTTAGACAAATATACAGACAATAAATCAATAACAGGCTGTTGAGAGGAAGCTGGGGAGAAGCGTTAACATCCGAGGGCCATTACATCCTCTCACACCAATGTCCCTCAATGGGGCAGGCACTGGGCTGATTGGCCAAGGGTGGGCCCATGGTGACATGTTAACTGCAGCCCCCTCGATTGACCTAAGAGACTGTCAATTCCTCAGAAATCTTCCTGGAATTGCAGTCCTGCAGGTTTTCAGAGGCTAGTTTTACAAGCTATAAATGAACTTGCCCTTGGGTCAGGGATTAACATATTCTTGACTTTTGGCTATTTAGGAACTTGGGGGTGAGAGGGCGACAGAGAGAAAAGCATGGCAACCAATAAATTATTTCCCTGGTTACCAAGGATGGATTCTAAGTTTAACTTGGAGGAGGCAGAAGTAAAGTTTGGGGATTACTTTAGGTTTTTAATAGCCCAGTTAATTAATAGCAAACATTTGAGAATTTTCTGGATGGTTTCAAAACTGTATTTGATTAAATATCCATTGCAAAAATAACACTTCCATTTAATGCTTTGAGTTTAGCTTAAGTCTTTACTTTTAGACTTTGTAGTAATTTAGAATTTGTGAGGGAAGGGCAGTATTAGCTTGTGTCTGTTGTATATAATTCAATCTACTGTAAGATCCCAATGCAACTGTTGAAACTGATTTGGCCCCAAAATATTGCATTCTTTGCTAATGTTAGTATGTATGGTTTAAACAGAAACAGTACCAAGTTCCTCTGAAACAAATAAGTGAACAATAACCAAATATTGCTTACTTTTGCCAGTGAAAGTAGCTGCCTAGATGGAAGGGCTGAAGAAAACGAAAACTGAATTGGGGAGATTTCTTTTCAAAAGCTTAGGCCTCTGCCCTGCCGGTGTTGCTCAGTGGTTAAGCAATGGCCTATGAACCAGGAGGTCATGGTTCAATTCCCAGTAAGGGCACATGCCTGGGTTGTGGGCTCAGTCCCCAGTGTAGAGTGTACAGGAGGCAGCTGATCAATGATTCTTTCTCATCATTGATGTTTCAATTTCTCTCTCTCTTTCCCTTCCTCTCTGGAAAAAAAAAAGCTTATGCCTCTGAAATAGGAAATTTGAAAAACTCACCACAATTTTGGCTCCTGAAATTAAGCGTGTGCTTTAAAAAAAAAATCTGGTGAAATTTAAGATAGAAGTGAAAATAACATCAGTTTCTGGCACAATGCAGAGATTATTGATCTGGGAACAAAGGCATTTGGCCAGTTAAAATAATAATTTTAAATAAGGTCTACAACTTTCCCAGCGATGGCTGCAACCCAATTAGGTCTTTCCATTTGGAGTTGTAGTTCGTACTTCCAGATTATGCGGTTTGGCAAAATGCAGAATGAGTAAACTTTCTTAGATGGGGAAAATATAATCAAAAGAAAATAATGTCCTAGAGCAGGCTTCCTGCAGCCAGTAGTTATGAATGGAGAAGGAGCATTTGCTAGTTAAGGAGGACAAGTGAAGCTCAAGGGGTGGGATGTCATTTGGGAAGAGACAACGAGTCAAAAGACAATTGTTTTTGATCCCTGTAGTTCCCAGTAGGAAATATCTAATCAACTCACGTGTATTTCTTTAGGATCTTCTTCACATCTAGCCCTGTGTTCGAATGCTTAGGTCTGCAGGGATGTATCTCATTGGGGATCCTTGCATCACTCATGGTCACCACCAACAGCAGCAGCATGCGCCTAATGTAATGACATAGATGTCAGGCACTTTGAATTTGTTATTTTGTTGAATGTTGGCAAATCCCCTGCAAATGAGATATTATTTTGCTCAGTTTACAAGTAGGAAAGCTCACATTCAAAGAGATTAAGAAACTTACCCAAAGTCTTTTATCAGTGGCAGAGTCAAAAGAGAAAAAGCCCAGGTGTGACCATACAGCCCTAGCAATGTGGCATATTGAATGTCTGTGCATAAAAGCGTAAGCACATTTGTTTACATGAAACATGGATTGTTGAACTCTGGGGCAATTAAAGGGATTTCTGGGCCCTTTGGTTTACCAGTCTTCCCTAACTAGAATCAAGACCAAGATGACTGATTTTCCATTTACCTCACATTGTTCAATGAACAGAAATTCAAATCAGGTGGTCAGAATCCCAGACAATCGTCCTGGCTCAAATAGGTAACAGAGCTATTTACTGAGTTCTTTAAAATCTATGTGAAATCTTGTTAGTTTTAGTTCTGTATTATTTTGAGGATGTTTTAGTCCAAAACAAGGCTGAAATTTCCTTTTTCCACAAAACAACTTAGAAGCTTTCTCCAACTATGCCCATAGAACCATATTATCAGTATTGTGAGAGCTATGTTAAGTCATTTTGGAAGTTACCTTTGGAGCTTTAAAATAATTATTATCTTTTTGGTGAAATTATCTTCTTTTATCTTAAAATACTTCAATGTGCATTTGCTAATAATGAAGACATTCTCTTATATAACCACAATATGATTATCAGAAAAAGGATATTTAACATCATAAAATACTATTTTCTAGTGCACAGTCTATGTCTAAATTTCACCAATTGACTCCCTAATGCCTTTTATAGGTATTTCTTTTCTCCATTCCAGACCTAATTCTGAATCAATGCATTGGATTTACTTTCATCTAGACAAGTTTCTCATTTTTACATGATTTTTATTCAACTTTACTACATATTTGAAGAGTACAGGCCAGAAATTTTGTAGAATTTGCTTTGGGGCTTTCGGATGAGTCCTTATAACTACATCCGTGTTACACATTTTTGGTAATAGCATCGCTCTTAACTAAAGTGATGTCTGACATGATTCTGATAGATAATTGTCACATTTTTCCCTTTGTAATTTGATATTTGCAGTATTCTCTGTCTTCCCCTTGTGATGGAAAATGAATTATATGTGGTTTAATTTGCTCTTCTGTTGATCTATATGCTTTTTTGAGGTTGTGTAGATACATTTGGATTTACATAGTCAAATATTTTCTCTTGATTCTATTTCATTCAGGCTTTCCCCACTGTACTCAGTGTTTTTAGGGTCACAAATGAGCTGTACCTTTATAATACCATAATTACATACTAGTGTTTATTATGCTTGAACTATCACCCTGGCAGTATAATTGGATACCTACTCCTTCTTAAACAGTATTTTCACTTGGTTTCTGAGACTCCCTTCTCTCTTGGTTCCTCTACTTTAACACAAAATTATTTTTAATGTGCACATATATTAATGGCAAGGGACAAACATTTTGTTTTTGCAAAGGCACTTCCTAACAAACAAATAAAGTATATATAAAATTATTTAATTTTTATCTTGGGTAAAAATATTATTTGAGGGACCTGAAAATTTTAGAGGGGTTTAGTTCATATACCATTAAATCCACCCTTTTAAAATATACAATTCAGTGGTTTTTAGTATATTCACAAAGTTGTGCAACCCTCACATTTTCACTGTCCCAAAAAGAAACCCGAACTACATTCCTCCTCTGGGCCTCAAGCTTTGGCAACCAATAGATTTGCCTATTCTTAACATTCCTATAAATGGAATCCTACAATAAGTGGCCTTTTGTGTCTGGCTTTTTTCACATAGCATATTGTTTTCAAGGTTCATCTGTGTTGTAGATGTATAAGTAATTAATTCCTTTTTATGGTTGATTATATTCAAGTGTATGAATATATATATATATCATATTTTCATCAGTTTTGAACACTTCCTTTGCTTCTACTTTCTGACTATTATGAATAAACCTGCTATGAACACTCATTATGTTTTTGTGTGGAAATATGTTTTCAATTCTCTCACATAGGTACTTAGGAATAAAATTGGTTGGTTTATGTAGTAACTATGTTTAACTTTATGAAGAATTGCCAAACTGTTTTCTACAGCAGCTGTACCACCTTATATTCCCACCAGTAATGTATGAAGTTTTACTTTCTCCACAACCTCCTAGTACTTGTTATTGGGTTTTTAATTTTCCTCATTAAATATAGCCACCCTGATGGGTGTGAGATGATATCTCATGTGGTTTTGATTTGCATTTCCTAAATGAGTAATGATATTTATCATCTTTACAAGTGCTGTTGGCTGTTGTATATTTTCTTTGGAGAAATGTCTATTCAGGTCCTTTGCACATTTTTATATTAGGATGTTTGTCTTTTTGTTGTTGTGGTAGGTTTTTTTGTTTGTTTTGAAATATATTTTCATTGAGAGGGAGAGGGAGAGAGAGATAGAAACATCAATGATGAGAATCATTGATTGGCTGCCTCCTGCACATCCCCTGCTAGGGATTGAGCCTCCAACCCAGGCATGTGCTCTTGACTGGAATCAAACCTGGAACCCTTCAGTCCGCAGGCCAATCTCTGTCCACTGAGCCAAACCAGCTAGGGCTGTTGAGTTTTAAGAGTTCTTTCTAGATTCTGGATACTAGAGCCTTCTGTAATATCTAATTATTTCCTCCTATTATGAGGACTTTCTTTTCACTTTCTTGATATTGTCCTTTAAAACACAAAAGTTTTTAATTTTAATAAAATCCAACTTATTTAATTTTTCTTTTATTGTTTATGCCTTTGGTATCACGTCTAATAATCCATTGCCTAATCCCAGGTTAAAAAAATATATTTATGTCTGTAAGTTCTTCTCAGAGTTTTATAATTTGTTATTATATTTAGGTCTTTAATCCATTTTTATGTAGTGTGAGGTAGGGTTTCAACTTCGTTTTTCTATTGCTAAAGTTAAATGCCTTGGCAGAATAACAGAGGGATTATAAACTCAGGCTCCTGAGTCCAACTGCTGGGTTTTAAATCCCTCTTTTTCCGTTGCTACGTGTGTGATCGTGAAGAAGGTTCCTAATTCCCTATGCCTCACCTTCCTCATCTGTGAAGAGAAATAGAATAGTAGCTACTTCATTCGTGTGCATTAAATTTCAAATCATTGAACTGCCATAGGAATCGAGTCTTTGCATTTACAGTGCTGGCACCCAGTAAGCATCGATTACCAGCTATCATCATCCCCATCTCCTTACATTTGAACTTACATGAACTTGCCTTAGAACTATCTCATCATCTCCCCTTGGCATATGTTTTCAATGGTGGGCTGAGTTACTTCCCCGGCAGTCTTATCAAGAACAAGACTTAACAGATAGAGTTTAATATATTTCAAGTGTTCCGGGAGGATGGAATGTGGACTGAGTTAATAGTTGTAGCTCACCACAAAAAGCAGCAAAATATTTGGGAAAAGGCATTTCCAATCTTTTGTAGAACTTCACACAAAGAGACCAAAACAAGGCAAATGCATTCGTTTGCTAGGGCTGCCATAACTAAGTACCACAAACTGGACGGCTGCCGGTTTACTCACACATCTTAAACAATAGAAATTTATTGTCCCACAGTTCCGGAGGCTAGAAGCTTGTCTTCAGTTTCTCCTTTTATCCTTTTTGGTGATTCTGCCCAGGTAGGCCCCAGCTGGCATCATTTTGGTCACATGGAAAATTAGACACAAAAGCCCAATTCTTACTAATGTGTAAGCAATTTGAAATGTTACCAGTCCATCCAATAATGTACCCCTGAACTATAAACTATTTGTAGTTGACTCCCAACAGGAGGAAGCCCAATCCTGTTCATAAAAGAGATGCCAGCTGCGATTTACCTTCCAGCCCTCTCCTGACAGGACACAGCATGGTGGGTCCTTCTGCCACCAGCGGTCCCAGCGCTCCCTGCACAACTAAGCCTTGTGCTCTGGGGACTGGTTCCGCCCTTAGGACCTGTGTCTGCTGGGCCCCCATCCATGTAGGTGGGTTCCGGTAGGAACCAGAAGTTACTTCTTCTAAGAGTATTACTTTTTGATGCAGAGGCGAAGCCCATAATTAACTTTAAAGCTGATGTGTTTGTTGTAAAATTCAGACATTTGCCACAAGCCGGTGAAGGAAAAGCCTTGGAGAGGAGCGCATTTCTGTGAACTTGAATCATCTCACGTAGGCAACTAACTGCCTTCGTAGCAAGTCAGTCCCCCTGCAATGCAAAGACCTGAGCTTGAGTAATTTGGAGAAAATATTTACCAGGAAACATTCCGTTCACCTAACAAGAAGCTTCCAGGTGATTTAGAATTGCTTGTCGTCCAATGTGAACTCGGGATTCTCAGAGAGAAAACACAAGGATTGGTGCTTCCTGAGAGCCAGCTTCAGCTAATTAATACATAGTCTCTAACTTCAACCAGGGGAGCCAACATGGGGGGCGGGGGGGGGGGGGGTAAAAAGTGTCCCCTTAGGGAGACTTTTGTCAAATGGATAATTTTAAAAAGTCATTCCTTTTGAGCTTGGAGTCATTAACTCCTCCAGTAACCAACTGTGAGAGTTATGTTTGAGCTTGTCTTGAAAACTACTTAAAAAAGGGATAGACCAGGGGCTGCTGCCTTGGCTGCCAGTTTATTTGCACGTCTTAAACAGGAAGCTGCATGTACTTGTTTTCAGATCCGTCTGGAATACTACTGGGGCTCCAGGAAGCTTACCCAAGAGCCCATTTGCGTTAGCATCAGCCCTGCCACAGGGCGGGTCAGGCTGGAAAGTGTCACAGACTCTAAAGTAACTCATTTCTTTTTTTTAATTCAGGAAAAGTAATATTCAAATGCTCCTTCTTATAAATGCAATCATTTGAACAGATGAACTCAAAGGAAACTATTTTAGGGCAGGTCCTTACGTAGTACCTTGTGCAAAATGTGGCAGCTCATCAAAGCCCCATCAGTTCTCTTGGTTCTTATTCATGTTGGTGAATATGAGGAAGGGAGAGGAAATTCCAACCACCGTGGCACTGGGGGTGGGGTATATTAGTTCGCTAGGGTTGCAGGAACAAAGTACTACACCCTGGGCAGCTTAAACAACAGAAATATATTGTCTCACAGCTCTGGAGACTGGGATGTCAAAGATCAAGGTGTCAGCAGGGTTGGTTCCTCCTAAGGGCTGTGAGGGAGAATCCAGGACTCTCTCCTTGGCTTGCAGATGGCAATCTTCTCCCTGTGTTTTCCCTCTGTGAGTGTCTCTGTGTCCAAATTTCCTCTTTTATAAGGACGCCAATCATATTGCATTAGGACCCACCATATGACCTCATTTTAACTTAATTACCTCTGAAAAGGCCCTGTCTCCAAATCAGGTCACATTCTAAGCTATTAGGTATGAGGACTTCAGCCAATGACTTTTGAGGGGACACAATTCAACCCAGAGTAGGTGGAGGCGTGGCAGTTAGTGAAAACCCATGTAAGAACCCCCCACTGCTGTAAAGGCATTGATCCTGGTGGCCTCACAATTACACTCGATATAATGACAAATGCTTTCAGTGTCTAGAATGCAAACCTCCTAGAAGCAGTCAGATTAAGTTCACTGTATTCTGTTAGCTAACAATGCACTAAAGTATCCAGTACCTTTTGGAAAGATTTTCACCAAAATGTGTAAAGAATGAGCCCTGGACAGGTGGTTCAGTTGGCTGGAGCATCCTCCCCTACACCAAAAACCTGTGGGTTCCATTTCTGGTCAGGGCACATACCTAGGTTGTGGGTTTGATCCTTGGTCAGACAGTGTACAGGAGGCAACTGATCAATGTTTCTCTCTCATGTCTATGTTGTTGTTTCTCTCTCTCTCTCTCTCTCTCTCTCTCTCTCTCTCTTTCTCTCTCTCTCCCTTCCTCTCTCTTTGAAAATCAATTTAAAAAAACATATCCTAGGGTGAGTATTAAAAAAAAAAGAGTGAAAAAGCTCCATATTTGAAGAACCATCATTTTAATTATCACAGAGTTATTAACTTATATATGAACTAGAGGCCCGGTGCACAAAAATTTGTGCACTCGGGGGGGAGAGGGGGTCCCTCAGCCCATCCTGTGCCCTCTCGCAGTCTGGGACCCCTCAGGAGATAATGATCTGCTGGCTTAGGCCTGCTCCCGGGTGGCAGAGGGCAGGCCCAATCCCTAAGTGCAGCCCCTGGTCGGGTTCAGAGCAGGGCCGACTGAGGAGTTGGGGCGCTGCCCCCTGTCATGCACAGAGCAGGGTGGATCGGGAGGTTGCGATGCCATCCCCTAGTCATGCTCAGGGTACAGCCGATTGGGGGGTTGGGGCACCGCCTGCTGTCACCCTCAAGGCAGGGTAGATAGGGAAGTTGCTGCGCCACCCCCTGTCACGCACAGAGCAGGACCCATCAGGGGGTTGGGGAGCTCCCCCCTGTCACTCACAGAGTAAGGCTGATAGGGGAGTTGGGGCACCACCCCCTGTCACACACAGAGCAGGGCGGATCAGGGGGTTAGGGCGCCGCCCTCTATCACCCACAGAGCAGGGCCGATCAGGGGGTTGGGGCACCGCACTGTCACACTCAGGGCAGGGCCAATGGGGAGGTTATGGCTCTACCCCGTCACACACAGAGCAGGGCCCATGGGGGGTGGGGGGGAGTTGGGGCGCCGCACCCTGTCACACACAGAGCAGGGCCAATCAGGGGGTTAGGGCGCTGCACCCTGTCACACACAGAGCCGCATGGCGATCAGGGGGTTGAGGAGCTCCCCCCTATCAGGCACAGAGCAGGGTTGATCAGGGGGTTGCAGCGCCTTCCCCTGTCACAAACAGAGCAGGGCAGATAGGGAGGTTGTGGCCCCGCCCCCTGTCACACACAGAGCCGCAGGGCGATCAGGGGGTTTGGGTGCTGCCCCCTGTCACGCTGATCCTGGTGCTGGGAGGCATATTACCCTTTTACTATATAGAATAGAGGCCTGGTGCACGGGTGGGGGCCAGCTGGTTTGCCCTGAAGGGTGTCCTGGATCAGGGTGGGGGTCCCCACTGGGGTGCCTGGCCAGTCTGGCTGAGGGGCTGAGGGCCGTTTTCAGGCTGGCGGGTGACTGAAGCTCCCAACCGCTCCTTTTTTTCTTTTTTTTTTTTTTTAATTCTGGGCCAGCTTTAGCTCTGAGGCCTCAGCTGCTGAAAGCAGGTTTCTGGCCTTTGTTTACCTTCTGTATTTGATACAATGTTGCGGTCCGGCTGGCTGAAGCCCGGCTGACTAAAGCAGGTTTCTGGGGTTTTGTTTAGCTTCTATATTTGCAACATAGTTGCTTAGAGTTGCAGCTGAGAGGCCGGCAAGTCAGGCGGGGAACGTTGGAGTCCGCCGTCACTGGAGCAAGCAAGCCTCCCTGTTCACTTCAGTGCATGGCTGCCGGCCGCCATCTTGGCTTGCAGTTAATTTGCATATCGCCCTGATTAGCCAATGGGAAGGGTAGCGGATGTATGGCTAATTACCATGTTTCTCTCTTATTAGATAGGATACCTCAATCACTAAGTTTTCATTATGAATAGCTGAGGTTTCTGTACTTAAAATTGCATTGTGGCCTATTTCATTCTTATACAGAGGATGTCTAGGACAATGTGTCTTTAGCATTGAATGACTGAAGGCAATTTTAATGTGACACTTTGTTAAGACAGCACACCTTGGGGACTGATCATCTACCTCTTAGAATTTGGATTACTTTGGGCACATCACCTAATCTCTCTGTTTCTGTTTCCTTAATAATACCTTCCTTACAGAGTTGAGAATCAGATGAAATAATGTGGGTGAGCTCTTAGTTTGGGGAATGGCACATAGTAGATGATCAATAAATGGTGCTTTCTCCTACTTTATTATCATATTTTGTATCATTTTATGCCAAGATTGTGGCTCAGGGGACAAGTATGCAGCATTTACAGTCTGAGAGCAGGTGGGGAGGGCCACTTGTCATGAAGGAGAGCTTTCTGAGTCTGAGGGAGGCTTTAGATGCAGGGTGATGCTGAGGAGAGGGAATCATAAAAGGGTTTGATATGACCCATACTCCCAACATCCCACACATCTCTATAAACTGCAAAAGTCACAATATCATTGATGTGTTTGGATTTCCTGAGGAAGTTGGCATGAAATGGAGTCTGCCACAAATCTGGGATAGAGTACAGGGTGGAGATAGAAGGGAGCAGGCACAAAGGAAACTATGAGTAATTAAGATCTGAAACTCAGAGTATTAAGTCCTTTATCTACAAATAAATGAACAAATGAGTGAGTGAAGCCCATGTTGGTTAATATATGATTTATCTATTGATATAAAATCAGAAAACTCTCTTCAATCTTGTTGCTTTCAACATTGTTCAATATAACTTATCCCTTACTTAATTATTAATTCTCCTTCCTGTAGCCCATTCTCTGGGTCTTGCTTTGATTCTCTTGGTGGTTTGGTCATTGGTTTTTCATTCATATAATTAATGTCTGTATAATTTTTCCCATAACTTTTTCTGTATTTCTGGCTATTTCTAATTGCTTATAGTCCAACTAGAGAGATGTCGATTTATTGGAGCAGTCCACTGCGACCATCAGACAATTCAAAACTATCCAGAATATTCATCTTTGCCATTTTTCCTGTCTCATTTTCCATCATTCCTTGCAACAAACCCTCTAATCAGGGCAGACAAGTGACTTACTCTCCTCCCGAGTTCTATTTTCCATGTTGTTTTGTCTCCCAGGAAAAAAATTATTTATCTCCATGTCTTCTTCACCCTTCCCTCTCCACTTCCCACCCAAGGTACACACTGGAGTTTCCAAGGTCAGCTCAGAAAATACCACTGCTGCCCTTCCAAGAAGAAACAAGCTGGTTCTCCCATGCTACTTTCTTCAGATGCCATCACACACCTCACCTGACAGCATTTTCCATTGTTCTCTTAACTATCTGCATGGTGAGACTGTAGCTCTCCTCTCCCCAGAGCCTTGCTCACTGCCTGACATAGACAGAATCTCAATACAGGTGTAAGTGATGTTGGGAAAATGATTGCATGGAAGTATATCATAATAGGGAAAATCCTAAAGATGAAATAATCCAAAAATAATCTATATGTGACTTTGGAATGTATTCTACACACACATTCAGAAAACATCAAACACAAATCTTCAAACACGGCAATGAAGCCAGCCTGTGCGGATCCCAGGTGGGTGGGGTGGCCTGGAAAAAGGGTGGGAACCCTGACAGGAAGGGAGGAAGCTCTCACCAGCCAACCCTCCTTCCCAGTCTCAGTGGCTTATCTGGAAATCACAGAGACTCCAAATGGCTTAGAGCTCAAGGGCTGGATAATTAATAAATGATTGTAATGCCTTGGGAAATCAAAGTGCTATGTAAATGCTAAATTTGAATAATACAAAAATAATCATCTTTTATTATCTCCTTTAAAGATGTAAATAGCATACTCTTTTTAATCTAAAGTAGGTTCAAGAAACAGCAGTAAGCTGAACAGGGCGGTGCAGTAAATGATGGTGCAAACCCATTCAGTGTTCTAAACGCAATTACAGTGCTGACCATCAGCCCTGAAAACAAATTACAGAAACTAATGACAGGGAACAGTAATTAGGATGTTTTTAGAAAATTACTTGGAAACAAAATTGTCAACAAAGCCCACTCCAATATAGCTGTAAACAGCCTAAATAACAGAATAATGCAGTGGCCTTTGCCCCAAGCAACAAGAAGAAGACGTAAAACACTTTCAGGGCCCCAAATCACTGTCTTCCAAGTGATTATGTACATTGTTTTTGACCTCAGTGTTTCTGGGTCATTCCAAATGTGGTGGAGGGCCAAGCGCCCTTGAACATTCTGCTGTTTAGTAAGTCTTATCCGAGCTGACCAGTATATTCTGGAGAGGTCTCCCTTTCCCCTCTCCTTTGCATTTTTTGTTATCTTTGGCATTCATATTTGAAAAACATGTGCCTCACTTGGAACAAATCCACTAAAGCAAACAACCTTAAAACTTTCCAAACAGCCTGACTGTTGCGATCTGCAGGCAGCCCAGACCCTGTGGAACGCATCTCCCAGGGCTAATGGTGCGCGCCTGGCGGAAGAGTTCCTTGTTAACTATAATAGAAACTGACATTTACATATCTCAATGTTAATTCCTCGGAGACTGGTGCAGCCCAAGTCTGTGATAAGCCGGTGGGGGTGGGGGTGGGGGGGGGACAAGTATAGAGTGGAAAAGGCGTGGGTGGAGGAGGGGAAGGATAGGAGACAAAAGGACACATTGCAAGCCTTGAGGCTGAAAATGTTCTCTTAGTGTTTCTTTAGTAACAGAGCAAAATGAGGGAAATTTGAAGAGAGGTTGCTTCAATAAATTGCCACTTTTTTCAGGAAAGTTCAGGTATAACTCCTCATCTATTGCCTGTAATGGAGGAGTGAGCAATTCCTTGCAGGAGTGTGTGTGTGTGTGTGTGTGTGTGTGTGTGTGTGTTTTATAAAGCAAAACAAATACAAAAATATATATATTTAAAAGAAACCATATTAAGTGTAATCTTTCTAAAATGTATATTCCATATGCTCCTTTGAGTAGACAGCGTCCCGAGGAAGGTAAGTGTCTTGCTATTTAGGGCTCCAGTGTAATTGTTAGAGCCAACTGCCATATAAAATACTGGAAGATAGTTTTGCTTGGCACAGATAGTAAATCATTTTCAAAATGTTTTGGTACACTTTGGGGTAGTTTTCTCTACTTCTGGACTACACTGTCAGGCTGGCAGATGTCACTTTTTGCAACCCCATCACTTTTTAATTTCCTGCTTCTCATGTGCTATAGGCCTAAAAATTTTAGCTTGTTAGAACTGTGGCAAGAATGGGCCTAACTAGCCTGTAATGGGAGCTCTGAGTAGAGTGCCCGAGCTGTGACATTCATTTTTACTTGCTAGAATCCTTTTACTTTTTACCTTTACCTGTTTCTTGACCACATTCAAGAGATTTGGGTTATGATTGAAATTAATTCCAGATCAATTTATAGCATAGAATTTAGCGATCTGATAGAGAGTTACATGAGATGCTCAGATTACACGTAACCTTATTTCAATTTTTTGGCTTTTAATTTTATATTTTCCAAATGATACCATATGTTAAAATCATATTTATTTTTAATTAATTTAATTTGTAAAATTTCCACTAACAAAATGAATATACTTCTATTATAGATAATTATTTATACAGAGAAAAAAAGAATGACCATCCCCTAACATGGCCACACTTTTGTATACCTTTCTTGATATTTTTCCTCTATGTGCTTTTGCAAACATATTTATACTGCCTTCTTCTATACAAGTTTATATCCTGTTTATAAAATGCATTATCTTGTAACTATTTTCCTTACTGCTGTATATCTGTATAGCTATCCTTTTAGTGACTACAAAATATTCCACTGAGTAACTATTAATCGTTTACTTAACTATTTTCTTGTTATTGTAACTTTAGATTATTTTCAAATTTTTACTATTACGATAACCCTACAATGAACATCTTCCTGAACATAGCTTTTGTTTGCTTAATTGATTGTCTTGGGTTATATTCTTTGGAATCCTGGAAGTGGAATTACATAGAAGTGGCAATTTAAAACCCAGACTTAGAAAAGGAAAACTGTGGATGGGTATTGGTAGCCATAGGCAGCAACCGAGAGCAACTTGGAAACCAGTTAGCATGAGCCCTAGAGATGAGCGGTGCTGGGCTAGGGAAATGTTGTGCAGCTCTGCTGCTGCCCTCTCAAGGACAGGCACCACTGCACACGGGTAACCAGGGTTTTGCAACGTTCCAAACAAGGTCATGTGAAAGTGTACATGCATCATCGTTGAAATATGGCATATATGTGGGGAAATCTGTATCATGGAAGCAGTACACTTGTGTTCAGGTTCATTTTTGGGAGGGAGAAGGGAAAACAACTAGCCTGACAGAATCCTTAGAAAAGTATTCATCCAGAAAGAATTTTTGCCTTAAGGCAAATGGCCTATTATTGCCTAATACTTCTGTCTTTACTGGAGGTCATATGAATGCATTGTGATGATTGTGACAAATAACAGAAAACTCAAATTAAAACTTAAAAAGGAAGGAGTTTACTATTTCACTTGGAAATTTTTCATAAATAAGAATAGTAATACTTAATTTAATAAATAACAGGAACCAAGTCCCAAGTATTCTCTACACTCTTAACATGTATTAACTCATGTACTCTTTTATATAAACCTCATGATATGTCCCCTACTTGAGATGAGGCAACTCAGGCATGAAGAGTTTAATAATTTGTTAAAGTTTGCACAAATATTAGGTGTAATCTAATAGGTGGAAGATCTAGAATTTAAACCCTACTCTTTTAACATTATAGTAGGACTATTCTCACATAGTTAATTGAGTGGTTCCATACCTTTAGAAAGAATGGAAAACACCTGTTCACCCACACCAACTGATTAACAATGTGTGTGCATTCTGATTGGTTGGTGCCTGTAGGGTACTGGTTTAAACATTTGGACCTAGGTAATTTCACCCCTGGACCTAGGTAATTTCAAACTTTCAACTTTGCTGTCTTCATCACACCAACAGTGTCTTCCTTCCTGGTGAGGGAAGTTCATTAATTTGAAGGATCACATGTGAAAGTTTGGTGCTTGCCGTCCAGCAAAGAGGACTCTATCTCTCTCTCTAGCACTTTTTTTTAATTTAACCTATTAAAAGTATAATGTACAGCCCTAACCGGTTTGGCTCAGTGGATAGAGCCTTGGCCAGTGGACTGAAGGGTCTCGGGTTTGATTCCAGTCAAGGGCACATACCTAGGTTACAGACTCCATGCCTGGCTCCTGTTGGGGTATGTGCAGGAAGCAACCATTCGATGTGTCTCTTTCACATCATTGTCTCTCTCTCTCTCTCTCTCTCTCTCTCTCTCTCTCTCTCTCTCTCTCTCCCCCTCCCTTCTCTACTCTCAATGAAAATCAATGGGAAAATGTCCTCAGGTGAAGATTCACAACAATAACAAAAAAAGTGTGATGTAAATACACACATCTTAAATGTTCAGCTTGATATACAGCTTGATAGATTTTTTTTCATAATACCCAGTTAATCACTACACAGATCAAGATATAGAACATTACTGGCACCTTATACCCCCTCCAAGATTCCCATAATTTTTCTGATGAAATAAATTCTCCACTTATCTTTATTTTCTTAAGCATGTTAATCAGAGTTACTTTTACGTTCTTGTCTAATAATCACCCTGAGGTCTAAGTATATTGTCTGTTTCTTCTTTTGGCTTCTGTCATTTGACCCCATTTGTTCATATACTGGTAAAATTTTTATTGAATGTCAGACATTGTGTATGAAAAATTATAAGGCACTGGTTGATGATATTTTCATCCAAAGGGGATTTAATTCTGTCTGGAAGGCAAATAGAATACTGGTATTTTCAGATCCATTTGATCTGGTTGAGGGTGGGTTTTAGGTTTTGTTAGGTTTGACCTTTTTATGGTTTGTTCTTATTCCCATGGCAGAGTCCTTGGGAGTCTCCACTGTACCAAGAGCCTTCAATCTTGTTGGACCCCAAACTTCAGCCTCTATCTGTTCATCCAATGGAAATGGTAAACCCCAACTTCTCCCCACCCAGTGAGATGGTCCCTGTTCTCCACGGTCACATTTTGCTCCAGCTGTACTCCCCACACCATTAATGGGTAGAGCTAGAGGCAAGAGTGGGGCATCTTTCCAGGATTCTCTCCAGGATTTTGACCACTCAAATCCTGTCTGCTTTGGTTGTTCTTTTATGCCTTTCAATAGTTGTTTTATTTTATTTACACCTCATAAGTAGGGGGAAATCCATATTTATCCAGAATATCCCCACAGAATTCCCCTTAGGTCCCATGACAGAGATTGCTTAAAAGAGTCAATGATGCCCGGCCGGCAAAGTTCAGTGGTTGAGTGTCGACCTATAAACCAGGAGATCACAGTTCGATTCCTGGTCTGAACACATGCCCATGTTGTGGGCTCAGTCCCCAGTGAGGGGCGTGCAGAAGGCAGCCTATTGATGATTCTCTCTCATCATTGGTGTTTCTTTCTCTCTCCCTTCCTCTCTGAAATCAATTTTTTTTTTTAAAAAGTCAGTGACAAGAGAAAGGAAACCATCACACATAGTTTAGATCAACTTGGGCACATGGGAGGATGGGCATCTGAACCAAATTGAGACTCTGCCAGAAAAAAATGGAAGACTAGAATTCCAGAGTATCTATAATAATAAAAGCATAATATGCTAATTAGACTGGATGTTCTTCCAGAAGAAGCCAGGGCTGCGAGGGAAGCCTGGGTGCCGGGTGCTAGAGGAAAGCCGGTGCCAGCAGCCAGGGGAAGGAAGGCCTACTCTTGCATGAATTTCGTGCATCGGGCCTCTAGTTTATTTATAATGATGGTTTTCCTTACAAGGACTATCACATACTTGGATTGTATGGGATTTTCTATAACCTTAATCTTCTTCAGATACACCCACCTTCTGATTTAGGATCTTCCTTTCTGCCTTGATTCCATTATTTTGCAAGTTCTTCTGGATCCATTCTCTGGCTGCCTTTTTATCCCCAATCTAAAATGTGAGGCTCCATTATGAATCAGTTGATTTTAATGCAATATTCTTATGTGAAACCAAAATAACATTAAAAATTGCTTTTAAATGTATTATAAAATGGAAATGATTTACAATTTTCTTCTCAATACTAATAACTGCAAAAGGTATTTTAAAATTTCCTATTGGAAGTTTATAATACAGAAATCCATGTAAATTATTTACAATTGGTTATATGTATAATCTTGTTTTAAACCAATAAACACTTGGCCATTATAGGATGTTTGAAAAATTATAGAAATGCACAAGGAAGAAAAAAAAATTAGCTTCAATCTCACCATCCTGGGATATACCTTGTTAACTTTTCAGAGAATATTCATCTGATATTTCCTCCTGTGTATGTGTGTGGGGGCGGGGAGGTTGTACACATATATACACAATTAAAATAGTTTTAACATGGTAGGCATTGCATACATTTTCAAAACAAACTTTTTGTTTTAAAATTTATTGAATTTTTCTTTAAGTTGCAGAGAATGACTATAGTATTAGACTCTTGTAAAAGTGGTAACTCCTTGATAAATGTTTTAACAATGCCTTTCTCCATTTAAATCATATGACCACATATCCTAGGAGTTTTGAAGAAAAAATAAAGATAAATTTTGAGTCAGGTCACAATGAAAACAAACAAGGAATTCGAGAATAATCTGTTGAGTGTCACATGGCCATGTTTTCTACTTCACAGCAAACCTTTGAAAAGATTAAACTGTGACATTTGCAGACGGAGCATCCAGAGCTCCTCCTGTTTTATTTCACTAACGTTTGAAGAACGTTGGTGGTCTTGTATGAGAACCTGAATAGAGAGAGGAAATGGCCAGCATCAGGGAATAGCCTAGGAAAAGAAAACATGATTTCCTTTCTTGCACCAGAAAATATAGCTGCTCAGCCAAGATTAGTCTTTCTCGTGCCAAACCATTTATTAGGGTATAAAAATAAAATATTAAAACTTTATTTTTCTTTCTGTACTTAAAAAATTCATTTACTGTATATGACTTATATATTATATTAATTAATACAGTAGGATACATACATACTTTATAAATAAATACCAGTAAGTAGACGTATATTGGGACTATCTAAAATTTCAAGTGTATTTACACAAAAAAAATAACATATTTTTTAAAACAATATTTTTTAAAAACCTTTTTCATCATAAGAGTACACAATCAAAACATGTGGAGATTACTGTTTACTTTCCCTCCAAATCATGTCTTTACTGGAGTTTTGCAAGAGATTTTAAGCGGTGGAGTCTCAGATCCTCACTGGAAAAGGCAGTGTTTAAAATGACGTTTTCTATATGTCTTTCTGGCAGTGAAACTAATTACTGAGTAGAGTCTAGCTAAGGAAAAAAAACCTTCCCCAACCCCTTCCTTGTGCTAATCGGGAAGGTCCATTCCTTCATTCAGCATTTATTTTTATTTTGTTTTGTTTTGTTTTAATTCTTTATTGTTTAAAGTATTACATATAGTATTACATATGTCTCCTTTTCCCCCCATTGACCTCTCTCTGGCCACTCCCACCCCCTAGCACAAGACCTCACCTCCCTAGTGTCTGTGTCCATTGGTTATGCTTAATATGCATGCATACAAGTCCTTAGGTTGATCTCTCATCCCACCCCTCTCCTCTCCCCTGCTTTCCCTCTGAAGTTTGATGGTCTGTTCGATGCTTCTCTGTCTCTGGATCTATTTTTGATTCTTATATATGTGCCCTACCAGGATTCATCAGTTTATGTTGTGCATTTTTTCCCACAAATGAGTGAGATCATGTGATATTTATCTTTCTCTGACTGGCTTATTTCACTTAGCATAGTGCTCTCCTGGTCCATCCATGTTGTTGTGAATGGTAAGAGTTCTTTCTTTTTTACAGCAGCATAGTATTCCATCGTGTAGATGTACCACTGTTTTTTAATCCACTCATCTGCTATGGGCACTTAAGCTGTTTCCAAATCTTAGCTATTATACATTGTGCTGCTATGAACATAGGGGTGCATATGTCCTTTCTGATTGGTGTTTCTGATTTCTTGGGTTATATTCCTAGAAGTGAGATTACTGGGTCAAATGGGAGTTTCATTTTTAACTAGACCACCAACTTACGCCATACACAAAATAAACTCAAAATGAATAAAGGACTTAAATGTAAGACGGGAAACCATAAAAATCTTTGAATAATCCATAGGCAGCAAAATATCAGACATATGTCGTAGCAATATTTTTACCGATACAGCACTTAGGGCAATGGAAACTAAGGAGAAAATAAACAAATGGGATTACATAAAAATAAAAAGCTTCTGCACAGTAAAAGAAACCATCAACAAAACAACAAGAAAGCCCACTGCATGGGAGAACATATTTACCAATGTTATATCTGTTAAGAGCCTAATCTCCAAAACTTATAGGGAACTCATACATCTTAACAAAAGGAAGATCAACAATCCAATCAAAAAATGGGCAAAGGACTTAAATAGACACTTTTCAAAAGTGGACATACAGAAGGCCAAGAGACATAGGAAAACATGCTCAAAGTCACTAATCATCCGAGAGATGCAAATCAAAACAACAATGAGGTACCACCTCACACCTGTCAGAATGGCTATCATCAACAAATCAACAAATGACAAGTGCTGGGGAGGATGCGGAGAAAAAGGAACCCTCCTTCACTGCTGGTGGGAATGCAGACTGGTGTAGCCACTATGGAAGACAGTATGGAGTTTCTTCAAAAAATTAAAAATGGAACTCCCATTTGACCCAGTGATCTCATTCAGCATTTATTGAGTACCACTCTGCATAGAGCACAGTGAGGAAACACAGGATTAAGACATGGTCCAGATAAGAAACTATAGTTCAAGTAAAAGTGAGGGGGGAACTCTTAGTTCAGGCTGAGGATGCAGGAAAAGGTTTCCAAGTGGAGGAGAGGCCCATAGGCAAGGCAGTGCTGGGTCACCCTGGATAAGGAACAAAACAGAGCCAGAGCTGTTTGCTCTGTTGGAGGAAAAAAAAAAATAACCGCAAAGAGGCAAGATGCCAGGTACTCGGCGTGATAGAAAGAACAGTAGATTGGACTGGAACAGAGATCATAAGGTTCTAGGATATAGTGCTAAAGAGTCTGAGCAACAGCCTGTGAGAGAGTTGTTACCGCCCCCATTCTTCTACATGGAGAAACAGACTCAGAGAAGGTCAGTCATAATGTGGGTGTAGAGCAGAGCTGGCCTCTCACCCAATGATTTTTCACTTTTAATTTATAACTCTTAGGAATATCAAAAATGCCATAAAAATGCGTTTTTGGAAAAAAATAAAACACACAACATAAAAAATGCTCTTTTTTTTGTTGCATTATTGGTTAACTGTCATGTGGGTTTGCCCTGGCCGGGTAGCTCAGTTGGTTAGAGCATCTTCCCAGCACGCTCAGACTGGTTCGACCCCAGTCAGGGCACATATATAAGAATCAGGCAATGAATACATGAATAAGTGGAACAACAATTCTGCAGAATTGTTGGAAGGATTAGAGATATAAACTACGAGTAAAGTCCCTGTCACATAGTAGGCACTCAACAAATTGTTGCTATTATTGTTATTTTCTATTTTAATTTTTTAAAAACTCTGTTACACTTCCTGACAAATAGCCACCTGTGCAATCTGTGAATCTGTTCTATAGCCATATAATTTTTTCAACCCTTGTACATTAAAATTAAATACAGAATAATCCTGTAGATATGGGTAACTTCAGCTCAGTTGTTTCATAGCTGTGAAAAATGTCACCATTTATTTAATAACTAATGTCAAAATAGGGTTAAAGCAACCTACACAATAGTAGAGAAGTTGGGTTTAAATAAATCTGTCTGTTTCTGCTTAATTTCCTCGACTTTCCGGTAGAATGAACAGTTTTATTAGAAAGTCATCAGGAGAATGATGGCATTGGCAGTGGCCCTGGCAGCTTGGGATGAGTGCGAGCGACAGAATCGGCAGGATTCTTCAGAGGCTGTCCCTGCTCTCCTCCGTCACTCAGTCTGCAGTCTCGGCCCATTTGAGGAGGAATGTTGGTGTTACAGCAGTGGCATTTAATAAGGAGCTTGATCCTGTACAGAAACTCTTTGTGGACAAGGTTAGAGGACACAGAACTAAGTGACAGTCAGCTGGGGGACCTGCTGGTACTGGCCCCGAGTATCAGCAAGCGTAGAAGCAAATGTACGCTAAGGCAGACATGACTGTGTTCCCTGACTTCAGACTCGAAGAGCCCAAATTGGAAGTCATTGAAAAACCCCATTCTTAAAGAAGTGTACATTTTATTGGTAATTTGTCCTAGATAAGTTGTACAACTGATCAGAAGTATCAGAATAAACATACATTTCAACAACTGTCAAATATTCTTTCATTCTTATTCCAAATAAATTATTTGGTGATGTTGGGGGCCAGGGAAGGAAATAATCAATGTGAGATTCTTTCCCCCCCACCCCCCATGCATTCTCTCTACCTTCCCTACATAGACCTTCTTAATGTCGATGATTCTTACTGGGTTCTTCACAGATAGCAATGAAGTTTAAGCAGAGTATTACTGCATTCTTCATTCAGTGGGGAAATGGATTTGATGGGGACACTGGATTTGGAGTCCCCACTTGGGGCGATGTGGATAATTTAGAAAAAAATAGATAATGCGGCAAACTAAACAATATCTTCAGAGAACTAATCCCTCTCAGAAAAGATGAGCAGAGTCATTTTTTTGCTTGGATCTTATTTTGTTAGAGACATAAATCTCAGTTATAAAATCAGCTGAGGATTCTGCTACGCAACTTTACAAAGCACACACTTGTCAGCTTTACAAAGTTTCAGTACACTCAGAGCATCCTACTCATTCCTCATTCCCTCGGGAATTTCTCATCAGAGGCCTGAAAGATGTCACTTAATTGGGTTCATGATCCCCATTTTGTTTTTTCTCTAAACAGTTCTCCTAAGAGTGCTAATTTACGCATTCTGTTTCAGTAGAGGCTTTAACACTAAAAATGTCAAATCATTACCCACATAATTTTTGTCACTTATCAGCAAAGTCTCAGCGAGCCAGCCCCCTTCACCTGAAAAGTTCGCAGGAGATGTGTCCCAGCTTCTTCGCCGTCACCCTGCTGAAAGCCAGCACTCCGCCAATTCTGTGTGCAAATCTCAACCTGCAGGCGCACATTACTTTTTCACCTTCAACTCCCCCTCCCAAAAGGCAAGTTTCATCCTGCTTCTTAGTACACGTTAGTTAATCCTAAACAGCCCAATCTCTTTTGCCTTTGTATCAGCAACACAGTTTCCCCAAAATTGTTTGCTTTTCTAGTAAAAACGATTGTTTTAATGGAAATATCCCATATTGTAAAGGTCTCTTACTTTGTAACAAGTGACTTTTCAGGGGCCCCTTTGAAGTTTGCTGAGCCTGGGCCTGTCTCCAGGGTGGGAGGACTCTGGGGTCCCACAGACATCAGCGTTTTCCTGCTGCAGTGGGACTGGCAACCTGAGGTCAAGGTGTGGGCCCTGCAGACTCTACAGCAGAACCCCAATTCGAGGCTGGAGAATGCATGGGTCTACATAGCCCACTCCATGCTCCACTCAAATGCCACCTCCCTTGCGTGACGCCTTTCCTGACCACCCTTTCTGAGATCACACCTTCCCATCCACCTTCTCTGCTTTATTTTTACCCTTAGCTCTCATTCCTGTCTAATGCACTATGCAGTTTGAAAACATACCCTATTACCTGCCTGCTTTTTAAACTGCAAGCCCCATCATGGCAGGAGCTTTCATCCTTTTTGTTCATCCCAGTATCTCTGGCACCTAGAGTAGTACATGGGACATATTAGGTGCTCAGTGAACATTTGTTGGATAAATGAGTGCATTAATGAAGACAGAGAGCAGGCCCAGGGCCATTTACTGCCATTCCAGACTGCCCTCGGCCAAGGACGCCCAGCTCGTCCTTCTCCAAGGGCCATGTAGTTCTCAGTCATGGAACCTCTACAGACTCTGGTTGGCCCCTGAGAGCCTGGAGTCTGCTGGATCGTCTCTTCATTGGGCAGGGACTCGGCTGGGGGTGCAATAGGTATTTCTTGGTTCTTTATATGCATAAGTTGAATACATCAAGCTTCACCCTCCTATGGATACAAACGAGATTATATTTACATTGAAATAGAAACCATAAGGGGTCTTAGCTTCTACCACCTCCCACTTGCTGTAATTTCAGGATCTCTACACATCTCCCTAAATTTATTTCTGTTTACATTCTTCCATGTCAGCTTTGCCAAGGCCCTTGCCCAACATTCCTGCTGCCAGTGTCCTCTTGAGAAAGGTCCCACCAGGCCCAGCACCTGAGCCACCTCAGAGTCTCCTCTTCTCAGCACCACAGATTCTCTGTGGCAGGGGTGGGCAAACTTTTTGACTTGAGGGCCACAATGGGTTCTTAAACTGGACCGGAGGGCCGGAACAAAAGCATGGATGGAGTGTTTGTGTGAACTAATATAAATTCAAAGTAACATCATTACATAAAAGGGTACAGTCTTTTTTTTTTTTTAGTTTTATTCATTTCAAACGGGCCGGATCCAGCCCGCGGGCCGTAGTTTGCCCACGCTGCTCTGTGGGCTCTGGGAGTGAGGGAAGGAGGGCAAGCAGCTCTGTTTCTCCTCGAGACTTTAGTGACCACAGCTGCTTCTGGGCCTGGGTCTGCACGTGGTTCGGATTTTACGGTTTCTGGGCAACCCCTCAGGGTGGTGGGGAGTCGAGAACTTGTATCCTCTCCTCCTTTTCTTCCTCTTCTCCTTCCAGGTGCTCATGCAAAATAACACCCTTCACCTCATGCACCCAACACAGATGTCCCTGTGCAAACGGACAGGAGGGATAGGGCTCTGGAATTGTCAGCATGGGCCAGGAGCTTCCCGTCTCTGACCTCATAGGACACCTTGTAGCTCTAACTCATTCTATCCTGGGGGTCCCGTAGTGTGGCAGCCCACTGTCTGTTTTTGACTCTTCAGTTCATGGTGAATCAGGAGGCAGTTCTAACTCTGCCCTCCTGGGAACACAATCCCAGTTTGCTCAGGGGTTTCTGGGACAATCTGCTGCAGACGTCTGCACACAAAGCCCAATTATTTCTTTCTTTATACATAAACTCATTGAAAGGAGCACAAACCAGCACAGCCCTAATGGATTTAGGGCTAAAGTAGTGTTCTTACACATCACAAAGAAGTTTCCTGGCCCTAACCAGTTTGACTCAGTGGATAGAGTGTCAGCCTGTGGACTGAAGGGTCCCAGGTTCGATTCCGATCAAGAGCATGTACCTTGGTTGCAGGCATATCTCCAATAGGGGGTGTGCAGGAGGCAGCTGATCGATGTTTCTCTCTCATCGATGTTTCTAACTCTCTCTCTCCCTTCCTCTCTGTAACAAATCAATAAAATATATTTTTTTAAAAAAGAGTTTCCTGGTAGAAAAAAAAGAATCCTGAAGTCATTCTCCCATGATATCTTCCCTTACCTACGATATCGAATAGCCCTTTTCGTGCCCTCTCCTTTCACCCACACAAAGCCTTTGTCGAAATGTCACACTCTACAGGCCTTGGGTTTAAAAACTATGGCTTTTAATAAAAAATGCACATCCTTCACAAGAGAATATGCTGTTTTCAGCATCTTTTAATGATTTGGTTGTAGCTAAAAAATGCCTATTAGATGTAAGCAGTGGAACTAGGAATATCATTGTCTGAAGTGACCGATGGTTGCTGTCCACCTCTGACCCGTGAAGCTAGTCATCCTGGAGTTACAAATCCTGATCAGGGAGCTCTCAGAGCTGCTCCTGAGGCTGCGGGGTCTCACAGCCGCTCCGGACCCCTCCTCTCTCTGCCTGTGTCACCGTGCACTGTGCCCGCCGAGCCTCCTGTTGCTTCACGCCATTGCTCTGCACACTTACCCTATTTTGCTATAGCTTTAGGACAAACAGAAATTTCCTGAAGCTCCCAACACGTGCTTCTCTTTGTAAATGACTCAAAGCTGAGAAAACATTGAAAATCAACTGTTCTCGGAGGAAAAAGAAAATACAGAGGGTTTGTCCCTGCCAGGAAAAGTGGCACTAAACTTTCACCCAGAGTTGTATATTATCCTTTCCTAGGGGGCTGGTTCTCACATCGCAGTCTGCCCCACTGGGCCTGCAGACCACTCCGAATTCTCTTATCCAGGAGCCTGCAGGCCCCGGGCCAGGTCCGGCTGAAGTTCTTTGCTAGATCGTGGCCTGGTCTGTTGTCTTCCAGGCTCAGTTCGAAGTCTACCATTTTTATAAATAAATGTTTCTTGTGGAGAGGGTGTTGTAAGGTTGCTGCCTCCAGAGTCTGTTTTTCCAGAAAATGGGGACTGTTTTTATTATCAAATGTCTGTTAGCCTTGTGACCTGAAACAAAGTATCACAAAGGTTTGAATGTCGTAAACTTAAAAAACAAAAAACCTGCATACTCCAGCATTTTAATAAGTGAAAACGTCAATTTGCAATTAAGGCTCAAATTTTCACTCGCCTAAGTGGCTGACACTGATTCTACTTGGAATCACAGCTGATTTATTTATCCTGGAATAAACGCAATGCCATTATGTCTTGGTGACAACAGAAATAAGCTTTGGCCAGGTCTGTGCATAGTTTGGGGATGAAGAAAATAAGTTTTGAAAGGCAATGGGCATTGCTGATTATAGATTTTTATTAGGAACAGATGTGGAGCTGCGGCTTTTAGTGGTAGACAAGCTGTTATTGAAACAAGCAGCTGACTAAGAACCATATAGCTATATTTTTTAGGAAAGAGAAATCTTAACAAATTAAATTCATAATCTTTTTCTTCAAGAGACTGCCCAATTATCAAAAACAAGCTCTGAGATATTTATGTATGCGTGTGTTGAATAGTGCACAAACAGGGGACACTGTTTTTGTTAATATATCTGGGGGCTGAAGCAGAGGTTTAGAGAGTAATTATAAAAACTTCTCTTACCGCTGTGCTAACGCTTCACATTTGTTTAAGGCTACCAGCTCCCAACAGTTTCATGCTCTTAGAGTACAGCAATGCCAATGTCAAGTTATATAATGTATTTTGTATATTCCACGGCTATTTTCCTCTTCCTTCCAGGAAAGCATAAGCATTTTTTATTTACTACTTGCTGTGCATTTTGGGCTGGGTCAGCTAATGGGGAGACTTTAGACATGACTGATCATTTCCCTCTCACTCTGCCATCCCTTTTGTCCCCACTTATTTATGGAGACCCCGGCATTTAAACAAGGATGGGGAACATTTTTTTCTGCCAAGGGCCATTTGGATATTTATAATATCATTCGAGGGCTATACAAAATTATCAACTTAAAAATTAGCCTGCTCTATTTGGCCAAACTTTTAATTAACTCACCCCTAATGAGGGCCAGACCAAATGATTTCTCAGGCCTTATATGGCCCTCAGATTGGACGTTCCCCTGATTTAAGGATACTCCCCGGAAATTTCAAATGACACTTCCAATCATGTACCATTGGCTAGAACTTATTCACATGGACACATTTAGCTTCAAAGGAGTCTGGGAAATGGCGAGTTATTCTGAATGGCCATGTGCCAGGTTACAGAATCAGGGTTCAACTTCGTAGAAGAAGGGAAATCGATATTGGGAATAATAGTAAGCTGTAGCACAGATTTGCACTAATTTGCACTCCTATTAACAGGGCATGAGAGCTTCCTTTTCTCCATGTTTCCATTAAAATTTGGTATCATCAGACACTTTGATTTTTGCCAACCTCATAGACATTTGTTTACTTTTTTAAAAACAGTTTTATATCCATGTCCTACTCCCATGCCTTCACCCCTCACAGACAACCAATATAATATATTTAATATATATCTTTGTTTATATTGTGCTTAATGAATATTTTTGAGTATGCATCTATTTTTATTTTTTTAACTTATAACATTTGCATCATATGTCCGTATTCACTAAGCGCTGTGTTTTTAAGGTCTGTGTTGCTGTTGTGCACTATTGTCTTGCTTCTGACTACTACATAATCATCTGTCATATTCACTCACACACCTTACTGGCCCATCCTCCCAATTATGAACACTCAGGTGGCTTCTAGTTCCCCCACATCATTTATGTCTTACAATAAGCCCCTGTGATGAGTATCGTTCCAATTTTACAGATGAGAAAACTGAGGTTCAGAGAAGTTTAAACATTTGCCCCAAGTCCAATAGCTAATGTATTCTACTGCCTCTAGAAAGAAGGAAAGTGTGCCAGAGAAAATCCACCATAAGTATAAAAGGTGAGTGTCTCTCTGGTATGATTTCAGAGGTTCCAAGTAAGTCCTCCTGCTCCAAAATGTCTCATCATTGCATTCAGCTGCAATGATGCCCCAAAGTTAAACACAGAGATTCTTATCTTTGAATTAATGATTCCTCTCTGATCAGAACCCAAATCCTATATAATAAAAGCCTAATATGTTAAATGTCTGGTCGACTGGTCAGCCGTTCAACCAATCAAAGCATAATATGCTAATGATATGCTAAGGCCGCTCAACCACTCACTATGACCTGCACTGACCACCAGGGGGCAGAGAGTCGACCTCTCGACCAGTCGCTATGACCGGTAGGTTAGCTTGCTGCTGGGGTCCAGCGATGGAGACTGAGCAAGACAGGCTGGACACACCCTGGAGCCCTCCCAGGGTCCCTCCCTGGCTAGCCAACCTCCCACATCCCTTCCCTGCGCGATTGTGCACGAGTGGGGTCCCTCGGCCTGGCCTGCATCCTCTCACAATCCCAGACCACTCGGGGGAAGTCGGAGAGCCGGTTTCAGCCCGATCCCACAGGCCAGGCACTGGGCCTCCAGTATATTATAAGCCTCATTCGTTATTTACTCCTTGTGGTTAAATGCCTTTTCAGCCCCTTTCTGGAGTTAAAGGATTAGGTGAGCCCGACAGCTATTGAGGTGTTAGAGTGTACCAGTGGGGACGGTATGAATCTAGAAAAACGGTGGCTTCAACTAATGGCAGTCTAAATTTACTAAGTAGTTCTCAAAGCATGGTCTCCGGCCATGGGCAGCAGCATCCCCTGGGAACTTGCTTCCGGACCCCATCTAGACATTCTGAATCAGACTCTCTGGAGGGGGAGTTCAGAAACCTGGGCTTAATGAGCCCTCCAGGTGATTCCAATGCCCGCTGGAGTTTGGGAACCGCCGCGTTCTCCTCTATAACAGGAAGCTGAGGGTCAAGCAGTCGGGGCGGTGGTATGGCTCAGCGATGCCACTGAGGGCCCGCCTCCTTCTCTCCCCCTGCTCCGACACCTTTGAGGAAAGCTTTCATCTTCATGGGAGCAAGAGGTACTCTAGACGCCACGTCTTCACTCCAGGTAGGAAAGAAGGCCAATCTAGAGTGGGTGGGGCTTGAATAGGGAAAACAAAAGTCTTTCCCACACGTTCTTTGCTTACATCTTCTTGACAATCAATGTCACAGCCATACCCAGATGCTTCAGTCTGTAAGTGAGTCCTGCACGTGATGCCCTTGTTCTCATGTCTCCCCGCCCCCCCCTCCAAACACACACACTGGGATTCTGAGTAAGAAGAATGGGTGGATTGATGTTGCGCGTGGGCAGATCAGCAGGCTCTACGAATTGCTTTTAAAGGCAGAGATGGGAGACGCTAAAATAGAGCAGTAAGTGGTGAGGAATGGACTTAACCTGCTCCGGGATTGTTCTGGAAGCTGGCCTTAATGGGAGAGAAGAGATTGCCGCTCTTTACAATCCCGTGCACCCTAGAAAGATTGCTGTTTCACCGGCAGGAACAGCAGTTGTTTGGATTTGTGGCCAGCAGTTCCCTTTTGTCCTCGGGGATCAAGAGAAGTTCCATAATTCACAGTAACTAAATCTGAAATACTAGCCTCCGCACGGAGAATGCGTTCCACTCTGCAGAAACCACAGAAGCGATTAGCAGTGGGACAGAAACAGATTACGGAGGGCTTGTTATGATGAGTTTGTTTACATGAACTCCCCGCAGCCCAGGACAAGGGATCATCATTTATTTTTGCTCTCGGCCTTGAGCCTGTGTTTTCTCCCTGAGCATCTCTGCCTGTTGACTTAACTCTCCAGCTCAGGGAGTTTTTCACTTTCTACGTGTACTTGGGAATAGGCCCCGGATTGGAAAGAAAATAAATATCTATATCTTAGTCCCCCAAAGGCCACCTTTTGAGAAGAAAAGCCAGACCGGCCCTGTCGTCAGCACTGAGGGCTACACAGTGCAAGAGAGATCCTTTCCTCAGTAGCCCGTGAGCAAGCTTGATTCTTGCCTTCTGCCGGGAGGGGTGGGGCCGCCACACCTTTCTGTTCCCAGCTCCTAGCAGTGGGTTGTGTCCATCAACACTACAGGTGGGTCCTACGAAAGTGCCAAACAAGCAGCTGCACAGCCCAGGGACTTTGAGCTGTTTGCAGCTCTCCTCTCTTTGTACCCCTGCCAACTCACACACACCTGGGACTTCACCAGCTGCCTGCCCACTGCAGCCCCTTTCCACCATGTGACCTAATCCTCATTCCACCTGCTCCTCTTCAGGGCGCAGCCCCATCCCCACCTCGCCTAAATAGGCCTGGGGAGCTTTGAACTAGACCTCTGTTATTCACGCCTGCAACAGCCAACTCCCACTAATTTCATGGCAAATTATGAGGGATTAAGGTTTACTGCGAAGAAAGGCTGGAGCTGACAATTAAGCAGCTTGGCCATTGGGGATCAAATTGAATTGTACAGGAGACCTTGGCTCTAGATGGAACCAATTTCTCTCTCTGGCATGGACTGAGCATACAAACGTGACGTCCCCACCTTCCTTCTTTGCATATAGATGTTGGTTTGTAAAACGCAGCAAGGGCTGAGGCAAGTTCTGCCGTTTGGGATTTTTAAAGTGAGTGTGGGGCTTCTATTTCATTCAGCAAAGAGTTCTTTTTGTCCCCTTTTGTCTAAGAAGAATCTCAGAGGCTGGGGCAGTAAATCTGAACAATCTCAGATCTGTGTCTTCAGGGAGGTAGAAAAAAATCCAGAAAAGGACCTGGAAATGCTATGAATATAAATTTGACCCTCTAGCACCAGAAGTATAAAAATCCACAGAGACTACTGATTCTGAGTGGGCATTAGCAATGACTTTACAGAGGAAGTGGCATATGAGCTGAGTTTTGGAAGATGAGTGGCAGTTTGTACTTCTCTCTCTGGGCAGATGCTGTGAAGTGACCTGCAGTCGGGACTTTTCTTTAATTGTGCCTGACAGTGTTTACACCATTACTGCTCCCGACATTCTAGGCAGGACTACAGTCCAAGGCTACTCTCGGTAATCACCTTTGAAAACTGCCAACAAACATGAATAACTCTCCTGGTGCCAACTTTTCTCAAGGAAGTAATAAAGGTAGTCTTGTGGCCAATGGCAGTAAGCATGAAAGTCTCTTTCTGGCTCCCTCGCTGCCTTGTGACTTTGGACATAATATATCAATTCATTGCCTTGACAAATGTGGTTTCTTTGGGATGGTGTTAATCAATCAACAAATGAGTTGTAAGCACTTACTATGTGCTTGGTACTATTCATTGCCACTTCTTGGAGTCACAAAAGCACAGAAAAGATGAAAAATAGGGAATAGAAAATATGCTGATGGCAATATATAAGTAAAGGAACAGCCTTATTTTAAAGCAGAGTATCATTTTCAGAAATCACTAGAGTGGCCAATAAGTTTTGTGTGTATTTTGCAAAGTTTAGAATTCTAATAACTTTTCTAGTACCTTTTAACACCCCCACAGATACCACCACCCCTGTTCCTCTTTTGATTAGAGATCATTGACTGTGGTAGACTAGTAGGCCCCAGTGCTTGGCACCAATATTTCTGCATCTCTCTTTTGGGAACAAAGAGGATTGCACTTCTATAGTTCCTTAGTTTAGGCATGGCCATATGTCTTGCTTTTACCAATGAAAAGTAAGTAGAAATGGCATTTCTTATCTGAGCCAAAGCATCACATCCTCATTGCACAACCCTCTCCAGCCTCAGCTTCACAGGAGCCCATTTGCATAAGGAGGTATCTTGCTGAGCCCTTCAAAGGAGGTTAGCTTCCCTAAAGAGTCAGACAGACCTGCAATGGCCTCTGCTTAAGTGAAAAACAAAGAAGAACAACCTTTTTAATTTCTTTGAAAGCCATTGAGATTTAGGGGTTGCATGTTACTGCAGTATAACCTAGCCATCCTAACTAATGCAGCAACTGATTAGACATTATTAACTGTTAACCTGTTAGAGACTGGAGTAGATTAGATCACACACACCCTAGGTAGGATTGACAAACAGGAGTCATCTCAAGGCATTCCTATGCACGCGAAGGACCTTTACATGTAGGCCTGCAACAGTCACATAATTTATCTCATTTTAATTCTCACAGCAGCACTATGTGATAGATATTACTCCTCGCATTCCACAGACGAGAATTACAGAGTTCAAGCAGCTTGCCCAGGATCACATGAAAGTGGCCAGTTGGTGCCAAAGCCCAGGTTCTTTCCTTTATCCTCTCTGCCTTCCAGGCTGCTTATCACGACTGGTCCCTTGTAGTTGTATATTTTATACATATTCACGAAAGCTAAAGCCCACCTGGACCAGTTAATTAGCTTCCCTTTTTTTCAATGATCTCTACTCTCATTCTCACCTGAATTCTGAATTGTGTCTAATGATATCAGCATCAAAGAAACCAGACAGAAAAATGTGGACTAAATGGGGCAAATCTATCCCAACTTTTGGAAAAATCAAACCAGATAATTGGCCAACAAGTCATCATTATGTATGAAAACCAAGCAAGACTTTTATGTAATACATAGACCAAATGAAAAAACAAAAAAAGAATTTCTAAAACTCTAAAATTGTTGTCCACTCTCCTCTTTTTCTAGAAAAGGTGGTTGCAACTAAACCAAGTTAAGTGTTTATCAGTCCTCTAACTTCATGATCCCCAATAAAGCTTTCACAATGTATTTAATGTCATAATTTGTTTTGCTTGTACCCCTGACTGTGGTTAAACTCTCCAAATTTGCATATGGCCTTGCAGTCCACCATTGGGCTACACACAGAACAGTGAAGCTGTGTGAGGGCAGGGACCATGACAGTCTTGTTAACTGATGTGTCTCTGTGCCTAGTATGATGCTAGAAGCAGTAAGCTGTTGGAGATGTTTGCTACATAGATAAATTAAAGAACCCTTGACTACTGACAAAGGTTACAAAACAACACAGAAATAAGAATGTGGTTTACCAAAATGAGAAAAATATTTGTTTTAGCCCTAGCCGGTTTGGCTCAGTAGATAGTGCATCGACCTGAGAACTGAAGGGTCCCAGGTTCAATTCCCCACTATGGATTGTGAGGAGGCAGCTGATCAATGATTCTCTCTCATCATTGATGTTTCTATCTCTCTCTCTCCCTCTCCCTTACTCTCTAAAATATATATATACTTGAAGCCCAGTGCATGAAATTTGTGCACTGGGGGGGAGAGGAGGGTGTGTGTCTCTCAGCCCAGCCTGTGCGCTCTCTCAGTCTGGGTCCTCTCAGGGGATGTCCACCTGCCGGCTGAGGCCCGATCCCTGGGCCTATGTCGGCAGTCAGACATCCCTCTCTCAGTCCAGGATCCCTCTCACAGTCCGGGACCCCTTGCTACTTACTGCCTGCCTGGTTGCTGCTCCTTACTGCTCGGCTCACTGCTCCTTAGTGCTGCCGTGGAGGTGTGAGAGGCTCCCGCCACCGCCACTGTGCTCGCCAGCCGTGAGCCTGTTTCGGGCTGAGCGGCACTCTGGGGAGCACACTGACCACCAGGGGGCAACTCTTGCGTTGAGCGTCTGCCCCCTGGTGGTCAATGCACATCATAGCGACCAGTCGTTCTGCCGATAGTTCCGCCATTTGGTCGATTTGCATATTAGGGTTTTATTATATAGGATATGTGGCTTGATTTAGCCAATCACATGAAGGATTGTTGCCTAAGATCTGAGTTTGCAACTATAAGTTGTATAGGTTTATCTGAAATCTAAATTTAAAAATGGAAAATGATTAAAAGGCTATTTAAGCTGAACCTTAGGTTTTTCTATTTTGTGCACATCAATATTAATAAGAATTCTATTACTATTTCCAATACATTCCTTTGGTGAAGGAAGAAATTTAAATTGGGAGCTTTTGGAAAATTTTGATTGGGGATGTGCTAGCACTTGGACTTGGCATTTGCAATTGGAAACAAAAGTTCAGTTGAATGAGCAGTGGACATGCTCTGCAAAGCAAGATGTCAAAGTAGTAAGAGGCCGTTCGAAGAAGCACATATTCCTCTTTGAAGGTCATCACCTGGCTCAACAATACCGCCCACCCTCACCCCCACTCCCCGGCAACTGGACTGCTAGAAATATCCATTGCTTTAAAAAATAAGCAGTTCTTTATTAGGTTAGTCTAATTTCAATGCGTGTATCATCATTTCATAGTGAAGGTAAAAGATAAACGTCACCAGAGAGATTTAATCAAGTATATATAAACCGAGGTGGTTTATATTATTTGTATGCCATGAGAGTTTGGCTCCAGGAATCTACAACTCGCTCTGAATGTGACTGCTTTCTTTTGTGTTATTAAGGTGACTCCGAACTCATAGCTTAGTTTCCCTCCTTTTCTGCAGTTAGTTGTTAATGTGTGTAGTTTTAAGGAGAGGTTTAAATACATGCTTTGTCCACTAGAGTCATAAAGGGGCATGCATATATAAATAACCACCTGTGAGTTCCTTGCAGGCAGCGTCCACATCAGACTAGGTTTTAAAAATCCTTACGGCACTTGGTCTTGCATTACATAGGTGTCTAGTAAGTGCCTGTCAAGTAGGCTAAGTGTATACTTGTATCATATAATAAGGCTCAGTTTATATTTGTGCAAACTCTACAACAAATAGGTTGCTGTCCTTTTTTTCTTTATTAAAGGCTATTTTTTAAAGCACTTTTAGGTTCACAGTAAAATTGAGAGCAAAGTACAGAAATGTTTCCATATGCTTCCTGCCCCCACACAAGCATAGCCTCCCACTTGATCAACATTCCCCACCAGGGTGGCACATTTGTTACAGCAGATGAACCTACACTGACACATCATAATCACCCAGGGTCTATAGTTTACTTCAGTTCACTGTTGGTGTTGTACATTCTATGGCTTTGGGCTGGCAGCTTTTTTATAATGGAAACTTGTTGATTTTGCTTTTAAATTTCATTGGGTTTTGTTTCAGACTCATTATGAAAAATGCTTAATTTTCAAAATGTTTAAATTTCAAAATAATCACAAATTTACAGAAAAATTAGAGCTACAATACAAAGACCTTTTCTTTTCTGAACCATTGGAGGGTGAGTGCTGCCCCATCACCTTGAAATCTTCAGTGTAGGTTCTCTTCTACGATCATGGGTAGTCTCCTACGTGACCCCAGCATCACCATCAAAGTCAGAAGATTAACATTGACACACTGCTGCCCTCTAATCCTCAGAGCCTATTCAGGTTTCTCCTATTTTCTCATCACTGTCTCACCTTTATAGTGAAAGGATCCAGTCTGCAATCACACATTGCATTAGCACCCATCTTCTCTTTCTTCTGTTGGAAACAGCTCTTCAATCTTTCTTTGGTTTTCATGAGCCTGACATACTTTGAAGGGTACAGGATAGTTACTCTGTAGAACATCCCTCAGTTGGGATTTATTGCTCCTCTCTCGTGATTTGATTCAGGTTCTACATCTTTGGCAAGAATAACACAGAAGTGGTGCTCCGTCCTCTTTACGCCCTGACAGGTAGTACACAATTTCAGTTTGTCCCCTTAGAGGCGCTGTGCTGTTCCATTGCTTCAGGTAATGTTCGCTGGGCTTCTCCCCTGCCAAGTTACTGCTTTTCGCTTTCTAAGGAATACATCTTCTGTGGGGTGGTATTTTGTAACTATGCAAATATCCCATTTCTCACCCAAGTTTCACTTTATTTATGAAAATGTACGGATTCATAAGTTCCTATTTTATTTGTTCTGTTAAATCTATTTATAAAATTATTTCTCTTCATGCTGAAATTATCCTGCATTTGGCAGTAGAAACTCATTCAAGCGTGAGTCTGTGCTTTTTTATAGGACTCCATCCATCATTCCTTGAGCACTTCCTTGGTTTCTGGCACAGAAATGTGCTTCAGGCTCATGGCGTGCTTCTCCTGCCCCAACCCTGGAATTAGCCATTGCTCTGAGGAGCCCTGGTTCCATTTAGTGGAGAAGCCAATATCTGGCCCCTAAATGTGTTCATTTCTGCCAACAGGACTGCTCCCAAGCACTCTTGGTGGACAGAGCTAGTGAATATACACTGAGTGGCCAGATTATTATGGCCACCTGACGTTTGTAGGCAAATTAGCTATAATTTCGCACTGAAGTTGCTAGAGGGCCAGACCATTATAAATAGGGAAACAGGTTGTTTACCACGACAGTAGAAGTGATTTTTTTCTGAAGATATGGGTAAACAACGCAATTTAACAGCTTTGAACGTGGGATGATTGTTGGCGCTCGGAGCCATGGAACGAGTATCAGCAAAACAGCCGAAGGCCTGTTCGAACACCTTTTCTGTCTGCAGTTACCAAGATAAAACGTCTCCAATTCGCACAGGAACACAAGGATTGGACAGTCGAGCATTGGAAAAAAGTCATGTGGTCTGATGAATCATGTTTCCAGTTCATCATGCAGATGCAGAGTGAGAATTTGACGGAAACAACATGAAAGCATGGACCCCACATGCATGAGTACAACCCTTCAAGCTGGTGGGGGCAGTGTTATGGTTTGGGGCATGTTTTCCTGGCATGATTTGGGCCCTTTAATTTGTGTGGAACAACGTCTGAATAGCACAACATACCTAAGTATTGTTGCTGATCAAGTTCATCCTATCATGTTGATGGCATATCCCAATGGAGATGGCTTCTTCCAACAAGACGATGTGCCATGCCATGGTGCTCATATTGTGCAGGAGTGCTTTCAAGAACATGAGGGAGACTTTACCTTGCTTAGGTGGCCCCCACAATCACCAGATCTCAATCCAATTGAGCATTTGTGGGATGAAATTAAAAGAACCATTAGGCAACTGGTTCCACAACCATCAAATCTCACAGAACCGGACAGTGCTATTCATCAGGCATGGTGTCAGATTCCTCGCATCACCTTTCAACATCTCGTGGAGTCAATGCCAAGAAGAATCGCCGCAGTATTGAAGGCAAAAGGTGGCCCAACGAAGTCATAATAATCTGGCCACTCAGTGTAGATGCAAACACACATGTTTACACACACTTTGTTTATATTTATTCTATATCTATCTATAGGTTGAAAATCATGAGTTCATACTAATTTCTCCACTTCCAATCCAACCCCATAGGTTTATTCTACTTTTCTCCCGTTATGTATTTCTAATTCATACCTCCCTTTTGTGATAGTGAAAAAACATGTAAACTGTAAACTGAATTGTTTCTCCCAAAATCCATATGTTGAAGCCCTAACCCCTACGCAATGGCATTTGCTGACAGGCCTTTGGGAGCTGAATAGGTTGGGGTGAGGTCAGGGAGGTGGTACCCTCCTGACGAATTTAGTGCCGGCAGTGCCCAGACTCCCCACCAGGTGAAGGCACAGAAGCCAGGAAGAGCCCCTCCCCCACTTCCCCACCCAGCTGGAGCATGCTGACATGCCGATCTCAGCCTCCAGAACCATGAAAATAGAATATTAGGTTGTTTCAGCTACTTCGTCTATGGTATTTCATTATGGCAGCCCAAGCTGACTAATACATGTGGTTTCCATTACTCTTAATATACTTAGTTATCTGACCGTTCTCCCTCATTTAGGTTCCAACCCTCCACACTGAGCCACCCTTCCATGGGGACAACCTCCTCAGCTTACTTGGGCTCTGACATCCCATTCTGGGATGTCATCACCATGTCTCACTCCCCCGCACACACACACACATACTGTGAAATTCTACTTTTGTCTTCTTCACCTAATGGCTTTGGGACCAATTGTTCAGGAAGAGAAGGAAATAGATTTCTTTAGTTCCCTAAATTATCACTTGATCATTTGGAGAGATGAGCTTTATCAAATGAAAGTCTGAAAAGTGTTTTCTAATCACATATTTGAAGCTGGAAGGAGCCTTAAAGGTAATCTAATTCAACCATCTTATTTTATTTAATAATTATTCAATTTCTAGGGGTAAGTTTTCTTACTTTGACTAAAGAGAAATTGAGTCTTATTAAATAAAACAAAAAACTTTTGGCCCACCTGGTGTGGCTCAGTGGTTGAGCTTCAACCTATGAACCAGAAGGTCACTGTTCAATTCCTGGTTGGGGCACATGATTCCCAGTGTGTGGTGTGCAGGAGGCAGCCGATCAATGATTCTCTCTCATCATTGATGTTTCCCTCTCTCTCTCTCTCTCCCTTCCTCTCTGAAATCAATAAAAGATTTTTTAAAAAAACTTTTGCATTGGAGCTGTGATTATAAAGAAACTTCTAGAATCAAAACTGCTTTATAGAAACTCCTTTTTATTTATAGAAGGTCCATGGTTACCTGAAATGATGGAAGAACTAATGCTATGTAGCATTTTTAAGTAACCCATGGCTATTTATGTAATTTCTTCATTCCATTCAATGCATTTCTTCTGCCCCTGCTTTGCATTTCTAGCAGAGGGACTTGGAGAAGCCAGTGAACTGCATTATAGCTGGAAAATTTGTTTTGTGAGAAGCTAAAGCAGGAAGGGGCACTGGCATTATTCTATAAACTAATATAGAACTAAGAGACACTGAATTAATTTTATTACTGTCCCCCAAAACAGGACATGTGATGTAAAAAAACACAACAAAACAGGACATGTGATGTAACAAGTGTAAATGCATTTACAGAATGATGGGAAAGGAAACTACAATGAGACCGCACAGGAAAATCTAGGCTGCACAGAAACACACATGTGTCTTACTGGGGAACCATGTAGAGCTGCGTCTCAAGAGAGACTACAGACAATGTGTGCCCTTAAAGATGAAGCAGATCTTGGGATGGGGTGGCAGAGAGAGCTAACTCCAGGATAAATAGAGAAAAGCAACAAAGAAGCCAGTGCCTCCATGAGCCAGATTTGATTGGGGAAGGGAGGGATTTAGGAAAGTGCAGTCAGAGAACAGAGCCTGCCTGGAGAAATTGAATGGATTTATGACTCTCCGGCCACGAAGTCTTTTAGATGATGCATTTCAGATAGCACTGAGATCAATTGTAAATAGAATAGAAAGCCCAACGGCAGTGACTTAAAGGGATAGGAATGGATTTTTCTTATTAGGAGTTTGGAGGTTAGTGGTTGCTGGCAGTGGTTCAATAGCTCACAAATGTGGGATCAATGTCTGTGATTCTCTTGGCCTTTTCCTTCATGGCTCCGAGGTGGCTATTATAGCTCTAGGCATCACATCTGCATTTAGGACAGGAAGAAAGGAAAAGTGGTGTCTCAAGACGTATTTATCAATCTTTATCAGAAAAACAAAAGCTTATCCAGAACCCTGCTCCATCGCCACCCTCAGCAGATATCCAACCACTGCACATCAGCTAGAATTTTCACATCATCACTTCTTTCTGCAAGGAAAGCTGGAAAAGCGAGTCATTAACTTTCCCAGCTCCTATGGTGGAGACAAGAAGGGAAAAGGTGATTGGGGGTCGAGGCCAAACAATCTATTTGCCACGAGAAGATTGATTGATTAGTTTCCATTTACCATTTTGAAGATAAAAGAAGTTTTAGTTGGAGATAGAAAAAAGTTTTTAACCCTCCAGTCGGTTACTGAGGCAGACAGTGATGCCTCTATCCCTGAAGACCTTCAAGTTGAGAAATACTCAATATTACGTATCTTAGAAGATTTAGACATTCAGTTGCCTAAAGCCTGGATCGGGTGGTTTTGTTAGGTCTATGTTATTGGATTCACTATTTCAAAGCTTTACATTTCCTAGCTCTTGAAACACTGTGAAATACAAATCAATACAGAAGGTTACCCCTTTTTCGTCGGTCCTTCTCCCCCTCCATCCACTTCACTGGAGAAACGCCAATGGCACCTTTTGCTTGTAGAGGTTCTAAGGCTAATGCTGTTTCTCTTAATCAAAACTAGTGTCAGGTATGCCAAGAAAAAAGAAAGCCAGGCCAGTATGGTTCCGTGGTTGAGCATCAACCTATGAACCAGGAGGTCATGGTTCGATCCCTGGTCAGGGCGCATGCCCTGTTTACAGGCTCAATCCCCAGTAGGAGGCGTGCAAGAGGCAGCTGATCAATGATTCTCTCTCATCATTCATGTTTCTATCTCTCCTCTCTCCCTTCCTCTCTGAAATCAATAAAAAATAATAATATATTTAAAAAGGAAAACAGAACTGGATAAATGAGGTATAAGTAAAAGATCAGGAAATCAAGATTTGTTTAGTTTACCAAAATGCATTTGGATAAAGCTGAAAATTGATCTAAGACCCTATTAGGTGAATGTGAAGCAATTACTCGAATACGATGTGGGCATTTTACAGCAGAGTCACAGAACTTTCCTAGACATAATATTATACAAGATTATGTGTTATGCTTACCTCTTAAGTAAACACATTTGTGAATTGCTTGGCAAACGTTTGGAGAGCCCAGGGTTTATTTCTGCTTCACATTGCACTGTAGTCTTGGCTGCACAAGGTTCCCTAATGGCAACAACTAACCTTTTCCAGACAAGCCTTCATGCCCTGGGGCAGAGAAGACAATGGCCCATTGTGAACTTACACAAGATGTGCAAATGTGATGCAATTTTGATGTACCAATGGCCTGACCTTCACAAACTCACCAGAGGTTCCGGCTAGCCTAAACCTGTCAGCCAGAAAGCATGAGGAAGATTGAGGTAAATTCTCTTTTCTTAATCACGTTTAAAGATGATCTAAAAGATACTTTCTTACCCTCTGGTCTTTGAAATGACCACAGTGAGAATTGGTTTCACAATAACCAAACAAATAATCTCTTTCTTTCACACACATTGATTTTTATTCCATTGCTAGATTAGTTTAGGGAAACATATCTGCTTCTTAGTGCTTCTGTAGAATTTTGATAGCTGAAAGCTCTTGTCACCGTGCACCAGGCTCTATGAGAGGTAAACCATAAGTTATCTCAAACTCATTTCATCCATTCAACAGATTTCTACTGAGCACCTGCTTACGAGCTGGTATTCTAAGTGTTGGAGATATATGGTATTGTGAACCCTTCAACATTACAAAGTAGTTGTTATTATCTGCATTGCAAAAATTAAGAAACTAAGGCCCAGAGAAATAAACAACTTCTCAAGGTCACACAGACAGCCCATGGCAAAGCTGGGTTGGAGCCAGGTCTTTTTCATTCCATAGTTCACACTTTTTACCCAGTATCTCCCTGCCTTCCTGATATCAGCTGGCCTTATTGTAACGGCCCATCATTGTAAGTGCACGGCATCTTGTTGTTGTTTTAGTCCTCAGGATATTTTTCCATTAATTTTGTTTTTAGAGAGAGTGGAAGGGAGGGGGAAAGAGAGAGAGAGAAACATCAATGTGAGAGAGACACATCACATTGATTGGTTGCCTCCTACATGGGGATGGAGCCTGAAACCCAGAGACATGCCTGTGACCAGAATGGAACCAGGGATTCTTCAGTCTGTGGGCCAACGCTCTAGCCACTGAGCCAAACAGGCTAGGGCATGAAATCTTTTCTGAGACTACAATGCGTGAATATTTACAATTACTCTGCCAAAACAGTTCATGCTGATGGGATGAGAATTCAAATGGGGACTCTGCCTTTGTTAACTTGGTATAAAAGTTCACTCAGTCTTTCCTCCCTAAACCATTTATCTTCAAAATGTGATTTCAGAAACTTTTACGTTGTAGAAATGCTAAACCACGCTTCCACTAATTGTTCCCCAGGCTGGCCTGGGCCTGGGAGTTAGGTAGGTCCTGGGAGGAATATCCTCAGAGGGGTGAGGAAAGAACCTGAGTCTGCAGTCAGGAGCTGAGTTTCTGATCTGCTGGCTCCCCGGCTGCCTGACTTTAAGTTGCTTAAATCCTGAGTGCTCCAAGCATATGGGTGTGAGAAACAAATGAGACACGATCTGAGAGCCGTTTGAAATTGGACAGTAATGTATCAAGGATGACTGTTATCTAGCTCACAAAGCAGAAGGGACTGAAAATTAAAGGCAGCACGAAAGAGCACTTCAGCTCAACTTTCCAAAATCCTAAAAACGTCATTTAATTAAAGACTCCAGGGAGGTGAAATTAAGCGCTGTCACAGCCCTTTCTTCCTGGTATCTGAGGCATGAGATTCTGAAGAGTGTTCATTCTCCTAGAGCATAAACACAACCATGGTTAAGAGTGGATCCTTCTTGCCTCCCAGTCTTCTAAAACCCAAGTATGAAGACTTAGCAGAGAAAAATACCAGGTGAGACATCGAGCACAGTTTCTGAATGGAAGGTGTATAGTGGGTCAGAGGAAAGTGGAGGGCAGCCAGTTTCTGTGTGCTTGGTGAGCCCTGAATCACCTCCATGTGCCATGGACCAGAATTACAGAGGCAGGTTTTGAAATGTTCCGAGGCCCAGGGAGGTAGACAGGTAGGAAAGAGGCCAGAATGAGTGGTGTTGGTTTAAAGCCCTAGTAAACGGCATAAGAACCCTCTGATCCGCCGCTCCAGCCATTTGCTCATCTTCCCAAGGCACCTGTCCAAAACCTGGCCTTTATTCCTTCCCCTCCTCAGCCTACTCCACATTTCCAACCAGCTCATTTATCTCCAGGTTTTATGCTATCATTTATAACTTTCTTATAACTCCTACTTGGAGAGATCAGCCCTTAGCCAAAGGCACCCAGAGTCTTTGAGAGACTGCTCTAGAAAGACAGAGCCCTGTAATGCAAAAAAAGAAAACAAGAAAAGAGTGGTGCCAGGAGGGGGTGAGAGGAACTGGGCTTCTGTTCTGGCTTCCTATGACGTCTTAGGCAAGGCTTTTACTTCCCTGAGCAGTTTCCACCTCCGTAAAAGTGAGAATTATCCTTGTTTGTTTGTTCCATACAAATCAAATGTGATGTTTGTGGAACTGCTTGAATACAGTACAAATATAAACAGTCCTGTTCCCACCCCAATGTTCCTATGACAAATGCAGTCATTCAGCCAATGATTATTGAATATTTGTGATGGGCACACGGGGCTGAGGTCTGGAGCTACAACAATAAATCTGGCCTGTTCCCTGAGTTCAGCATGTAAATGGACAATTAAAATATACTCTGCTAAATCTCATAAGTGAACATCAGAAACGTGCCCAGCTCAGATGGAGGGTTTTGCAGGGTGACAGATAACAGAGGAGCTAAATCTGGAAGGATGATAGAATTCACTAGGAAAGGGGGGAGGGGGATAAAGGTCTTTCCAGGGTACAAAAACTGAAAAAATGAGAGCGAGAAAAGGTTAGAGTGTTGCAAGTATCTCAGTATAGCTGGGGCCTAGGGTGACGGGAGCGCGGGTGCTGACCCTGGAGGGTCAGGAGGGAGGCACGCCTTGGGTGGCATGCTGCCCGCTCATAGTGATATCTACAGTGCTCATGAGGTGCCAGGTACTTTTCTAGTATATCACATTGATTAACTCTTTTAATTCTGCCAACAACCCATGGAGTCAGTTCTATTATTACCCCTTGCTATGGAAGAGGAAGTCGAAGCTCAGAGAAGTTCAGTAATATGCCCAAGGTTATACAACTGGGGAGTTTGCCAACGAGTTAGGTTTTGCCCTAAGATGACTGAATAGCCGCTTAAGATATTTTCAGCAGGTTTTGAGGGGCTGGTTTCGGTTTATTCTAGTGCCTGTTTCCAGTCTTTTAAGCAATTTCTTGCCAATTTGCATAAATGATAAAGTATATGTCAATATATCATGTGGAAATTTATGTTATTTGCTTACATAATGATTAACTGTCTCTTGAGTTTATCAATAAAGTAATCCAGTAATTGAAGTCTTCTGGGATGGGGTAGATCATAAATGGAAATTTAGACTTAATGATGGATTATACTTAATGATCAATTAGCTTGGCTAATTTTACTTTTCTTCCTTTTCCCTAACCATCTTTTCTGAGGGATACCTAGAAGAATCAGTAGACTTGAAAAATACAGAAACTTATAAATAAGGCACAATATGTACAAAAGCCTTAAGCTATTTGGACTCCTTTCCTAGTGATTTCATTTGTAAGAATTTATCCTAAGCAGATGTTCAAGCATACTAGGTTACACATACACAAATAGTGAGGTCCACCTGATACATGGGCACCATGGGATTTTTCCAAACAAATTAAGTCTGGCTTATTACCACCAGCTAGGGTTGGTGGGAAGCTCAATCATTTTTCTGAGTCCTGGTTTTCCTCTTTCATCCCTTGGAATTGTGGGGAATCCTTGGGCTTAAATAGTACAAGATTTAGGAAAGGTAGTTCCTAGGAGTTTTGCTCTCTATACTTGATACATATTGGAAAGCCTAGCACCTCTGTTGGTGATAGCAAGCCCTCCGGACCAAACTCAGTCACAGGAATATAGAGTAGTTCCAAGACATCCCACAGCCCCCATTCCAAGTTCTGCCACCTCCAGGATGCCGCCACCAGCTTCCTGCCACCCCCACCTCCCGAAGATTTCTTCCCTCCTGAGAAATCCCCACCTCGTTCTCAGAGTGGGAATATCCCACCCTTCCTCCTACTTCTAGACTGGCCCTTTTCCCTCATGACTCTAGATGTCCACAGCCTCTAACCCTTCCCTACCTAGAACTCCCAGTCGACTCACCTCCCTGAGCACACCCCTTTGAAAACAAGGGCCTGTTGACTTGCCCCTGGGACCAAGGAAAGTCCAGATGGCCAGGACTCAGAGTCCCCTGCGGGTCCTTGGGGAGAGAAGGAAAGAAAGACTTGTTATTTTATAATGAACCCATGGCCTAGAAAACAAGCCCAGTTTCTTCTCAATGTATTCTGCCACATTCAAATTTTAACGTCATTCAATTACACCTATAATAGTGAAAATCTGGAAAAGCTTAAATGTCCCACTAATGGGGTTATATATTGAAATAATATACAGCAATTAAAGGGCTCTGTTTTTAAAAACCATTACAGTGACTTGGAAAGACACTCTTGATATACTTATTTTTAAAAAGTAGGTTGCAAAGCAGAATATGCAATTGAAGTCCACTCTTTAGAATTTATTTACACACACCATACACGATTATATCATGGACAATCAGTGCTTGTCTCAAGAGTAGTGGAATTGTGATTGAGGTTTATTTTTCTTTGTATGCTCTGTACATTTCCCAATTTCCTTCATTTATTTGCAATACTTTTGTAATGACAGTGCACAGTGCAATGATGGTGTGTGAGGGGGCGGGGGCAAGGAGGATTGGCCCCTTTTCTGTAGTAGTGAACTCACTTCAGTAATGACCTCTCTTGACAGACTTATTGTCTGAGAATAAGAAGTTAACTTTCAAAGGGAATAACAATGTGAAAAACAACATCTAACATACAGAAGGGGCAGGACAAAAACTTAAAGATTTATCAGGACAACTGTACTGTAATATTTCTTTTAAGTTCTGTTTGTTTCTTCTTTAGAAATATAATAAAAGACATACATATATTTTTATTTTGGCCAAAATCAGCTCTCCGGCAATGTGCAACCTTCTGAAATAAGGATATTTTAATATCTGAGTTGGATGGAAGATCTTTTATTAATTCACTGAGCGATTGGGCACAACTCAACCACCTCTCTGAACTTTAATTTTCTCCTCTTTCATTTTTATTCTGATATTTAACAAATGCTTCTACAGCATCTACTACACACCAGCCACTCTCCTAAGTGTTTTGTAAACATTAACTGAATTAATCTTCATTCCTACCTTATGAGAAGGGCAGGTTTGTCCCTACTTTATGTATGAGAAAACTGAGACCCAAAGAGGGATTAAAAGTGCATCAAAGGTCACACACATAGTGAGCAACAAAATCAAGATTCAAATGCTAGACTTTGTTATATTCTCCCCTGTGTTTTTTTTGTGCTGAACTAAATGACATTAACATGCCCATCATTTCTTGTGTGTACAACACCTGCACAGCCCAGGCACATTCCCTCAACATACTTCCTGAATCTCTTTTTGTCCCGTGAATTTTCTTTTGTATAACCCAATTAGAAAATTATCATATTTATTCCAGAATTTATTTTATGAAACAATGACTCTCCTTTCCTTGGGTATCAATTTTTTAACTTCTCTGTTTTCCAATCACCTCTTCAGTACTAAATACTAAATTTAGTGCAGTGAAAGAGAGACTGTGTCTTCAGGCAGCTCAATAAAATGGGTCCATAGCCTTCATTGTGGCCATCCTAACTATAGCCTACCTAATCCAGCTAGCTGCTGGCTTTCTGGCTAGTTTAAGTACAAAAAAACAACAACAAAAAAAACAGTTTACCTCTTTGATATGCCAGAAGGAAAGAGAAAAAGAAAGAGAAGAGGGGGTCCAGGGGTCAGCAGGGGGCAGGGGACGAAGAAAAGAGAACTAATTTTACATTTTTACATATAGAATGTTCTATATGAAAATATGAACTTCAAATTTCTAGAATTTACTAATTTTAAGAAAAATTTTAAATTAAAAATGTCAACTAGAGAATGGGCTTCCTAGATTTTAGTGACTAAACACCCTTCTTCCCTTTGTACTAATGGAAAAGATTTACTTGGCCACTAATATATAACCATGACCAACCAACCAGGGTTTTGGAGAACTGAGACCTTCACAAACTCTAGCTCAGTTGCAGGCCTTACCCAGCCATGTGGAGGCCTCCAATACCATATTTCTAAATATTTAAAAGGTACAAATCAAGCCAACATGGTGTTAACGAAAATAAATTCTACTCTCTGTCCTTGACAAATACACCTTCCTAAGACCAGGATTGAACTTAGGGATCTCCCCTGCTCTGGAGTTCCGTGTCTGAATGTGGCACAGTGTGGACAGTTGCCTCTGGCCTGACTCCCTCCTCTGCCCACTCCCAGCTCTTTCTTGCATTAGACACAGCTTCTCCCACACACATGGATACTCCAGCCCACCTGAGGCTTCTCCCCAGCAGCCTCCTCTGTTCACCTCTGAGGTCTAGGAGTGCATGCGACTGGCAGCACCCTTCACCCTCAGCCATGCGGGTTGGAGGTGCAGGGATGTGTGTGCGGGCATAGAGGACACCAGAGTCGGGATGTTCTAGGAACAAGGTGAGGCACAGGCTCTGGGTGAACATGTCTCCTCTACCCACTGACTTCCTGTCCCATTGGGAGGGCTGGGACAGGGAATGACAATGGAGGGGCAGAGCAGGGGCCTCTGAAATGCAGCTCTCAAGAAGGGGGCAGGGGACCAGGGCAGAGCCTCTCTTGTTGAAAACTGTATTTCTCTGGTAGATCCTCAGTCACCTGCTATGCTTTGTGGGATAGAAAGGGTTAGGAGATGATGTGGTAGGAATTAATCTTCCGTGAAGCTGGTCTTTGGCCCTCCTAAAGGGAAAATCCCTCTTTTCTCCCCTTTTGTTAAAATTAAATTAAACTTACGCTTGTACATATTCCACTATTGATTTTATAGTAATAGAATTCTGAAAGAAGGAGGGTAGTGTCATGGGGACACTGAAGGAAACCCTGGAGCACTCACATAGAAGAGCTTAATCATTCACTGAGTTCTAGTGGTCACTTCTGCTCCACCAGGCACTAAAAGCTGAGGGCTTTTTAGACCTTAAAAATGGGGAACATGTCGGGCCGGTGTGGCTCAGTGGTTGAGTGTTGACCCATGAACCAAAAAGTCACGGTTCAATTCCCAGTCAGAGCACATGCCTGGGTTGCAGGCTCAATCCCCCGTAGGGGGTATGCAAGAAGCAGTCAATCAATGATTCTCTCTCATCATTGATGTTTCTATCTCTCTTTCTCCCTCTCCCTTCCTCTCTGAAATCAATAAAAATGTATTTTGAAAAAGTGTGTGGGGGGGGGCAGGGACTTTAATGGGACATCCATCAAGATAAGCAAATTTGGACATAGGAAGAGAGGTCAGTATGCTAGAATCTGTTAGATGATCCCAACTGAGGGCCAGTTGAATTCTATGATGATGGCACCTTCTGTTAATACATATGCTGCTACGGTCTTGAAGAGTTCTTATGATTCTTTAAGTCCCCATCTTTGCTTTCCATAACCATTTCTCTGAGATTGAATCTTGTAGAATGATTTGAAAAATGAAGAGATTTGTTCTCTTGTTCTGAGAAAAAAAAATAGGAGTTTGGTGGAAGTAGAAAAGAGAAGGCTGATTGGGCAAAGTAGGGGAGGAAAGGGAAGAGGAAGAGAAGAACCCAAGTAGAAAAATAGTTGGTGATTGTGCAAAAGCAAATGTGTTACTTTTCATGGGCCTGCAGGAGAAAGAAAGTGAAACTGGTTCTAGGAATGGGAAGAGACCTCGGAATTAATGATGTGTGCCCGGACACCTCTTCCGTCCCAGTGCTGGTGCTGAGTTACCAGTGGTCCCCTGCTCCATGCTGAAGGCTCACCTGAGTGATGGGGATTGAGGCCGGGAAGGGTCCATATCCCTCCACCATAAACACAGAAATTGTACCTTCCAAATTAGAACTTAGGATCGTGGGAGTTTGCATTCAGCAACTCATGTTAAAGAAATAGTGAATGCCTACTGTTTTTCAAAATTCTGTTTTTATCATATATAAAGTTTACTTAAAGGGAAGCACTGTAAATAAACAAATATTGAATTTAAATACTTTAGCAGGCATAGCCTTAGAGGTAATGTAGAATGACTTGTACTGAAGTATACTAATATCTTGTACTAAAGTGTACTAATGTGAAATGCATCAAAATATTAAATGTATTAATGGAGGAACAGAGCCCGGCTGGTGTGGCATCGACCTATGAACGAGGAGGTCATGGTTCAATTTCTGGTCAGGGCACATGCCCGGGTACTGGCTCGATCCCCATTGGGGGTGTGTGAGCAGGAGGTAGCCAATCAATGATTCTCTCTCATCATTGATGTTTCTATCTCTCTCTCCCTCTCCCTTCCTCTCTCTGAAATCAATTTAAAAAACATATTAAAAGCAATAAAGCCCTAACCGGTTTGGCTCAGTGGATAGAGCGTTGGCCTGCGGACTGAAGGGTCCCGGGTTCGATTCCGGTCAAGGGCATGTACCTTGGTTGCAGGCAACATCCCCAGTGGGGGGTGTGCAGGAGGCAGCTGATCGATGTTTCTAACTCTCTTTCCCTCTCCCTTCCTCTCTGTAGAAAAATCAATAAAATATATTTAAAAAAATAATAAAAGCAATAAAATATTTTTTTAAATGGAGGAACAGAGGGGTAGATAGTTGGATATGATCAAACAAGGATAGTAAAATGTTACTTCTAGGGTCTCAGTTATTGTTATATGGGTATTCACAACTTTTCATTCTTTCTGCATGTTTGTAAATTTTCATAAGAAACTATAGAAAGATTTTCTTACTGGAGAAAGGAAGCTCTTTAAAAAGACAGTATACAGACACAATATTTTCAACCTTTTTGATCATGCCATTTAAAAAAAGCTCACTGAATAATGAGATCATGCCATTTAAAAAAAGAAGCTCACTGAATAATGAGATTGCTTTCTTTTATTTTTACCCATTTCTTTTGTCTCACCTTCCTTTTTCTCTTTGACAGTCTAGTATAGCGCAAATATTGGTACTTCATAAAGGCATGTTTCGTTACTCCATACTTGAAACTTAGGGGGAAATATACTATGTGCCATTGTTCTTGTAACATATGCTAATTAGAAAAATCCCATATCAACTATGAAGTTAACAAATATTAAGTATATATGTATATGTATATATATATATATATATATATATATAGAGAGAGAGAGAGAGAGAGAGAGAGAGAGAGAGAGAGAGAGACTCAAGAAGTTTTTTTCTCTAAGCTGGACCTTAATAATGAGATGATATCTAAAATACACTAATGTCCAGAAAAAACTGCAATTATTAAATGGTCAAGTGTACACATTCTATCTTAAAGTGGGAGGCGTTCTTGTGGATCCCATGAGTGTGGTTATGGGCGTTTTAATTCTAAATCTCTCCTCATAGCTGCAGTTAGTGCTCTGCAGTGATTGGGAGTTTGGAATAAGGAAGGAGGAGATAATTTTTACCTATCTCTTTCATACCCACCCCACCCCTCCCAAAAGAACCTCAAACAAAACATCATGAGCTACAGAATGCTGTTAAGCCATGATTGTATGAGATTCATCCAAATTAACCCCTAATAGTATACTTTCACAGTTGGTTATTTTTCAAAATTACCTGCAACTGCAGTGCTCTTTGTAGATTTTTGCACCTATGGTTATCTAGAGCATTATAAGTAAGATATGCCCATAAATAGTAGAAATAGTTGTTAATAATAGATTACAAGTTATCTAATGAACTTATTTAAACATACTATGTTCATTTACATTCAATTACTTAGAGTTTGAAAAGGAAAGTATATTTAGTTTCAGGGAACTATTGGAGCTTAAAATTTTTAAGTTAGCAGCTCTGAATGATAATTTTTTCTTCTTTTTTAATGGTAAAACAAGTGAATTTCAATATTAGCAAGTACTAACACATGATAAGTGGTAGTGGCACTTACATTCTAAAGAAATAAAACAAACCCCTTATTTTCCAAAAATGGAAAGTATAAATGCTTGAATCATAAGAACTATCAGCTTCAAATTTGCTGTTATCAAGTGAATGCAATTAGTTTCTGAGTCCCCCAAAAGTAACAAACATCTGATTTCCAATTATTCTTAGATAATTTTAGGATGCCATTATTACTTAAATATCAAACATGTAAAACAGCTTGCTCACTCAGTGATTAATTACCCTGCTCAAACTTTAACTACTGAAGAGATTTAAAATGCCAGAATTCTAAAAACCCTTTGCAGAATATCCAGGCTATGTTGTTTTTTCTAAGAAAAAAAGAAAACATTTTTGGCACATAGACAGTGGGCTTGTGAAAAGCCCTTTGTCACTAACAGCCAAGCCTCTTTCTGGAAAGATAAGAATAACAGTTTCAGTTATTAGAAATGTGAGCTATCTAAAGAAAACAACATGGTAACATTATTGGTATTTAGCGAATTGCCTACTATTTTTGAACAAACTATTTACTAAGTAAAACTGTTTTCCCATTTCCTTTGAAAAACATTAAGACCTTGAATGTATTTCGATAAAGAGAACAAAAACTATAGTTAAATCACTTTTTAAAATGCCACATTTTCCTTTGTACTTAGAAAACACAGGAGGGAAAAAGTTGTTCGTTTTCCTGAGGGTAGTGAGAATAAAAGTCAGCGGACAGAAAATATAGCACAGAAAGCTTCTACCCCTTGAAACAAGACAATGAAGAGCACAATCAGTTATACAAATGATTAGAAATACAACTTACCTCCTCTGACAAAAGCATCTGTGGGGATGCAGGAAGGGGGAAAGCCAGATAACAGATTAAGGAGCCTATCAGAGCTCGGAGTCCCAAGCAAAAAACTCTCCATATGAGACAGGTATGTTTCAGACCTACCTTTTCCCCAAGGATCTTCATCTCTCAGAAATCCCACCTGAGATATTCAAACTTCAATCACTTGACTAGTGGGAACCCACAGACTGTCTTCATGCTACTGAGAGTAATTCCAGAAGTCACCGTGCCCATTAAATGTTTACAGTCTGTTCCTAGCGAGGCTCTACGAACCATGCCTCTTTCTCAGGATGGCAGAATTGCCCTGAGATGAAGTGTGCAGCCTGTCAGAGAAAAAGTTCTCTTTAGGTTCGACTTCTGCTAGAGAGCAATCAGACACAAACAGCCAAAAAGCATCGTTTAATCACTCAGTCAAACGAACATACACGCTTTTAATAAAGGCTGCACGAGAGCTATTACTGGATGTGACGTTGCCATCAGAGAAGTTTGTAACACATCACACCAGGGGTTTCAAAAAAGACACAAGGACACCGCTTGCACCTTGGCTGCATTTTAAAGTTACCCTCTCAGAACAGAATCTTCCTCCCTTCCGGTAAACACATGCTTGTATACATTAAAATAAAGAGGGTGTATAAATTAGCAAGAGGATGCTCTCTCATTATAAGCGAATCAACCCCAAACCCACGACAGGCTCACCATTTCCCCAAACAGGCATTTGGGGTACAGTCTTTGGGAAAAAAACAAACACACAAGAATGCAAAAAAATGCAGACCAAACGAAAGAGACACAGTAACCTAGGAGAACGTTCTTAGCTGGGCTTTCAGACGGAAGGTATCACACACGCTGCCGCACTGTTGTTCCGGTGCGAGAAAGATCCAGGGGGGCTAGGCGTGGTGACAGACAATGGGCGCTAACACCACACAGCCAGTCTTAGCAAATTAGGTAAATTAGAGATCATTTGATGGTATCCTATTGTTGCTATTATAATCACAGTCATTCTCCCTGGTAATGATGCTTCGTGATGAAGTGCAGTTCTCACAGGATAATTGTGAAAGATACCGAAAGATGCAGGGATGCAGCATCTGGCTTTAAAAGCTCTTCAGTTTCAAATTGGCATTTTACTTTATCTTGAAAATTTATTAGAGATTCGGATCATGCCGGTTTGGATGGGAAGGTGAAAGCAGGGTAATTTCACTCTATGAATTATTCAGTCTCAGCCTGGCGAAATTGCCATCCATGAACCGATGCTCTGACAGTCCCTTCACAGAGCCTCCATTACGCTTGTCATTTTTATTTCTTTATCTACCATCTCCTTCTCAGTTACCCAGCTCGTCCCTGAGGGCTCAGCTTCACAAACCAAAGTAGCTCGAATTGGCAATAACCTAAATGTGCTGCAGTCTCGAATCGCTGTCTCCACAGGCTGTCTTTTTTCCCCAAATCATTAAAACCACATCCATGATGATATCTGTGAGGCTGTTCGATCAGATGAATTAACACACACACACACACACACACACACACACACACACACACACACACGCAGCACTGCGAAGAAGAGTTAGGTTCCGCTAACACCACAAGAGAAGATAAAGTGATGCTTTCTGCTTCCTTCTTTGTTGTCAGTGTGACCCATCCTAGTGCATAGCGAGCATCACGCAGACAGGAGCCAGGACTAAAGCAGGCTAGCCTGGCACCCTGATTCGCAGCCAGAGCAGATGAAGCCTGCACGGAAGGCAGCCTAATCCAGACAACTGTATACTTAGCGAGCACGATTAGTTAGGAAAATAAGAAGAAGCCATCGGATGACGGAAATTAGACTGCATTCTCCCAGGCTCCACCTGCACCCAGGCTGCATCACAGGCATTGTCCACTTGATGGCTGCTTGGGTCACTGCTAGTCGACAGCTGTCCCCGCATCCAGACAGGACCGGGAGTGACTTAGGTCAGTGAGTCTGGCTTCGCCTTGACACCGTGTTCTAACTGAGGACTGGGGATCTGCGCCAGCTCCCGGACCAGCCTTAACTGTGAGCTGGGAGGGTCGCACAGCGAGCGTCACTTCGGTGGAGTTGCCCGCACAGGCCCTGGCCAGACCCACCGTGGCAAGCAGCGGGCAAGCAGCGTCTCCTTCGTCCTAGCTTTATTCCTGCAGGTCTGGTGGCCTGGCATAAGGAGCCCCCAAACCATTCCCACCGGTGGTGGGAAACCAGCCGCGCTCCGCCAGGCAGCTTGGCTACAAGGCTCCGAGCAGTACCTGCTCTGCTGACAGTTCACGCTGCCAAGTTAGAAGCCGCCGCGTGCATGCAGACTGCTTCTCTGCTGCTGGCTACGCAAAGGTAAATACTCCTCATGTAAGAAATGCTAAGCGGTAGCAGGAAAAGAACACTTTAAAACTCTGGCGCTTTGTGCCTCGCTGTCTGCCTTGGCTCTGTCGCATTGCGACCAGGAAACTGCAGGACCGGAGCTCCAGCAGTTGAGATACTGCAGACAGCAGCAGCTCTGACACGGCAGTCAGCTGACTGGCAGGGTGTTCCCCTGCAGTGTACTCCCCAGAATCAGGCCAGTGGCTAAGGTGGCAGCAGACAGATGACCTGGATTGTGAAGCGTGGCTGCAGGAGGGCAGCCTCTCTCCATCCACACGTGGCAGCGATCCTGCACTCCTGGCGGGGACATCTTCCATGGCTTCTCTCTCAGGCAGAGTGTTTAACTCACAGCCTCAGGACTTAACTATTTCTGTCCTGCTTGCTAAGATGGCAGGTCATTCTGGGGGTGGCCACACCAATGGGAAAACAGGTTAAAATCATCACAGTCCCTATCGTTTTGGGTTAGTTTCAAGGTCAGAAGAAGAATCAGGGGAGAATGAATGCCTGTCCACGTTGTTGTTTTAAAAGCACACTTCTTTTTTAACAGGTAGGAATTGCCTTAAGCTACCAGCATGCTGTAATGAACTGGTAAATTGTGCCTAATGGAATGGCAAGAGCAATAGGAAAAAACTGAAAGGTAAATTAGTCCAGAAGTAACCTTCAATCATGGTCTGGTTGCTCTAAAGCAGTGTGCATGCTCTGTTGCAAAACGTAGGTTGTGCATCCCAATTAATCTAACAATGGAGCGAAAGCCTTAGATGGTGTTACCCCAGTGAGTTGAGGAATGCTAAAATAAGAAGGCAGTCATTACCAGGCACTTGTTTAATGACTGTAATCATACGGAATTAATTTAACTTGCTGCAATATTTAACGGAAAGTCAATTATAAATTTGTGCTAAAAGAATAACAATACCAGAATTTGCATAGCACCTTCCTCCTAGGAGACATCCTCTGAAGGCAGGCTCACATCCTCCACACGTCCAGGGCACTCAGAACGCGCCAAGTGCTCCACAGAGCCACCCACGGGCAGGAGCTTATGATCTGAGCCTGGATGGCATGAACTGTATGACTAGCATACAGAGGATGACCACATTGACCTAGGCCCGGCACTCTGTGGCTTCAGGGATGCTTTTTCCCATTTGTGCTTTATGGATTTTATGAATTTTTCTGTTTGCTTCTTATTTGGTTCTCTTGACATGAACCCTGCTCCAAAGAAGAAGTTTGTAGATGGCAAACAGAGAGGTCAGAACTAGATGAAAGAGCATCGTTTGCAGAATGATAGAAGTACTGTGAGTGTTAAGTGACATTTAAAGAAAGGACTGATCTACTTGGAGGCGGAGGGCTTCAGGAGTGAGCTTAGGCCCTGGCTGAGGGATGGTCCCTGGAGAGGACCCCTCATAGGCTGCTCTTCTACACCTTTTCCAGCTCTCCTTAGAGAACCCAAGGCTCATAAATCCGCCTTTCAAAGCCTGCTGTGAGGAAATGAGCCCCAAATGATACAAATAACCAATAACTAATTTTTTTATTTTTTTATTACAGTTGACATTCAATATTACATTAGCTTCAGGTGTACAGTATAAAGGTTAGACATTTTGATAACTTACAAAGTGACACCCCGGGAAGTCTAGTACCCACCCTGGCACCATACATAGTTATTACAATATTACTGACTATATTCCCGATGCTGTACTTTCCATCTGCATGCTTATTTTGTAACTGCCAATTTATACTTCTTAATCTCTTCACTGTTTTCACACAGTCCCCAAGCCCTCTCCTCTCTAGCAACCATCAGTCTGTTTTCTATGTCTATGAGTCTGTTTCAATTTTGTTTGTTCGTTTATTTTGTTCTTTAGATTCCACATATGGTATTTGTCTCTCTCTGTCTGGCTTATTTTCACTCTGCGTAATAGCCTCTAGGTCCATCCATGTTGTCACAAATGGTAATCTTTCATTCTTTTTTATGACCGAGTAATATTCCACTTGTATATATGTACCACATCTTCCTTAGCCATTCGTCTGTGGGTGGACACTTCAGTTGTTTCTGTATCTTGGCTATTGTAAATAATGCTGCACTGAACATAGGTGTGCATATATCTTTTCAAATTAGTGCTTTGGATTTCTTTAGATAACAATGTGATTCCTCAGAAGTACTTCTATTTTTTGAGAAAATGAAGCTTCCCAAAAAGGCACAGCTATCTAATTGGGGAATTTCAAGCACCAACTTTCCAGGTGGGAAATAATTTCTGAGGGAAATCATTTCAAGGGGACCTTTTAGGGGAGCTCCTCTCCTTCATCATATGGCAGGAGGTCTGGGCTCATGGTGCCGAACTCCCAGTGTTGTAGGTAAGGCTTGGCCTAGAACCCCCTAAAGCCAGCATATCCCACAAATGTGGTGGTACGTTCCACCTTTGATTGTGAATTTTCTCAGGTCTTGCCCACCAAGGAAAAAGTGGCCAAACATTGGTATTTTTTAAAAGCCCTGGCCAGTGTGGCTCAATTTGCTGGAGCGTTGGCCCAAACACCAAAAGGTGGTGGGTTCGATTCCTAGTCAGGGCACATACCTAAGTTTCCATTTCTATCTCATCAATGTCTCTCTGTGTGTGTCTCTCCCTTCCTCTCTTTAAACTCAATTTTTAAAGTGCCTGGTTTGTGAGCTCGATCCCCAGTAGGGGGTGTGCAGGAAGCAACCGATCAATGATTCTCTTTCATCATTGATGTTTCTATCTCTCTCTCCCTCTCTCTGAAATCAATAAAAACATGTTTTAAAAAAATAGAGAAAATCTATATAGTTGTGATACACCCACATGTCCTCTGCCATTGGGGACAGTGTAGCCAGTGAGGTAGCCCTGCCCGCCCACAGATTCTGGTTTCTTGCTCTCTTACAGCACTGACCACCTTGTGTTGTGACCTTTTGTTCCCCTAGTGTCCTCCTCAGTAGACCTGTGGGCTCTTCCAGGGCAAGGGCACACCACATTCCTCTTGACGGCCTGGCAGGTGGCACATCTTCAGTATTTGTGAAAGGAATGGGGGAATGCTAAAGGGCGTCTTCCTGTTGGAGGAGAAAGCGCAGAGATATCCAAGCTTCCAACATGAGAGCATCAAGCTTTTCTTGCACTGTAGACTATACTGAAATAACATGCTTCCCAGTGACGAAAAAATGCTAATTCTCAACTATAAATGTTGACTTAAAGCCTATGTAGCAAATAATTTTAAAAGGGATGTGCTTTTGAAAGTTAGTGAAAACTCTATATGTATTTAATGGCTAATCAATTTCATATAATTTTAGATATTTTTTAGAAAAATGAGACATTCTTTGCATTTTGGAGACTGAGGCCAGTGAAGTGGTGGCTCTCTGTGCCTTTGCTAGAAAGCTGCCCTCTATAGCAGAGACAAGGAAAACAAATTCTGTTCCTAGACCTCTGAAATCTCCATTTTATACTACACATCTTTGTTTTTCTTTTTCTTTTCTTTTTTTATCCTATATTCTCTGGCAGTCTTGTGAAGTTGGGTCACTTCTCAATAATGCCTTTATATGCAAATGCAATACATAGGATGTGTACCTATTAAATAGGATTGCAAAGGAAGCTAATTGTATTAAACATCCTAGCTTTAAAAACTTTGCCATAGGAAAATAAAAATTCTTCCAAAGTGAAATTGCGAAGTGACTTTAGTTGTCCTGTTCCAACTATTATGAAAAGAAAATTAGTTCAAGAAGAGCTTAGACAAGATAAAGAGCTGAGAAAGGAAATAGATGACTATGTTTACTGAATTTCAGTAAACTTGAAATGTAATGTTTCTTCTCAAAAAGTGATAAATTCAGTGACCAGCAGATTCCCCATCTTCACATCTATACTAATAAAAGGGTAATATGCTAATTAGGGCGGACGTCTTCTGGATATCCTTCCGGACAAAGCCGCAGCAGCTGCCTGAGGTTCTGGCAAGCCCCGGTGGCTGTGAGGGCCAAGGCTCAGGCAGCCAGGGCGGCCAGCAGTAGCAGCAGCAGAGGCGTGATGGGGGTGGTGCCTTCCCCTGATCGGCCGGTCGCCCCTAAGCCATCAGTAGGACATCCCCTGAGGGCTCCTGGACTGTGAGAGGGGGCAGGCCTGGCTGAGGGACCCCTCCAGTGCACAAATTTTCATGCACCAGGCCTCTAGTTTAATAAAACATGCTATACTTTCAAAACTACAAGTCTCATTTTACCCTTCCTAATACTTTGAGGGGGGGGAGAAAGTAAGGCAATTTATTCTCTCAAGTTTTGTTGTGAGGGAGGAAATTGAAGCTCAAAAAATATTGAGCATCTTAGCAAAAAGGTCCTAGAGCCAGGATACAAGTCTCTTAAACATACATCAGGCCACATCCTATTACATATTTAGTCAATGATTTGCAGCAGTGGGTAGAGGCTGGGTACTAAACCACTGGCAGATTGAAATGAACCATAGTGGGAATATTTACACCATGGAAATGAACAAACACTGAAAATCAGGGTTAATGATACCAATATCATTTATATATTTAATGATATATTTAATGATACCAATTTGTAATCATGTGTCCCTTTATATCTACCAATTTGTAATCATGTGTCCCTTTATATCTACCCCATAATCCAGAATATAAAGCACATTGGTTAAGCATAAAGCTCTTAGGTCAGAGGGCTTCCCTTTGGATCCTATACCACTGATTATCTCTGTGACCATCTGGAATTCAACTTCCTATTCTGTAATGTATATTCATGAATTGGTGCATATGAACACTAGCATGGATTCTCACACATGCTAAGCTCCCACTGGGTGTGAGCCATGATTCTTTTCCTCTCTATCCTCCTCCTCCTTCTTTTTCTTATTCAATTAGTCATCCTGGAAGATTGACATGATTTGTACTAAAACAAATAAAGATTTTTAAAAGAAATTACAGACAAAAAACAGAAATAAAAAAAAAACTATAAGCCACTTGGGATTTTAGAGAATGAAATGTTTATTACCTTGTGGTTCCCCGATTCTTGTGGATAATAGAGATTTTTTGCATAAATTCCATAATCTAAGAGAGCATCACAATTCAGCAGAGAAATTATTGATGAACATAGTTTCTGCGTGATTTTAGACATTTTCAAGAAGCCAAATTAATACCATACATTGTATTAGGAGCCACTGTATGCAAAACATATAATCAGGCCTCATGTTTCTGTGGTTACATAGCCTCACTCGTGAATATGTTTTCACTTATGGAGCCTAATGGCCAATTTGTACACCTGCTGGGATATACTGTATTTTTCAGAGCTAAGAATTCCTCTATTAATGAGATTGAGCTTTGTGGGGAGAAGCTTTACCCAGAAGTCCTGGAGGACTTAATCTACAGAGGCCAAGGATTTGGAATGTCATGTTGGCTCTGTCCACTGAATGTAAGCCAGTGAGTTGTCTTCTCTCCCCCTTTCTGTTGGCATTGGCATGTATATGGAATGGGTCCCATGGATTCTGTCCCATTCTTGGGCCTCTCTGCAATCAGAGTGCTATTGAACATAGGACCACTGTTATAGAGAGAGGCTAGAGAAGCAGCTGAGAAGTGATGGGCCAGAACCAATCTCACTACCCCCCATCCCAGCCAAATCACAACAGAGTACTGTAATGCTATCACCATAGTACCCTAGGCTCAAAGGAAATACAAAGATAAAGTCGTGCAGTGTTCACACACTGAGTGTTATAGGCAGCATTCTATCAGTTCAAAGAGAGGTCAGGTCTCCTACCTCTCCTTGTTCTGCCTCCTTCCATAGATTGTAGGTCACCTGGCCCACCTACTTCGTTCTTGCTCATTTTTGAAGCTAAAGGTTCACTCCCAGAAAATGGCATCAGATGTGACAACAGTAACTTGTCTAAATAGCTAGGCTGTAGCCTAGGAGACATCAGTCTTCCTGACTCTGGAAAAAAGAGTGTTTTAACCCAAGTACCATCTATATATACAAAAGCCTAAGCGACTGAATGACCGGAGGACCAGACGACTGGTCACTATGACGTGCACTCTCCACTAGGGGGCAGACGCTCAATGAAGGAGCTACCCCCTGGTGGTCAGTGTGCTACCACAACAGGAAGGCCACTCAGCTGACCGACCCAGCCCGGCAACCCACCAGCCCAGCTGCAGTCACTCACTCCCTCAGTAGTCCTGCAGGTTCAATCTCCAGAGAACGGGCCAGGCACTGACAGACCAGCGCCACCGGTGCCACCAACATGATCCAACAGTGCCGCTGGCCTCCTGGAAGTTGGCCTCAGGCACTGCAGCCACTTCCCCTCCCTAGACATTCTACAAGGAAGAAATGATACAAAAGTGGCTGCCAAGTGGCTCCCAACAACCCGTGTGAACGTCAGCGGAATGGATCCCGGGCCCACCAGGGTGTTCCACCACCCAACCAGAGGGTGTCCTGGCCCCCTCTGGATGGGCGCCAGACACAGGGCTCACAGCTGGCAAGCGCCGCTGTGGCGGGGCGAGCCTTTCCCGATCAGGACTGACTGGGTGTGAGTCCACGGCAGGTGCAGCAGAGCCGGGATGAGTGGGAGCAGCAGGCAGGAGCGGCAGGTGGCATTGGACTGCTGGTTTCAACCAATCCCTGCAGGCCATGCTGAGGGACCCCACCCGTGCACAAATTCGTGCACCAGGCCTCTAGTTTCACAGAACTGTGAAAAGAAGAGAAACAATTACCATTTAGTGAATGTCTGCAGTGTACCAGGTGGACATGACCATCTTCCCAATCCTAAATACATGCATGGAGTTTTCTATGTTCAGAGTTCCAAATGCTTTGCATATAATAACCCATTTAATCCCTACAACAACCCTGTAGAGAAGACATTATTACTCTCACAACACACCTTTAGGTGGAAACTTTATGCCCCTTTCACAAACAGGAAAACAAAGATGTGGAAAAGTGAGTATTGTTCAAATCTCATATCCAGTAAATACAGGCCTGTGGATTCAAGCCCAGATTGTCTGATCTGGATTCAAATGAAAAACTGTGCTCTTAACTATTAATATTAAAATATGGGCTATTTACAAATTAGTGTTCAGTGGCAGTAGTCTTTGCATGGATTGCAAGAGCCTAGTGAAAGAAGGAAAATTAGAAACTAGACTTGGAATTACCCAGGGGAAGGCTTACAGTCTAAGAGTTGGTGAGTAGAAAGAATTATTATTAGAGAACTAGGAATTATTAGAAAACTAAGCTTTTCATTAAAGTATTCTTTTAATGATATTTAAATTCAGCATTTGAATGCTGGTAAATTGGCTCTCTGAGTGAGAGGGGGAAACCTTGCCTTGTAGTGTTTTTGCCAATTTCCATGGTGTAAATACTCCTGTCATGGCTGACTATTGTATAACACCTACACATTCAGGGCAGACTTCATATTAAACACAGAGCTCTCTGATGTGGCAGGACCTTATGTAGTCTCCTGTATCTTTCGTACTCTCCCTCCTAAACTGTGTGCTTTTACTTGTATTTAATGAAAGTTGGTTTTACTGTTGTTCTTGATTTTAAAAGAAAGGTGAGACATTTCTATTTTATGTTGACCATTTAACAAATCTAACAAATGTATGTGGCTTTTTAAAAGTGACTCTTAATTAGGTAAAATGAAGTTGGCTAGTCTTTGGGAGACCCAAGAAACCTGCAGGTGTATGTTTATGCATGTTGTGCACACACACACAGGCGCAATCAACAATATTTATTGCAAACCCTGCAAAGCCAGGAACATGTACAAATACATAGCACTCGCCAGGATTTACACCTGTACTTTCTCATACTCTAGCCATGCACAATGTTTTGAGGCCCCAACAACCACACAAGTCACTCATAAGTATATGAATTATCATGAGGTCATGATATGAATTTGACCTAGCAAATTAAATGGCAATTACCCTTTGAGAAACCATGTAACTCTAAGGATAATCACTATGTTCTGTGTAATTTTTTTTAGATCTTTGGGGGTACTAATTTGTAAAGCACATATAACCAAATGAATAATTACATAGCAAAGGGCTAAAAGGTAATTACAAAATAATTGCATGCTATTTGATCCCTCCATGAAAACACGTTTAATCGAATAATCCTTTAAACTTTTTCTTGTACCTGCGGAACATCTTAAGGTTATTCTTTTTTCTTAGTTCTATTTAATGCTCTTTTAATAATAATATTTGGTAAAATATAGTAAAGTGTAGACTGTAGGTGTAGGTTAGAAATTTGGTATGAAACTTGATTTCCTCTCCCCCTACATTACATAAATTTCTTTGCTTTTGTTATTTTTATTTTTTAATTTTATTAAATTTATTGTGGTGACATTGGTTAATAAAATTATATGTTTCAAGTGTATAATTCTATAATACTTCACCTGTACATTGCATTGTATGTTCACCACCCAAAGCCAAGTCTCCTTCTGTCACATATATTTGACCCCCTTTATCCTTTCTACCTCTCCCACCTCACTTTTCCTCTGGTAACAATCACACTATTGTCTGTGTTTATAAGTTTTGGGTTGTTTATTTGTCTTGTTTGTTCATTTGTTGCTTTCAGTTTTATATCCCACATATGAGTGAAATTATGTGGTTCTTGACTTTTCTGTCTGACTTATTTCATTTAGTGTGATGTTCTCAAGACCCATCCATGATGTCACAAATGGCAGTGTTTCATCTTTTTTATGGCCAAGTAGTATTCCATTGCATATACATATCATATCGTTTCTTTAATTTTTTTAAAAATATGTTTTTATAGCCCAACTGGTGTGCTCAGAGGTTAAGCATCAACCTAGGAATCAAGAGGCCACCAGTTTGAGTCCCCATCAGGGCACATGGGCTTGATTCCCAGTGTGGGGCATGTAGGAGGCAGCTGATCAATGATTCTTTCTCATCATTAATGTTTCTCTCTCTCTCTCTCTCTCTCTCTCTCTCTCTCTCTCTCTCTCTCTCTCTCTCTCTCTCTCTCTCTCTCCCCTCTCCTTCCTCTCTGAAGTCAATAAAAAATTTTTTTAAATATATATGTTTAATTGATTTTAGAGAGTGAGGAAGGGAGATGGAGAGAGAAACATTGATGTGAGAGAGAAATATCGATCAGTTGCCTCCCATACACACCCCTACCAGGGATCAAACCTGCAACCTGGGCATGTGTCCTGACTAGGAATCGAATCGAACCAGCAACCTTTTGGTACACAGAATAATGCTTAACCAACTGAGCCACACCGGCCAAGGCATACTACATCTTCTTTAATCATTTATGGAAGGACACTTCAGTTGTTTCCATGTCTTGGCCATCATGAATAATGATGCAATGAACATAGAGGTACATATATATTTCAAATAAATATTTTCAAATGTTTTAGCCAGATACCCAAAAGACAGATTGCTGGGTCAAAATTCTAACTCTATTCTTAGTTTTTTTTTAGGAACCTCTACACTATTTTCCATAGTGGCTATACCAGTTTACATTCCCACCAGCAGTATATGAGGGGTTTTTTCTCCACAACCTCCCCAACACTTTTCACCTATCTTTTTGATAACAACTATTCTAACAGGTGTGAGGTGGTATCTCATTGTGGTTTTGATTTGCATTTCCCTAATGCTAGTAGAAGTGTCTTTGCTTTTCAAAGTTGGTCATTAAATAAAATCCATTTAGGAAAAATATATAGTGATGACAGTTCCTTGTTTGTTTGTTGCTTGTAAGATTCTGTCTAGCATCTGTATGTGCTTGCAAAATGCTTTTGAAGTATCACCAAGTTTGTATGCCATTTCATTCCAATAACAAGTCTGGCTTCTCTCTCTCTCTCTCTCTCTCTCTCTCTCTCTCTCTCTCTCTCCTCTCACTTAAGGAATGGAACTAATAAAGGTCAGAGATAAAAGTAAATACATGTATGTATGTGGCATGGGGAAGAGATATTTGAGCTGGGACATAGAAGACTGGGCATATCACCTTCTCTAGACTTACTAATTTAAGCTAGGAATGAAAACATTTTGTGAGTAGTGCACACAAATGAATAATGCATGCAAATATCCTTTGAAAAGTTTGAAGTGCTATTTTTGAACATAAGCACTAATATGATTGCATTCCTTATTTTTTTAGTAATTTTAGAAATACAAAATGATCTACTTGTATGCCACTGCTCCTCTCCCTGCCCCCCCCCACTGCACCTAGACCCTGCCTCTCATTCTATCTTGTCTTTGACAATTTGTTGTTCTAATTATGCTTTAAAACTGGTCAAGAACAACAACAACAACAAACAAAAAACTTGAAAAAGCCAAATATGTATCTGGTAGAAAAATTATTCTGTGTCTTAATAAAGATAATTATTGTTTCACTTCTACACTTAGGAAAGTTTACGATTTTTCTGTGAAGGATATTGCTTGCTACAATCCACTGGATACAGATGTGGTCTAAGAGTGAAAATTGGCAAGAATTAGAACTTTCCAACACCACCATTGTTCTTAATATAGTCTAGATAGTGAACTTTAGAAATATAATTGTTACACTAGCAGTTGAAATGTATGGTTCTCCATGCCTTTGTGAAATTACCTGCTTCCAAAGTGTTTTGCCTGAGTGACTGAGTTCTCTTCCCATCTCAGAGGATATGGTGCTGGGTAATGACCATCTCAGGGGAGGAGCAGACCCACAAAAGGGTTTCTTTTCTCAAGGCCTTTGTGTCACCACTGCTTATTCCACTAGTAAGTCAAAATGGAACCAACCATTTTGTATTTGCTTTATCACTCAACATACCACTGTTTCATACGTTAAATACTGTTACAGCCACCAAAAGTCATTTCCTAAGTATAAAAAAGCAGAAGTAGTCAGCATTGTTATGTTAAGAATAATATATTGAGAAAATCAAGAGAGAGGCAGTAAAATCAGGTGGAGTTTAAGTTCAGAGTTTCGTAGTGCATTAAAGTGATTTAACAGGAGAACAACACATTTGTGAAAACTAGACTTCTTAACAGATTTATGAGTGCTTTCTGGATGCACATCAGATAAATGATCAGCCCTTAAGATACAAGCATCCAACAAGCATCCAGTTTGTCAACTTCTTTGACTTATAAAAATGGCTGCCATTGAGGACAGATTTGTATTCTGCACTTACTGGGATGTTCAACACTGTTGAAAATTGAGGAAGGAGATTAAGGAGGTGGACACAGCGTATGTTAAGAAGTTTGGTTAACAAGGACTCATTAGAAGTAGTAGTTTAAAAGGTACATATTTCTACAAATGGGGTTTTGGAAGAGTTATTTATTTATTTAGGGTAGAGGTTTAAAATAATTTTATTGGCTGAGGAAAAAAACATGTTGGAGATACGGGAGATAGAAGGATAAGTTGATGGAGTTCCAGAGAAGACATGGGATAGGTTAAGAACCAAAGAACCAAGGTGGCAGAGTTGGCCTTGAGCCTATGAAAGGTGGGATGGTAGGAGGAAGAAGCTACTGGTTCCTGCCTGCCTGAATGTGGACCCCAGAATTAAGAGCAATGTTGCAAGTACTTTTCTAATTAGAAAAGACAGAGACTATTATCTCCCTAGACATACATATTATAATACTAATTTATGCCATCCAAGACTGAATTAGCTTTTTTAGACAATAGATCACTTTTCCTTGGGGAAATAATAAGGGCTCTAGCCTTATGTTCAAGTCATGACCTACCTATTTACTAGCTATAGGACATTAGTCAAGTCACTTTTAATTCTTAGCTTTCTCAAAAGTAAAATAGGGGTAATAATAATATATTTACATCAGAGAATTACTGTGAGAATTAAATGAGATGACTAATAGTAAACATTCAAGAAATGTTAGATATTATTTGATCGCTGTCTCTACTCTTGTGGTAAAGTAAAATTTGTAGATAGTTTTATAGGGTACAATAAGAAATATTTCCCCGATTCTGTGTATAGTTAACATTTTAGATTTGGGAAAGACTAACCCCTATTAAATTCTGCATGTTAGATTCATTTTATCATTCCATTTCCCTCAGATCTTTCTGAGTTCTGATTCCATCATTCAATGTATTTATTGTCCTCAGCCTGTCTGACCTGTGAATCTAATGAGAATCCTGTGACACTGACGGCTTTACATACCCTATACCCCTTTTCACCTTCTTCCTTACTGACAAATGCTTGGTTTGGTTCAATTATAGCAATAAGCTCAATGAAAGTACTCTTATCTCCCAGCATCGCTTACAGCTAGGTTGGTCATGTGATACAGTTCTGACCAATGAGGTAAAAGCAAAAATCACTGGGCAGGCTTCCATGTAAGTTATCAAAGAGGCCACACCCATGAAAATGAAAGCCAGATTCTATGAGTAATGGAGAGGAAAGAAAGGTAACCTGGGGGCTAGATGCCATTGTGCAGCATCTGTGTAAACCCTTCACTGCATATCACCAAACTCCTTGACATGTGACAAAAACAACCCAGACTCCTTGACATGTGACAAAAACAACCCCTATTTGGTTAAGCCTCTGACATCAGCTTTCTATTACATTTATCAAAACAGAGCTAAAGATAGAACATGTCATTATCAACCATCCTCCAGCATTGTTTTTTTTTTACCAGATTGATTGAGATATTGTTTTTCTTTTCCAGATTGATTGAGATATAATTGACATATAACATCATATAAGTTTAAGGTATACAACATGATAATTTGATATACATATGGATTGTTTTTACATTAATATCCTACTTTGTATAAAATGTCATGTAAACAGATAATTGTTTTACCTGTGTTAGTCTTTTTTTTAATGTTTTTATTGATTTCAGAGAGAGGAAGGGAAAGAGAGAGAGAGATAGAAACATCAATGATGAGAGAAAATCATTGATTGGCTGCTTCCTGCAGGCTCCCTGTCAGGGATCAAGTCCGCAACCCGGGCATGTGCCCTGACTGAGAATCAAACTGTGACCTCCTAGTTCATGGGACGATGCTCAACCACGGAGCCACACTGGCCGGCTACCTGTGTTAGTCTTGTGGCCATTATTAGATTATATAAATTGTGTCTTATCTCCTTTCAACTTGACACAGTGCCTAGCCTTTTCCTGAATGGCTGGCACCCATTCACTACAGATTTGTAAAACTAAAAGGGATCTTGCAATGATCAACTTTCCATGGTACAGGTAAGGAAACTGGGGCTCAGATGTCATGTCAAAACTCAGGTTTGCAGCGAGTCCTAGAGTCGGCATTGACCCTCATATGCTCACATCCAGTGTTCATTGCACTGCACCACCCCATTTGAATAACTTACACAAACCTTCCTTTTGTCTTATAACCTATCTTCAGGATCTCATCTTACTTTACCCAAAATTGTATTAGTAGCCTTTTAAATATCCTCAGGCATTAATGAGGGATTAAAGAAAGTTTTGAATATACTTTGGCTCTAAGCACTTGAGTGTCTGGTCCACAATCCCTGAGAACCAGTGGCAGTAGGAAAGTCCCCTTAAAGGCTTTTGCACTGTAGGAGCCACAGTGCCAGAAAGGAAACAGACTGAAAAAGGGTCTCAAGTTTTCCTTTGCACTTGGGATGGGCCACTCTGCCTTCCCCCAATGTTGGAATCTCAGTAAAAATGGCTTTTCCCCAGTGATGATGGTCATGCTTTCTAAATGGAAAACAATTGCTAATTTCTCTTCCCACCCCGAAGTGGAACAATATTGGCACAAACAGTTCCTTGATATTTAATAACTCCTTCCAACTGCTGCAGCTGCTACACAACAGACACAGGGAGAGATTAGATATGGCATTTGCACCTGGCCAGCCATAAACTGCCTCTTAGTTGCCTAGAAAGGTTAGTAGGCTCAAGTCCCCTCTCTCCTTAGACCCAGAAAGTGGAAACATGAAAGAGAGCTATAATTATTTAGGAACAATAAAAATTTCTGTGGCACGCACAAAATGAATGGATTTATTCACCTACTCAGAGCGGAGGCACGTTTTCCTGGCTGGTGAACACTTTGGGGTGTGGCTATTCATGCCCCTTCTTCCCCTTGTCCTTTATTCAAATGTCAGGCTAGCAGTTCTGTTTCTGTCACAGGGGTAGAAGCAGACTCATTGATTGTGTGCTCCATCAGCTAGCTAGTGATTCTACCCTTGAAAAAGCAGGATCTTATCTCTTCCTGACTTTGCCTGGGTTCTTTCAGGTCCATCTGCCTCCAGCTGGCCTCTACCCTCACCACTATCGTTTTCCTGACTCAGCATTGATCCTGAAGTGGGGAAGTGGAGCTCAGCTTGAGAAATGGGGTGGAATTGGATGTATTTCATGGAGTTCTTTCCTTAATTATGATTCAGTAGATCCTGGATGGCTGAAAGCATGATTAAAATGAGTTTATAGACCTCTCCAGCCAGCTGTCATCTACTTAGCCACAATGTAGTTATTTGAGAGCATTTCTTTTAAACCAACAGACTCCATATTAGCAGATCATTTTCATGTGTTCCTGTATTTTGCGTGTTTTTTTTTCCTCAAAAATTCTAATGCTCTACAATTTTGTTACAAGTATGTTATATAAGCATAATTCATTCTTAAAACTGAATAACTCCTTTGACCATGTGGAGGTTAGAGGCACACAGGAACTTTAGTTGAAATGGAAACTTGCCATATCGGTGACACATTCTACTCTTATTTTCTATAGTTTCCAAACTTTTCAAGTGTGAGAGCCCATTTTTTACCTAATAATAGTAGTTTTGTTTTAGTCTCTGTTGATTGAGAATAACGAAAGCTACCATGAAAGCAGCATATTTTGTATGTATTAATCATTACAACAGCTACTCACAGATGAAAAATGGTAGTACATATATTACAATTCATTATTTATGCTGTCCTTTATAATACTTGGTATAAGTATAGATTCTAGTACTTCTTAAAGTAGCTCTAAGGGTTCCCAGGAGTTCAAAGCCCAAATTGTAAATATAGTCACGCTTCCAAAGAGGAAATGACTTTTGCAGAAGGAATTTAGAGGGAAGGCTGTTAAAAGCACCTTGAAAAAACTTACAGAATAAGATCTTTGGTTCACCATGTCCCATAGGACAAAAGAGAAAGCTGGGAAGATAGCTTTTGAGTTTCCAGCAATAACATGAGATGTTATGCCTCATCCAAATGCAAATCATTTTGCAAGATCAAAATTCTTTTGCGATGGATGTAGGAGCCAGTCTCCTAGAAAATTTGCATTTTGACTGGGTTAGCCACTGTATGGATACTGTATTTTTTTAATGGATCAATGTAATTACATAAAATTCCTAATCAGCTCAAAAATGTTTATGTTTTTAGCGCATCACCCTTAACCAGTATAATCACTGTGCATTAGCAATAGTGAACTATGCTTGAAAAATACCTATTTAGTAAAAATACAGAGTACATGATGTATCATCTGAATTAATTTTTATATGAGATTATTAACAAATATTGAGCTATCAGATGTAATCTAAAATCATGTTCTCTTTCTTTATTAAGAACTGTAAAATAATATTCAGGTAATTGGGTATGTATTAAATGTTCATTCCAGCTTCATTTTCCCTTTAATTTGGGGCAAGCAATGGTTTGTAAAATATTCTCCAATTCATATCCTAAAACACAATGCAGAATTCTAGTGTAAATTATTCTCCTTGCTTCTCTAAATAGTGCAAAAACAACACTGCCTCTCATTTCTCAGTAATCCTCAACTGCTCCTATTTTCTCCTTGAAGTCTACTCCTCTTGATGGAATTACATTTTATTTGAAATCTAAAGACCCCATATTTTCACTGGCTGAGAAGAAATGAAAGGATCAACCTCACACCCAAGCTAAACTAGTCCCTGGGTAATCCTCTGCAGATAGCAAACAGTAGAACAAACAAAGATAAACTTCACATGGGCAGCTCCAAAGCCAGGCATCCCTAGGGGGGATACTTCAAGACTTCCCTGGGTTCCTAATTACAAAAATGATATGGCCCCTGGTGAGGAGATATACATTTCCATGCAGAGTTCATACAAGTTACAGTGATCCCCCACCAAACAGGCAGGAGACCTGATAACCTCTCCTGGTTGAGCTGCCCAGAGAGATCTTTGAAAGCCGAAGGGCAGACTCCTGACATCAATTCAAGTGCCCTGACAATATGCAGTTGACCTGCCAGTATCCTATGGCTATACACCTATGCAGACCTTCCAAAAGGGCAAAATCAAAGGCTTCACTCTCAGTCCTGTTCTGTAGCACAGGCTAGCTACACCTTCCTTTACCCCAAAGACCCCAACGCCTCTCCACCTTGCCCACTCTGCCTGGATTTGCATCCAGGTGCAAATTCATACATGTGGTGGGAATTCTTCATCCAAATGCAAATCATTTTGCAAGATCAAAATTCTTTTGCTATGGACTGTAGGGGCCAGCCTCTAAGAAAATTTGCATTTTGACTGCTAATATAAGCACAGCTACGGGTTATAGAAATGAAGGGACAAAGAGATCATTACAAAATCAAATTAACAAACAAATGAGATACAAATATACTCTATTAACTGTCTAAATTTTTGAAACAGGAAGAGACTAGAATTTAGAATGCTGAAATGCATCCAACTGAAAAGGGGCAAAAATAATTTTAATGAATTACAACCAAACTTGAAATGCAGACTGAATAATTAGAGTCTTCATTATTGTAACTCAGTGGAAAGCTGGCTTGATTTAGCCCCTTCAGAGGATCTGTTAAAAAAAATGACTGTATTTCAACGGTAAGAGTTCTACATTGCTTTTAGTTTCAGACAGCTAAGTTATAAAAAATGTTCAAGCTAATATTAGAAAAACTTTAAAACATTTCCAACCAAATATTTTAAATGACTTGCTAATACATTTTAAGACAATATTTGTGTATTATAAAAAAATAAATAAACCCAGAAAATTTCCCTAAATTTAGTTCCAAAAAATCCTATGTTAGTTTTTTATATCATCCTTTTTCATCCAAATATATTGACCCTGAAAACCCAAGGTATCTAGAGTCCCTGTTGTGGATGAACGTGAGGGCAATTAAAACAACTGATAGGAAAAGTTGAAAGGACTTTGGTTATAGCATAGTAAGAAGCTAGGAAAATTCTGGGACAAGCGGAATAGGGAAACTAAGACAGAGAGTTAAACAGCAGTTTTCAGCCACCTAGAAAATTCTATCTTTCCTAAACCAAAGACACTAAAGAGCAACTGGTTTGCAATTCTCTTCCCAACCAGAGGGTAAATAGCTTACGTCACCCTCCTCAGGGAGATAGCTAACAGAAATCCAAGGGGTCAATGGGGGGAAGAGAGGGACATATGTAATACTTTCAACAATAAAGATTAAAAATAAATAAGTGGATAAAGATATGAATTTGCTTATGAAAAAATCCAACTAAGTGCCATTTGCCAACCCCACTCAAGGACAGACAAATAAGAGAATAAATCTCATTTTGGTACATTGGCATAAAGCTGATGAATAATCTATTGATCCATCCCTAAAAGGCCCACCTTTAAAACCTCTGAAAATGAATGCCCCAGGGTGCTCTCCCTCCAGGGACCATGCCCCTGCCTTCCCTTTCCCCTCTCCTTCCCCCACAGGCACGTATCCCCTAACATCTAAGGCAAGCATGTCAAACTCGCGCGTGGGACGCATGTGGCCCACAACGAATATTTTTGCGACCCAGCCAATATTACGGTATGTAAGAAACATTTTAATAAAAATTTTGTAACTTAATTTTTACAATATCCTGTTATACATAATCTATAATAATAAAAGCATAATATGCTAATTAGATCAGACGTCCAGAAGCCGAGGCTGCGAGGGCCGAGGCCAGCTGTTGCGGCTTCAAGGGCAGAGGCCCTTGCATGAATTTTGTGCATCGGGCCTCTAGTTATTAATAACGAACTACAACGTTCACTGATGACTGATTGCTATAATCGTGTTGCATTCATTTCCCTTACGTGCCTTACGAGCAGGCACACCGTTTCTCTCCACTAATACTAGCAGCGAATATTTTAGCAGCCAATTGCCACGTCATTAGTCTTGGACTGACTTGTTTGGTGTGCGCAACAGGAAATATTTCACTTTTGGAGAACAAGAAAAATAGGTTTATTTGCGTTACACTTATTAATTTGTGCAGTTATTCAGTGTCCGGTAAGCTAATGTTCAAGAAAAAAATATTAATTTTTATTAAAATGTTCTATTATTTTATGTTAATGATTACTCACTTATTTCAGCCCTTTGTATTCAGATGTCTCTATAGAAATAAACCTATGTTTCTATGAAAATTGAAGCTTTTGTTTTTTTGCAGCCCACATAAACCTAAACCTTGTTTATTTGGCCTGTGCTCGCCTTTGAGTTTGACATGCTTGATCTAAGGGACCCCATGAGACTTGCAATCGGGAGCAATGGGCAGTGGCAGCTCCTCCAGAGCTAACCCCTGAACCTGTCTCCAATGCCCCCTTTTCTCTGACTTCCCAGGGAGCCAAAGCAGCCCAGCCTAAGTATATTTTTGCTGCGGTCAATAAACTCTTGCTTTTCTTTCTTCTTTCTTTCTTTCTTTCTTTCTTTCTTTCTTTCTTTCTTTCTTTCTTTCTTTTTTTATTTTTATTTTTTGTGAGTTTATTTGAGCCAAACAATTGCCAGGAAGTAGAATCTCAACAGCTTGAGCTAATGCTCAGGATAATGGCAGTTTTTCACTTTGTTTTATACATTACAATCAAAAGAGGAGACATAAGTGGGTTACATGAAATCCATTGGTGATATATTAGGGAGGTGGGAGAAAGCAAAGTGGGGAGACCTCTGGGAGTGGATAAAAAGTAAAATGATAGACACATCTTTTAACAATATGGGGATTTGTGGTCTCGGAGGAGCAGTATCTGTGCTTTGAGGGGTCCGGAAAAAGGAAAATTACTTTGACATTCCGATGATATGTTACCATAGATGCAAAAAGACAATAAGCCCAATTAAGGTAAAGATTGACTTTTGTCAGGGAAGATACCAGCCTATGAGATGACTACCCTCCATAAACTGCCTTTTAGTTTTAAAAGTCTTTTTTTTAATTTAATGACTTTATTTACAATGTGAAAATACTAAATATGTTTCCTGATAGCCTTGACATTATCATTATGTTAACAGTAGTGCAAAACTTGGCACTGAGAATTTTGATTAGAAACATATTTATCTTAAATACTTCATGTAAATTAATCATATGTGCATAGCAACATGCATGCATAAATGCATAATGAAAAGGTTTCAAATATAAGGTTTCAAATGTTTATTTCATGTAATAAACATTAATATTTCAAGAAAAACTATTTTAAATATAATGTTACATGCAATAAACATTAATATTTCAAGAAAAAAATATTTTAAATATAATATTACCAAAACTGTACTAAGATAGTATAATATCATAAAAGTTGTAGAAAATATTAAAAATCTACAAATAACAGGATTACTTGTATTATATTCTAAAATATTTTTTTCTCTGGCTCTATTTTTGTTCATCAATTTATGTTGTTCATTATATTCTACAAATGAGTGAGATCATGTGATATTTATCTTTCTCTGACTGGCTTTATTTCGCTTAGCATAATGCTCTCTGGTTCCATTCATGCTGTTGTAAATAGTAAGCATTCCTTCTTTTTTACAGCCGCATAGTATTCCATTGTGTAGAAGTACCACAGTTGTTTTTTTAATATATTTTATTGATTTTTTACAGAGAGGAAGGGAGAGGGATAGAGAGTTAGAAACATCAATGAGAGAGAAACATCGATCAGCACACCTCCTAACTGGGGATGTGCTCGCAACAAAGGTACATGCCCTTGACTGGACCGGAATCGAACCTGGGACCTTTCAGTCCACAGGCCGACGCTCTACCCACTGAGCCAAAGCGGTTAGGGCTGTACCACAGTTTTTTAATCCATTCATCTGCTGATGGGCACTTAGGTGTTTCCAAATCTTAGCATTTGTAAATTGTGCTGCTAGAACATAGGGGTGCATATATCCTTTCTGATTGGTGTTTCTAGTTTCTTGGCATATATTCCTAGAAATGGGATTACTGGGCAGTTCCATTTTTAATGTTTTGAGGAAACTCCATGCTGTTTTCCACAGAGGGTGCACCAGTCTGCATTCCCATCAACAGTGCACGCGGGTTCCTTTTTCTCCACATCCTCTCCAGCACTTGTCATTTGTTGATTTGTTGATGACAGCCATTCTGACAGGTGTGAGATGGTACCTCATTGTCATTTTGATTTGCATCTCTCGGATGATTAGTGACTTTGAGCATGTTTTCATATGTCTCTGGGCCTTTTGTATGTCCTCTTTTGAAAAGTGTCTATTTAGGTCCTTTGCCCATTTTTTTTTATTGGATTGTTTATCTTCCTTTTGTTAATTTGTATGAGTTCCCTGTAAATTTTGGAGATCAAACCCTTATCGGCGATAACACAGGCAAAGATGTTCCCCATGCAGTGGGCTTTCTTGTTGTTTTGTTGTTGGGTTTCTTTTGCTGTACAGAAGTTTTTTATTTTGATGTAGTCCCATTTGTTTATTTTCTCCTTAGTTTCCATTGTCCTAGGAGCTATATCAGTAAAGATATTGCTACAACATATGTCTGCTATTTTGCTGCCTATGAATTCTAAGATTTTTATGGTTTCCTGTCTTACATTTAAGTCCTTTATCCATTTCGAGTTCATTTTTGTGTATGGTATAAGTTGGTGATCTAGTTTCTTTTTTTCTTTTCTTCTTTTTTTTTTTTTTTGCATGTATCTTTCCAATTTTCCCAACATTGCTTGCTTTTCTACACTTTGTTTCTTGGTTGAAATCTTTCCTTTAAGAAGACAAGAACCGAGATCTTGTTGTCTTTCGGGTAACACTTTGATTATTGAGGGGATCCACAGTGAGGACACAAACTTGGACAATGACCAATGTCATGTACCTTGATCCCTGGAGTTTATCTTGAGCTCCTTTCCCCACCAGACATGTAGATTCATATCCTCAAAAGCTTTAGGGTTATACATTGGCCTTGCCCAGACCTGAGCCGCCTCTACACACAGGCTCAAAGTGGTTCAAGACTTACCTGGAGATGGAGCTCCTGAATCAGCAGAGCACAGGAAGATCAGCCTTAGCAACCACGGGTGATGAATGATGCCAATAGCATTTCCTTGCTTCGAGGTCTCCCCATGTGTGGTTAAAATTGTCCATGGACAATGATTAGAATCGCTAATGAATTTTCATACTATTCTGAAAAAGACTGCAAGTTTTTGTTTTGTTTTCAGTGAGGAAATTTATTTTACTTCCCAAAGAAAGAAAGGGCCATTGTGTTGCTAGTCAACACAGGGTAGGGAAGAAAGAGTGGCTTGTACTTTTAAAGAGCAAGCAGTTGCTGTTGCTAAGCGACAAGGAAGGCAGGGGGCTAAGTTAGAAGTTCAGTTGTGACCAGATACCAGGAGTTGTCTTTGAAAAGGTACAGTTTGGCCCCACAGGTGTGGCCCAGTGGTTGAGCGTTGACCTATGAACCAGGAGGTCACTGTTTCAGGCAGGGCATATGCCAGGGTTGTGGGCTCCATCCCCAGTGTGGGGCATGCAGGAGGCAGCCAATCAATGATTCTCTCCCATCATTGATATTTCTGTTGCTCTCTCCCACTCCCTTCCCCTCTGAAATCAATAAAAAAAAATTTTTTTTTAAGAAATGTTACAGTTCTTTTGCTTTCCAGGAGACAGTTCGGGAGATTACCAAGGAGGTGTCTTATCAGTATTTTTCCCAAGCCTGTAAGGCAAACTTAGAACAAAAGTTATAAAGTGTTCAAAAGAGGTTTGTCTGAAGGGGCGGGGGAAGGAAACTTCCTACAAACTAGGGACTCCTTAGTGCAAATCATCCCGGAGTTGTTAAAACGGCAGGGAGGAGGCGGTGGGAGGATGGCAGTCTTGCGCAGAGCCCTTGAATAGAGGGTCCGTCTGAATCAGAGGCGCCAACAACCTTGGGATTTAATTATCAGGTGCTTTTCACAAATTGTGGAAAGGCCACAACAAAATAAAAGGAGAGGCCTGTTTTCTGTTCTTACAATTTCCCCCTCTTAATATAAAAATTTTTATTCCTAACAATTACTTGGAGCTAAGGAAATTGGATGAAGGTCAATTTTCTGTAACTGCTTTCTACTCAGTTAGGGGCATTGAGCTGTCCCTGACTGTGAGTCCAAATAGGAGTTACCCGGAGGGAGGGGCTGGTAATGGACACTTCTGAAGGGCAGTGTAGTGGCAGGAGGGTGACTATGCCATAAGGAGTTGAGAACAATTATATTAATGCCCAGTCACTATATTATTTATCTATAATAGGTTTTTGTTTCTTGAAGCAGAGCTTGAGGTCCTCAATGGGTTCACAAGAGTAGGTGTCAGGTTGAGTTTCCTGTGGGGACTTACAAGAAATCATTTAGCCCTACCTGATTTGGCCCAGTGGAAAGAGCATTGGCCTGCAGACTAAAGGGTCCTGGGTTCAATTCTGGTCAAGGGCACAAACCTTGGTTGCAGGCTCAATTCCTGGCCCTAGCCAGAGCACGTGTGGGAGGAAACCAATCAATATGTCTCTCTCACATCGATGTTTCTTTCTCAGTCTCTCCCTCTCTCTTCTTCTCTCTCTAAAAATCAATGGGAAAAATATCATTAGGTGGAGTTTTTTTTAAAAAGAAGAAATAGATTAGCCTGGCTAGTGTGCTCAGTGGTTGAGCTTCAACCCATTAACCAAAGAGGTTGCTTGTTTTATTCCCAGTCAGGGCACATGCCCAGGTTTCAGGCTCAATCCCCAGTTGGGGGTGTGCAGGAGGCAGCTGGTCGATGATGTCTCTCTCTTATCAATGTTTCTCTCTCTCTCTCTCTCTCTCTCTCTCTCTCTCTCTCCCTTTCTCTCTGAAAATCAATAATAATAATAATAATAAAATAAATAGGTTTAAGTGAGACCCATATTGTGTAAACATGTAAATAGGTATTTTAAAATGTTGAAGGCATATACCCTATGAATAACACAAAGATTAATCAACATAGCAAATCACAAACCAGTTTCTGAGTCTGCAAGACTGTCAGTCGACAAGGCTTAGAGTTTATTTTGCTGGAATAAAAGCAGGTAATAACAATCTGACAGATCCTCTTTATCTGCAGTTTAAGTATCTCTGGTGATGTCATCAGATGCTTAGGTAAAGTCTGTACCGTTGATACTGCATCGGTGGTTTTTTAAAATTCTAAATCAAAGAATGGGTGATAAATAAAACATTAGCTTGGAGGGCTGAAGGCAGCTAGAAGAATTCAGAAATTAGTTCAGCTCACAGGGAAAAACAAAACTTTAAACTCTGAAGACAATTAACTGTGCTGGAGTCCAATATTCACAATTGGGCATTGTGGTTTTCAGAAACAGAATTTCCCTCCCTAACATCAACCTCCTTTTTGACAAAGAGACTGCATTAGGTCCAGTTGTAACTTGGCCTGATTATTTGTATAGACACAAAAATAACAATTGACCATGTCGGCTCTTCCAAATCTACTTTGCTGGAATTTCACTTACAAGGAATATTCAGATTGAGTTTTAGTCAGCCCCTCAGGGCAAGAAGCCAAGCTGCGCAGTTGCCATTTGGCTTTGCCTGCAAAGGTTTGGGTGGATTCCTCAAGTCCTTAAGGTCCCCATAAGGTCCTGAGGTCCTTTCCTTGCCATTTTTCCTTACCTGGAAAGACTGCCATGAACCATGTGAACCAGGAAGGTACCAGGCTATTTCTCCAAGGTGCTCCTATTGGCTGTAAAGTCAATCTTTTATTCCGCGAGACTTTTAGGTGACATCCAGAGTCCTGGCGTTTATCTCTCCGTTATGGCATCCCAGTCAAAGTCTTGGTGAATAAAACCATAACTGGAACACAGTCCTGCTTCCTCTGAGCTCCAGCACCGGGCAGCGGCTTTGGGGGTCCAGGGACATACGGGGCGGAGCTGGGTTGTCTGGCATCCGGGCAGGAGCTCAGGGGTTGCGCAGAAGACTGCAGGGTTTTTTTGAGCAAGAAAAGCCTCCCAACTTTTCTCCAGCCAGGCCCCTACCCCAACCAATTACCTGATATTGGACCTTTGAACCATTGACCATAGTAGGAACAGTAAGCTAGATCAGCTGAGAGATTCTAGTTGAAATCATTTAATGTGATTATTGGCACATGATAATCACATATTGGCCTTTCTTCCTGTCTTTCCCACCTTCCCTTCCTGCCTTTCTGAAGCAGAAATCTCTGTGTGCGCACTTGAGTGAAGGTCCTATTCACATCTAACTGTAATTGTAAAATTCTTATCACAAAAGACTTGAAAGGCTTATCTTTATTAGAAGAAAGAAAAACCCCACCCCTACCTCCTTAACCCTTCTCCTTTCTAACAGTAAAAATTTGATTCATTGATGTCACAGAGACCCAACATTTGGGCTTTTACAAACTGCGCTTTACTAATGTTTGCTTTTTTTTAAAAAGTGACACTGTATTTTCCCATTCAGTTCTTCCCTGGGGTCAAAGGTGTATTAGAACTATTATATGATATGGTTTGTTTAGGAAGCACCAAATTCAATGTCAGGCATGTATCAAGTATTCCGTAAAAATTCCTTACCATCCCATCCCTTATCCTTAAAGCAAAATGAAGGTTGGATGCAGCTTATATCCTATGTTATTTACTTCACTGAAAAAGTTCATAGCACTTACAAACCATTTCAATGCTAAGCCTCTTTATTTTCTGCATGATCCCAGCCTTATGTCTAGTTCCTGTTATATAACACTACTGCTTATGTTCATTCAATAGACATGTATGTGGTGCCTTTTAGTTAGGGTAGTATGAACAGCCCCATAGTGAGGTCAAGAGGGAATATAGTCTGTGGTTAACGGAGCAGGCTCAGGAATATCCTCGAGCATGTTACGTCCTGTTCCTCAGTTTCCTCATCTATAAATTGGGAATAATTATAGTATCTACCTCATAGGGTTGTCATAAGAAATAAATGGGGCAGATTACATGAAGTGCTCAGAAAAGTGTCTGACACGCAGTAAACATTTGTTAAGTGAGAGCTATTTTGATATTTCTAGGAGCTTGTGCAAGGATTATTAACCAGCGGTCCATGGAATCCTGGGGTCTACAGATGGATTTAGAGTGTCCCAAACTCCTTTAAACTATTGGCAAAATTCTGGTACTGGCACAAGAACAGACATATAGACCAGTGGAATAGAATAGAGAGTCCAGAAATTAGCCCGAACCAATATGCTCAATTAATTTTTGACAAAGGAGGCATGAACATACAATGGAGCCAAGATAGTCTCTTCAATAAATGGTGTTGGGAAAATTGGACAGATATATGCAAGAAAATGAAACTAGACCACCAACTTACACCATACACAAGAATAAACTCAAAATGGATAAAGGACTTAAATGTACGACAGGAAACCATAAAAATTCTAGAAGAATACAAAGGCAACAAAATCTCAGACTTATGCCAAAACAATTTCTTCACTGATACAGCTCCTAGGGCAGTTGAAACTAAAGAGAAACTGAACAAATGGGACTACATCAAAATAAAAAGCTTCTGCACAGCAAAAGAAACCATCAAGGATCTAAATAGACACCTTTCAAAAGAGGACATTCAGAAAGCCAAGAGACATATGAAAACATGCTCAAAGTCACTAATCATCCGAGAGATGCAAATCAAAACAACAATGAGGTACCATCTCACACCTGTCAGAATGGCCATCATCAACAAATCAACAAACGACAAGTGCTGGAGAGGATGTGGAGAAAAAGGAACACTTGTGCACTGCTGGTGGGAATGCAGACTGGTGCAGCCACTATGGAAGGCAGTATGGAGGTTCCTCAAAAAATTGGAAATGGAACTCCCATTTGACCCTGTGATCCCACTACTAGGAATATATCCCAAGAAACCAGAAACACCTATCAGAAAGGATATATGTAACCAGATGTTCGTAGCAGCACAATTCACCATAGCTAAGATCTGGAAACAGCCTAAGTGCCCATCAGTAGATGAATGGATTAGAAAACTGTGGTACATCTCCACGATGGAATACTATGCTGCTGTTAAGAAGAAGGAACTCCTACCATTTGCAACATCATGGATGGAACTGGAGAGCATTATGCTAAGTGAAACAAGCCAGTCAATGAAGGAAAAATACCACATGATCTCACTCATTCATGGATAATAAAGACCATTACAAACTTTTGAACAATAATAGATACAGAGGCAGAGCTGCCTCAAACTGATTGCCAAACTGCAGTGGGAAGGCCAGAGAGAGTTGGGGGGCAGGAGGGAGGGGAGTAAGAGATCAACCGAAGGACTTGTATGCATGCATATAAGCATAACTAATGGACATAAGACACTGGGGGGTAAGGGAGGGTAGGGGTGTGTCAAGGGCGGGGGGGAAAAAAAGGACACTTATGTAATACCCTTTGTAATACTTTAAGCGAAAAATAAAAAAAATATTAAAAAAAAATTGAAAAAAAAAAAAAAAAACTATTGGCAAAATTTTTGTAGTGAAGTCTACAGTCTTTGTCAGATTCTCAAAGGATGTGTGTGAAACAAAAATGGTCAGGACCCATTGAATTAAGGCTATAGAGACACAAGACAGAAATTTTGTCCTCAAAGACCTCACAGTCTAATTGAGTAAATGAACATTTTGTGACAATAGAATATAATCGCAGTTATGGAAAAACGAGTTTAAGATGCAATGGGGCACGAGGAAGAGCCAACTAAGGGACTAATGAAACAAGCAAAGCTTCCGAGAACAGGTGGCATTTAAGAGAAGTCCTGAAATGTGAAGGTGACACAGCCAGATGAACAAGGGCAGTCAGAGTGTTCCACACATAGGGAGAATCATGTAAAGGTATGAGAAAATTGTTGCCTATGGGTGGCCCAAGAAGAAACCCCACCAGAGATAAGGAGGTTAAGAAGCTAGTACATTAGCCACAAAATAAGCAATCAGTACTTCAAGCAAGTCAGTGTCTAGGGCTTGGGATAGCAGGTAAGCTTGGGTCTTTTTTATACTTCAGGGGCTCATGATTCTGCCAATTAATTATTGCAAATCTGTACTGAGATATATTCCCTAGCCTAAGCCTAAAGCATATTATTGCTATTGTCTATGACTACCAGCTGTAGTCACTAATATTCATGTCAGAATTAGGAAAATCTATTCAGGGTGGGGAAAAAGGGCAAATTTGAAAGCTAACTTATTTATTAAAAAGCATTTCCAATTCCATTTTAATTTGCTTCTGAAATCCAGTTGCAATGACCTAAGCATTCCTTGTGCATGGAGCATAAAAGGTATCTCTGATCATTTCAGTGGTGGTGACTAGTTTTACATATTCTGTAGCTAAACGTAATCGATTTTGTAGCTTCCTAATGATCTGCCCTGAGGAATTATTATTTCTGATGGCAATTAATCAAAATTAAAACAGACTGCATAGAATGAAGCAAATTCAAACATCGGGCCTCAGTTAGGAACACCTGCACATTAAGATTAATCATGGGCCCTGCTTGAATGTGACAGGTATATCAATATTATAGAGAAAAGAGAAGTGTAACATTTTCCAGCAGAGTTCCAAGCATATTTCTAAGGAGCAAAGGTTCTGAGCCTTAGTCTGTGTTGAACAAAACCACACAAAATTCGTAGTTGTCTATTACACTGAAATTAAAATTATTTTCTTCCAAAAGGCTTAGATATTTGTGGCAATTTGTATTACCAAACATAAAATTTGGGAGTGATGACAGCAAAATGAAGGAAACAAGAGTTTCACAACTGTCTTCACCCTAAAGAATGGTGAATTTGACAATCACTCTCAAAAGTGCCTTTGTGCATGTCCAGGAGTATAACAAGAAGTTCCAACACACTGTTGGAAAACAAACTTGAGACTGGACACATTGAAGAGGGTAGGAGGAACACTGTCACTTTTCCTGGACACCCCTCCCCAAGCCAGCATAGCTCAGTGCTAAGAGACCTGCTATGCCTGCGATTTCTCCAAGGGGGACGTGGGAGCATGTGAGTAAGTACCTGGCTTCCCCAGCTGTACTGGCCACTGACAAAGAAGCCCACTTTCTTCTTGCCCATTCCAGAATGCTGAGATGTGCTGCATGACTGAGGGGTGAGGAGGGGCTTAGAGAAGAGAATTCATGGCTATCGGAGGGCAGAAAGGGATGCAGATCCCTTTGGACTCCATCAGATAGCTCAACCACAAACCTCTGGGGATACCTCACCTATGGCTGCCCCCAACCTCCCAGGCCACTGGGCCACAGGCATCTCCAATACTCTGGGTAGCTCAGCCAGGCTTTGCAGTATCAAGAGAAAGAATGGCATATTAAGCATTTTCCCTCAAGAAGGAACAAGAAGTGTGGAGCATGTGGAGCCAGAGAAAATGTCTGAGAAAGTCTCAGAATACTCAGCAGGACTGACAGAAGGTATTTCTCTCCCAAAGCCAGTCAGCAGGGACTGTAGGAGGTAACTACTTCTTCAAATGTGAAGACAGCAACAGAAGACTTTGAGGAACATGAAACATCAAGGAAACATGACACCACCAAAAGAACACAGTAATTTTCCAATAAACAACCATCCCTAAAGGAAAGAGATTTGCAATTTTCTCAATAAAGAATTCAAAATAGTTGTTTTAAGAAAGCTCAATATGTTATTAGAAAACACAGAAAGACAATTTAATGTAATCAGGATAACAAACACCAACAAAATTAGTTTAACACATCTATAGAAATGATTGAAAAGGACTAAAAAGAAAGTTGTGAGTTGAAGAATAAAATTAATGAAATAAAAAATGCAATAAAGAACATTAACAGTAGACTTGATAGAGCAGAAGAAAGAAGCCGTGAAGTCAAATACAGATCATTTAAAATTATCTAGTCAGAGGAGATAAAAAGAAGAGTGAAAAAAGATCGAAGAAAGCCTATGTGAATTATGGGATACCATCAAGAAAAACTATGTAATAGTGGAGTGCCAGAAGGAGAAGAGAGAAAGAAAGGGGCAGGAAAAAATTGTTTAAAGAAATAATAGCTGTGAATTTTTCTTAAATCTCAGAAGAGATTTGGATATCCAAGTTCATAAAGCTCATAAGTCACCAAAAAGAATCAACCCAAAAGGTCTTCTCCAAGGCAGATTGTAATAAAGGTGTCTGAAATGAAAGACAAAGAGAGAAGTTTAAAACCAAGAAATATATATATATTTTTTAATTTAATTTTTTTTTGTTGATTTTTAGAAAGGAAGGAAGTGGGAAAGAGAGAGAGAAACATCAATGATGAGAGAAAATCATTGATAAGCTGCCTCCAAACACCCTCTCCTGGGGATTGAGCCCACAACCAGGGCATGTGCCCTGACTGGGAATCGAACCTGCTGGTTCATAGGATAACCACTGGGCCACACCAGTCAGACAGGAAATAAATA
>NW_005871170.1:1432054-1447048 GCF_000147115.1 Myotis lucifugus | reverse complement strand
CACATTAAAAGGAACCCTTATAAGGCTATCAGTAGATTTCTTTTTTTAATTAAATCTTTATTGATCAGATTATTACATTGGTTCCTCTTTTTTCCCACCATAACTCCCCTCCACCCAGTTCCCAACCCACTCTCTGCCCTCACTCTCCACCCACTGTCCTCATCCATAGGTGTGCGATTATTGTCCAATCTTTTCCCGCACCCCCCACACCCCTTTCCCCCCGCCCCCAAGAATAGTGAGTCCATTCCCTTTCTATGTCCCTGATTCTATTATATTCACCAGTTCATGCTGTTCATCAGATTATTTATTCACTTGATTTTTATATTCACTTGTTGATAGATGTGTATTTGTTGATCATATTTTGTATCTTTACCTTTTTCTTCTTCTTCCTCTTCTTAAAGGATACCTTTCAGCATTTCATATAATATTGGTTTGGTGGTGATGAATTCCTTTAGCTTTTCCTTATCTGTGAAGCTCTTTATCTGACCTTCAATTCTGAATGATAGCTTTGCTGGGTAAAGTAATCTTGGTTGTAGGTTCTTGGCATTCATCACTTTGAATATTTCTTGCCAGTCCCTTCTGGCCTGCAAAGTTTCTGTTGAGAAATCAGCTGACAGTCGTATGGGTACTCCCTTGTAGGTAACTGACTGTTTTTCTCTTGCTGCTTTTAAGATTCTCTCTTTGTCTTTTGCTCTTGGCATTTTAATTATGATGTGTCTTGGTGTGGTCCTCTTTGGATTCCTTTTGTTTGGGGTTCTCTGCGCTTCCTGGACTTGTAAGTCTATTTCTTTCACCAGGTAGGGGAAGTTTTCTGTCATTATTTCTTCAAATAAGTTTTCAATATCTTGCTCTCTCTCTTCTTCTGGCACCCCTATAATTCGGATGTTGGTACGCTTGAAGCTGTCCCAGAGGCTCCTTACACTATCTTCATATTTTTGGATTCTTTTTTCATTTTGCTTTTCCGGTTGGGTGTTTTTTGCTTCTTCGAATTTCAAATCTTTGACTTGATTCTTGCGCTCCTCTGGTCTGCTGTTGGGAGTCTGTATAATATTCTTTATTTCAGTCAGTGTATGCTTAATTTCTAGTTGGTCCTTTATCACAACATCGAGAGTCTCACTAGATTTCTTGAGGATCTCACTACATTTATCGGCGGTCTCACCAGTCTTTTCGGGGGTCTTACTAAATTTATCGGCGGCTTCTAGACAGTTCTTTAAAGACCTTAAAAGTGTGGTTTTGAACTCTATATCCAGCAGTTTGCTTTCCTCCATTTCTGTCATTTGTGTCCTGTTTCTTTGTCTCGGCATTTTTTATGCTTCGCTGTGTCGATAGAGTGCCTTTCTGTGCTAAGTGTCCCAATTACCTGAGGTAGACACTCTTGGTGCACCCCCTTGTGGGCTTTGTGCACAGTCTTGTTGTAGTTAAGCCTTGATTGTTGTAGTTATCACTGGGAGGAATTGACCTCCAGGCCAATTGGCTGTGAGAATCAGCTGTGTCTGCAGTGGGAGAATTGTGCTGGAGACACCCCTCTGGGGCAAGACTTGCTTCAATGGGGCTTTGGTGCTCACTGATTCTGCCCCCTGAGTGTGTCCTTTATGGTTCCACTCTGACCTCTGGGTTTCCTGGCTTCTGGATCTCTAGGGAGGTGCTAATCTAGCCTTTGCCTGAGGCTATCCAGCAAAAGCCTCCCTGCAGGGCTTGGGCAGGGCAGGTCCCACAGGATCAACAGGGCAGGGCTAGCAGTTATGGCTGCTCTCAGTCTTGTCCTCAGAGGCTCTGCTTCTCAGTGTCCCGGTAATTGCTGCAAGCCCCTCAGAGAGAAAGCTGCCCTCGGGTTCCGACCGATGCCAGACAGTCCCGCTTCTCCCGTATGAGTCTGGGTCCCTAGAGACTCGCCCGGAACTGGAGCTCAGAGCCTGAGACTCCCTCCCGATTGAAAACGACAACCGCACCCTCAGCCGCCAGCCCGCTCCGCATGCACTCCGCACCTCAGTATTTTACTTCCGCACTGCGCCTCCTCTGAGTCTCGGTATGCTTTTCTCTTTCCTTCTAGTTGTAGAATTTCCACTCAGCCAGCCTTCCTGTGGTTCTGGATGATGTCCGTTCCGTCTTTTAGTTGTATTTTTGAAGTGTTTGTTCGAGGCAGCAAACTCCGGTGTTTACCTGTGCTGCCATCTTGGTTTCCGCTATCAGTGGATTTCTTAGCAGAAACCTTGCAGGTCAGTAGAGAATAAAATGATATATTCAAAGTGCTGGGAAAAAATTGACAACCAAAAATACTTGACCCAGCAAATCTGTCCAGAAATGAAGGCAATTTAAGAGTTTCCCAGACAAACAAAAGCTAAAAGAGTTCCTCACCATTAGACCTGCCTTATAAGAAATGCTAAAAGGAATTTATCATGCAGAAATAACAGGATATTAATTAGTAATGTGAAAATATAAGACACATTGGTAAAGATAACTATATAGTCAAATTCTGAACATTCCAACACTGTAATATGGTGTTATGTTATTCATTTAACTCCAGATTGAAAATTAAAGGACAAAGGTATTAAAAATAACTATAGCTGCAATAATTTGTTAATGGATGCACAATATAAAAAAGCTATAAATTGTAACATTAAAACCATAAAATGAGGGGGGAGTAAGAGGGTAGAGTTTTTGTGTGCAAAGTTATCAGTTTTAAAAAAGACTGTTATAACTATAAGATATCTATGTAAGCCTCATAGTAACCAGAAAGCAAAAGCCTATAATAGATACACAAAGATAAAGAGAAAGGAATCAAACATGCCACTAGAGAAAATCATCAATTCACCAAGGAAGACAGCAAGAGGAAGGAACTAAGGAACTGCAAAACAGCCAGGAAACAATTGACAAGATGATATTAAGCTTTTACTTACTGATAATTACTTTAAATGTAAATGGATTAAATTCTCCAATCTAAAGACATAGAGTGGCTGAACTGATAAAAAAGAAAACCCAGCTATGTGCTGCCTACAAGAGACTCACTTCAGTGTTAATGGCACAAATAGGCTCATATTTCATGCAAATGGAAACCTAAAGAGACCAGGAGTAGCTATAATTATATCAGACAAAACAGACTTTAAGTCAAAAACTATAATAAGAGACAAGGAAGGTCATGTTATAATTATAAAGGGGTAAATTCATCAAAAAGATACAAGAACTATAAATATATGTACACCCAACATTGGTGTACCTACATATATTAAGCAAATACTAAAACAAAAAACACCACCAACATCCCCGCCCCCCTCATCTGAAGAGAGACAACAATATAACAATAATGAGTAGGGGTATTCAATACTCCACTTTCAATACTGGATTGATCTTCCAGGCAGAAAGTCAGGAAATATTGGACTCGAATTACACTTTAGACCAAAGGACCTAACAAACACTAACAGACAATTCTATCCAACAGCAGCAGAATACATACCCTTCTCAAGCCCACAGGAACATTCTCCAGGACAAACTGTGTGTTTGGCCACAAAACAAGTCTTAGCATACATTCTCCAAAGCCAGATTTCCTGGATTTGAATCCTGGTTTTACTGCATAGAAGCTATGTTATCTTGAACAAGTTACAGTACTTCATAGCTCTGGGTCTTAGTCTCCTTCTACAAATTGGGGATAACAATAAGACCTACCTTTTAGGATTGAGGAATAATTGAGTTCATATGTAAACATTTTAGAATGGTGCCTGGTACATGGTGAATAATAATAATTATTATTACTAGTAGTATTATTACTACTACTACTATTTTTTTAATTAAATCTTTATTGTTCAGATTATTACAGTTGTTCCTCTTTTTTCCCCCAATAGCTCCCCTCCACCCGGTTCCCACCCCACTCTCTGCCCTTACCCCCCCCCCCCCGCCACTGTCATCATCCATAGGTGTACGATTTTTGTCCAGTCTCTTCCCGCACCCCCCACACCCTTTCCCCCCCCCCCAGAATAGTCAGTCCACTCCCTTTCTATGCCCCTAATTCTATTATATTCACCAGTTTATTCTGTTCATCAGATTATTTATTCACTTGATTTTTAGATTCACTTGTTGATAGATGCATATTTGTTGTTCATAATTTGTATCTTTACCTTTTCTTTTTCTTCCTCTTCTTAAAGGATACCTTTCAGCATTTCATATAATACTGGTTTGGTGGTGATGAACTCCTTTAGCTTTTCCTTATCTGTGAAGCTCTTTATCTGACCTTCAATTCTGAATGATAGCTTTGCTGGGTAAAGTAATCTTGGTTGTAGGTTCTTGGCATTCATCACTTTGAATATTTCTTGCCAGTCACTTCTGGCCTGCAAAGTTTCTGTTGAGAAATCAGCTGACAGTCGTATGGGTACTCCCTTGTAGGTAACTGACTGTTTTTCTCTTGCTGCTTTTAAGATTCTCTCTTTGTCTTTTGCTCTTGGCATTTTAATTATGATGTGTCTTGGTGTGGTCCTCTTTGGATTCCTTTTGTTTGGGGTTCTCTGCGCTTCCTGGACTTGTAAGTCTATTTCTTTCACCAGGTAGGGGAAGTTTTCTGTCATTATTTCTTCAAATAGGTTTTCAATATCTTGCTCTCTCTCTTCTTCTGGCACCCCCATAATTCAGATGTTGGTATGCTTGAAGCTGTCCCAGAGGCTCCTTACACTATCTTCATATTTTTGGATTCTTTTTTCTTTTTGCTTTTCCGGCTGGGTGTTTTTTGCTTCTTCGTATTTCAAATCTTTGACTTGATTCTTGCGATCCTCTAGTCTGCTGTTGGAACTCTGTATAATATTCTTTATTTCAGTCAGTGTATGCTTAATTTCTAGTTCATCCTTTTTCATAACCTCAAGGGTCTCACTAGATTTCTTGAGGGTCCCACTAAGTTTATCAGCGATTTCTAGAAAATTCTTGAAAAACCTTAAAAGTGTGGTTTTGAACTCTATATCTAGTAGTTTGCTTTCCTCCATTTCTGTCATTTTTGACCTGTTTCTTTGTCTCCGCATTTTTTATGCTTCCCTGTGTTGATAGAGTGGCTTTCTGTGCTAGGTGTCCTATAGGGCCCAGTGGCTCAGCCTCCCCAATTACCGGAGGTGGACACTCTTGGTGCACCCCTTTGTGGGCTTTGTGCACATTCTTGTTGTAGTTAAGCCTTGATTGTTGTAAGTATCACTGGGAGGATTTGACCTCCAGGCCAATTGGCTGTGAGAATCAGCTGTGTCTGCAGTGGGAGAACTTCTGTGCTGGAGACACCCTTATGTGGCAAGACTTGCTTCAGTGGGGCTTTGGTGCTCACTGAGTCTGCCCCCTGAGTGTGTCCCTTATGGATCTGAGGAGTTGTAATCTGGATGGTCCCACTCTGAACACTGGGTACACTGGCTCTTGGATCTCTAAGGAGGTGCTAATTTAGCCTCTGCCTGAGGCTACCCAGCTGGAGCCCAGCTGTGAAGCAATGCAAGCTGCTGTGGGACCTTGGGCCTTCTTTTGGATGTTCTTGGTTTCTCTGACCCAGCTGCAGTTTGTTAGGTAATTTTCAGATTGCAAAGGACCAGGGCCTTTCATATGCAAAAGCCTCTGAGCACAGCTTGGGTGGGGCGGGGTCTCAAGGGATCAACAGGGCGGATCAAGCAGTTATGGCTGCTCCTCAGTCCTACCCTAAGAGGCCCTGCTTCTCAGTGTCCCGGTAACCGCTGCAAGCACCTCTGAGAGAAAGCCGCCCTCGAGTTCCGACCGATGCCAGACAGTCCAGTTTCTCCCATAGGAGTCTGGGTCCCCAGAGACTCACCTGGAACTGGAGTTCAGAGCAGTCAGGAGCTTGAGACTCCCTCCCGATTGAAAAAGATAACCGCGTCCTCAGGTGCCAGCCCTTTCCACGTGCGCCTCTATACCTCTGCACTTTACTTTCGCACCTCCTCTGAGTCTCAGTGTGCTTTTCTCTTTCCTTCTAGTTGTAGAATTTCCACTCAGCCAGCCTTCCTATGGTTCTGGATGATGTCTGTTTTGTCTTTTAGTTGTGTTTTTGAAGTGGTTGTGCAAGGCAGCAATTTCCGGTGTTTACCTATGCCGCCATCTTGGTTTCTCTCCACCTACTACTACTACTATTATAAGGCAGGTTTCCTTACCTTCTCTAGGCTTTAATTTCTTTATTTTTAAGCTAGAGATGACAGCATTGCCCACATCACAGTATCGATATGAGGGCTAAGTTAGTTAATATAAGGTTTACTCTCCAACTAACAGATAATAAATAACAATGATAATGATATTGTCTCACTTGTTTTACAGCAAGCCTAAGAGCTGGTTTGTTTGTTTTTAATCCTTACCCAAGGATATATTTTTATTGATTTTAGAGAGAGAGGAAGAGGAGAGAGAGAGAGAAGAACATCAATGTGAGAAACATCTATCAGTTGCCTCCCATATGCACCCTGACCAGAGATTGCACTTGCAACCTAGGTATGTTCCCTGACTGGGACTTGAACCCACAATGCTTTGGTTCATGGGACATAACTCTAACTTACTGAGCCACCCACCCAGGAGGTTGTGGTTTGATTCCTGGTCAGGGCACATGCCTGGGTTTCGGGTTCGATTCCCAGTAGGGGGTGTGCAGGAGGCAGCTAATTAGTGATTCTCTCTCATCATTGATGTTTCTCTCTCTCGCTCCCTCTTCCATTCTCTGTAAATCAATAAAAATATTAAGAAAAAAGATGAAGAATCTGAGGCCTGGAGAGAGAAAGTAAACTACTTCTCACACAGCTTAATAACTGGCAGAATAAGGACTCTAGCTTGCCTGTCACAATCTAAAACTTGTGCTTTTAACAACTACCTTATACTAACAACAACAAAAGGAGAGAGAAAAATAAAGTGGTTTGTGTGCTGTAGTTGAAATCCTATATTACAAGTAATATGATTTACAGCATAGGTTACTCACTTCATTTAGGTAATTAGAATAAATAACTGCAATTTCAGATACTTTTAAGTGGGAGAAGAAAGCGTCTAGATTAGAGGCATGGATAAGAATCAAAAGTTTTGAAGTTTGAATTTTGTCAAATTGGATAGGAATTATAATGGTAGCTTTTTTCTTTTTAAATACAAACAAAACTACTTGAACAGAAGTTCAATTAACAGAATTCAAATGATAACAGGCAGTAATAAATTGACATGAATTTATTCTGATGAAATAATTTCTTCTTTGAAAGAATACATTTAAAACACACTTTTATGGAATAAATTCTTTGAAATAAGTTCTTAGGCAAGAATAAATGTTAAGGGTTAAGGAAAGTCCTTAAATGTAAGGAATTTGGAAATTTCAAACTACCATCTTGTCCATATTTCTTTTTATACAAAGTAACAGGAAGAATTACATTTTAAGGTTTAAACAAAATCAGTCCTATGCCTGACTCACCATTGCCTAATGACCTCATCCCCTAATGAGATCACTAGTCATCATTTATAGGGGGAAAAACTTAAATTGAGACATAAGAGTAAACACAGGTACAAACTGCAAATGTGTTCACTAGCTTTCTGATTCTGGCCCTTCAGAAACAGGCCAAGATGGGCAAGGCAGGAAGAACCTGTTAAGCATGTATTTATTCAACAAATATTTGAGTTTCTACTCTGTACCCTATGTTGAGTTACAATGAAGGAGCACAACAACAACAAGGGTGTGGGGGTGGATAAGGGAAGGGAAGGAAAGGGAAGGGAAGGGAAGGGAAGGGAAGGGAAGGGAAGGGAAGAGAAGGGAAGAGAAGAGAAGAGAAGACAAAAACAACATTCCTATCCTTAAAAAGTTTACAGTCTAGTGAGGAACACAGCTCAATGAAGAGGCAATTTATATTCATTCTCTAACGGGAAATACTAGGGTGCTCCTTTTCCTGGTTCCTAGAATTGAAAGATCAAGGAAAGCTTCTTAACTGTAAATTGAGACCTGAAAAGTTCGGTGTGGTGGTGATACTATGAAATCTGCATATTTGAAAGATCACTCCCTGAAGGGAAGAGAAAGGATTAAAGGGGACAACACTGAAGGAAGGCAGGTAGGAGACTGTTGCTAGAAGATGACAGTGGCCCAGGTGATGACAGTGAGGCTGAAGAGAAATGGCTTCCTTACCAAGATGATTATGAAGTAGAATTTATAGGACTTGGTAATTGGCTGGAAGAAGAAAGGAAGGGCATAGAAAGAAGGATAATGTCTTACTTTGGTTTCCTCCAGAAACAGACTTCAAGGCTAGGATTCAAGGACAAGTAGTTCATTCGAGAAGAACAGGGAATATGGGTAGAACGGTGAGTAAGTTATATGGAGGGAAGTCAGCCAAGATAGAATGCTTTATCAAGTCAACTATGTTGTAAATGTCATGGAAAAATTCTGGGAAATGGCATGAAACAAATGATTCAGAGTTATCCCACCCAAGAGGTTGACAAGCTGGGGGATTTATGAACCAATTTCCATAAGTCATTGGTTGATGGCTTTAATTTTGCAGCTTTTCCAGCCTGTTCTTCCTTTTTGCTTCCAAAAAGGACCTCAATAATAAAAGATACAGATACTGGCCATTGGAAATGGACAGGAGCACATGGAGTGGTCAGGCCCAAAGGAATCTGCTACAGATAACACCCAGTCTCTGAGGCGAAAAAATGTGGTAAGGATTAACTGAGACGGGGAACTCGGGAGTCAGAGTAGTTAGAGGAGTGCTGAGGAGTAGAGATTATAAAGTTGAATTTTGACATGGTGATTGAAGGTGCCCACAGGATATCTAAGTGAGCTGTCTAGTACCCAGGTACGATATGTGAATGAGTCTTTGGGGAATGATATAATCTAGAGTTACAGGTTTGGAAATTATCAGCATGTAAATTCACGAGAGTGACAGAAATCCCATGGAGATTGTATAGCATGAGGAACAAAAGTGGCCAAGGGCAGAATGTAAGACCTTAGATGGACTCTGCTTCCTTTGTTGCAGGTGGGAAGGAGAAAAGTGATGGTTGCAGATCAAGGCTAATTTGTAGATTTGGTGTTCTGAAATTAAGGAGGTACCTGTGTGGCCCTGACCGGTGTGACCTGGTTGTTTGGGCATTGTCCAGTGAACCAAAAGGTTGCCAGTTCAATTCCTGGGTTGCAGATTTGATCCCCAGCCTCAGTCAGGGCACATGCAGGAGGCAACCCATCAATGTGTTTCCCTCACATCAATGTTTCTCTCTTTCTCTCTATCTTTCCCCCTCATTCTGTCCCTTTCCCTCACTCCCTCCTTTCAATGGAGAAAATATCCTTGGGTAGGGATTTTTAAAAAATAAGAAAGAGTTGAAGAGAAAGCTGTGAATGAGGGGAAATCATTGATGCCACAGGATCAAGGAGCTTTTGGATAGAATGAAATGCCTCTGCAGAGAACCTAGAGAAAGCCGACTAGGTGAATGGTTGTGTGATTTCCTCTGACAGTGCTCAGCTACCCAGGCTAAATAATAGAGTTATTCAAGATTGAGTTTCAACAAGTACATGAAAGAGTAGGATGATCAGGAAGAGAGTTGCAAGGTAATGAAAGTGATGACAATAAAAAAAAAAAATCTAAGCAGCATAGGGAAGAATTAAAGACAAGAGGAAAGTGATCGATAGGAGTGATTCATAGGAATGGCATTCTAGGTTCCAATCAAGGGATTCTATTTCCAGGGTTTAAGGTAAGGAGACACCATGCTACCAGAGGGACTAGTCACTGACAGAAACGTGTATAAATTGATGAAAGGTGACAGATATTAACTAGTTTGTCACACTAGGAGGAAAAAACAAGAGATGGCCCCAAAACCAGAGTGAGGGAAGGAAACAGGGCAGCCATAGTTGAGATGAGATGTGGCTGGGCCAGAGTCTAACTAAAAAGCTAATTCAATGATCATGGTCTGTCCATTCTTCTGTCCCTCTAGTATGGGTTGAATTGTGTACCCGAAAAATACATGTTGCAGTCCCAATACCTGGTTCCTGTGAATGTGACCTTATTTGGAAATGGGGTCTTTATAGATGTAATCAAGTGAAGATGAGCTCATTTGGGAGGGCACTAAGCCAATATGACTGTCCTTAAAACAAGAGACAGATAAAGACACACAGGCGTACACCATGTGACAATGGAGGCAGAGATTGTAGTGATGTGTCTACAAGCCAAGGGATGCCAAGGATTGCTGGCAACACCAGAAGCTTAGAGAAAGGCATGGCACAGATTCTGCCTGGGAGCCTTCAGAGAGACCAGGGCCCTGCCAACATCTTGCTTTCAGACTCTAGTATCCAGATCTGGAGAGAATGAGGCCATCCTGTCTGTGGTATTTGGAAAACTAATATACCCACTATGCTATTTATATATGACTTGGCCTGGGTCTTGGGGATATTTCCTGATGCCATAGCACAACACATGTCAGGCTGTAATCAACATTCACTGGGGCAACCCTCCATTTCTAAGTAGAAATTGGACATTTTCATTCTCATTAAATGGTTTTTTCATCTCTCACCCAGAGATATGGTAATTCAATGCAAAGCTATCCGAAGGTTAAGTTCATCCAATTGAAAGCGATCTAAAAAAAAAAGGCAAAATGCCATCTTGGTAAATTTAGAAGTGTTAGAATATTTTAGACTAGAGTCAGTCAGTGCAAGATATGGAGTTTAATACATTTTTACTTTCAAAGGAAGTCAGTGCACTTTTTCTGGTGATAGTATGTGCCCATTTTGTGTATAGGAGTTTTATTCACAGTAATGTTGACACACAATGATTTAATGTTCCTGAATCTACTTATTGGTTTGGCACAAACAATGTGTTCTTGTGCCAACAAATAAGATAGATATACATGACCCCTTTCTCTCTCTCTCTCTCTCTCTCTCTCTCTCTCTCTCTCTCACACACACACACACACACACACACACACACACACACACACACACACACAAAAACAGAAAATGCACCATTGGGTGTTTTTTTTCTGAACAAATATTGAGAACAATAGTTTAATTAATTAATTAATTAATTACCGCCCTATGGATTGTTTCCGAAAGGCTCAAATTCAGGGTAGTTTCATTAGTCAAAGAAAGATTTGGTGAAAGCAGAGATTTTTTTCCTATGACCTTCAAGTTCCCTTCATTTTTCAGTTTTACACAAATTATTTAAAACTTATAAACAGTTTATATAAATCAGGGAGGCAAACAAAACTGCCCTCAGGTAATAAAAATAACTGATGTTGGCCAGATTATATTCTTGGGACCAATTTTGTTTATACATTAAAACACCCAAATTCATTTCCACCAAGAACTATGTTTTCTCCCACTTTTCTTGAAACTTCCTGCTCAGTCTCCCTTTCACTTTCTCACCTTTCTAGAAGCACAGCTATACAACTATTTCACCATCCTATGAATTCTGAAAACAGTAGGGCAGCACCAGTCTCAATGGCCGGAGCACGTGGGCCTCTGTGCTGACAAGAACACAGCAGGGATAGGAGAGGCGCAAGCATGGCGGAGGGGAGCAGGCCCCCTGGGCTCCCGCGGGTCAGACCCAGGTAGGAATGTGTACCCACATTATTAGCTAGCCCAGTTTTCAAAGGTATTTTATACAAAATATCCAGATTTCTAAATGTTAGAAACTATTGTTTTTTACACACAATGATGGCCAAAACAGTTTGAGGACAAATAAAATATGTCTGAGAACAAATTTCCCAAATGGGCTGGTAATTTATAGCTGTTGCTAATGGTTACATATTTTTTTTATTGTGATAAAGATACATAATGTACAATTCACCATCTTAGTGATTTTTCAGTGCGCAGTTCAGCATGAAGTATGTTCACAATGTTGTGCCACCATCACCACCATTCGTCTCCAGAATATTTTTATCATCCCAAACAGAAACCCCGTACTCATTAATTTGTTGTGGATTTTTATTATCAACTTTAAAATAAAAATGTCCCAAACAATTACTATACTTATTGTTTAAAAAGGAAAGAAAAGAACCTCTCAGACTTCTGTTAGGCTAAATACTTGCCTTCTTCCTAAAACCTTTCAGGAGTAAATCCTCTGCCAGACACAAGAGCCTCTCCAGAAATCCTTTATCTTATCAACTCTCGGCTCCAACCTGCTTACTGGATCCATCACTCCATGTGACCCAACGCTGAACCTCTTTTGCTCTTGAAAATGGTTGTTCTGTGTTCAACAAACTTTCCTATACTCTCTACCTCTATTCTCCCTTCTCTTTCCACCTACTCACAGGCCTCAATGGCACCTAAGGCCTATCTGAGAATATCATTTCTCCTGTAGGCCTCTTAAGTGGAAACTACTTATTCTCACCTCAGGTTTGGTAGTGGGTCAATGTTTGCCTGCTCCCCCTTGTATGGCTCCCCTGTCCTTTGAGACTCATATCATTCAGCTAAATTGCACTTTCCTCCTTATTGCTGTCATCTGCTGTCACTTCTCTTCATTGACTTTCAATTTCAACACTGGCTTCCAATCTTCAAGTCCAACTTACCTCCTGTCATCATATTAGACAACTTCAACATATATTGGATGACCTGTCCCAAATGCTGAGCTGTTGGTTCATTGAATTCTAAACAACTGTAAAATCTTTTTTTTTAATATATTTTATTGATTTTTTACAGAGAGGAAGGGAGAGGGATAGAGAGTTAGAAACATCGATCAGCTGCCTCCTGCACACTCCCCACTGGGGATGTGCCCGCAACCAAGGTACATGTCCTTGACCGGAATCGAACCTGGGACCCTTGAGTCCGCAGGCCGATGCTCCATCCACTGAGCCAAACCGGTTAGGGCCAACTGTAAAATCTTGATGTGTCTCAGTGGTTGAGTGTTGACCTATGAACCTGGAGGTCATGGTTTGATTCCCGGTCAGTGCATATGCCCGGGTTGTGGGCTTGATCCCCACTATGGGGCGTGCAGGAGGCAGCTGATCAATGATTCTCTTTCATCATTGATATTTCTATTTCTCTCTCCCTCGCTCTTCCTCTCTGAAATCAATAAAATATATTTTAAAAAAATAAACAACTGTAAAATCAAACATCCCATTCTCAAATAAAACTTTTACTTTCAGCATATTCAATCCATCACCCCACTCTCCCACCATCTTTTATCTTATTACGACTTCCATTCCACTACCCTGTCAGCCCCACTCTCCCCGTCAGTCCCTTTCCTTTACTTCTCTATTTGTTTAGATTCTCACAATCCCTCAGTAGAATAACTCCTTTGAAAATACTAGAGTAATTGCCATGCTTCTTTCTCCCCTGGCAAACACATCAAACCCCAACCCCAGATGAACCCAATCATTTTTTTGTTCTTGCACCCAAACTGGAGAAAACACACAACTGAACTCATCGGTGTCAATGAAAAGCCAACATCCGACCTAAACATTGCTTGGCAACCTAACTAGGTATCTCCAGAAAACTCAGTTGATTACTTTCCTAAATGATCATTTTGTACTTACCTACTCTTCTCAAATCTTTTTCTCTGTCATTTCCCTAAAACAGTCCATTACTAAGTTCTATCAGTTTTACCTCCAAAATGTATCCCCAAACCATTCATTTCTTTCTTTCCTTCACTGCTGCCCAAACCATCATCATCTCCAGGGGGTATAGGGTGAGGGGTGGGGGCACCACAGTAGTCTTGGAAAGATCATATTGCTCTATGAATTCTCTACACAGCAATTAGAGTGATGTTTTTAACATGTTAATCAGGCCATGCCATTCACTTATTTTAAATCAGTCCATGACTTCCCATGGCATTTAAAACAAAATCTAGCTCTAGCCAGTTTGGGTCAGTTGACAGAATGTCAGCCTTCAGACTGAAGGGTCCCAGGTTTGATTCTGGTCAAGGGCATGTACCTCAGTTGCAGGCTTGATCCCTGGCTCATGTGGGAGGCAACCAATCGATGTTTCTCTCACATCAATGTTTCTCTCTCTCTCTGTCTCTCCTCCTCCCTTCCACTCTCTCCAAAAATTAGTGGGAAAATATCGTAGGGTGAGGATTAACAACAACAACAAAAACATCTAAACTCGTTAATATAAACCAGTACCCTGTACAGTCTGGGTTTTACTCACCACTCCTTTCTCTTCTGTGCCACTTTTTTTTTTTTCATGCTCATTACATTCTAGCTGCACTAGTTTCGTGTGCTAAGCTTTCCTTTCTCCTGCCTTGACACATTCTATTTCTTCTGCCTGCTGTTCTCTCCCTGCCTCCCACATACCACCCCTTTCTTCACCTAGCCAGCTTCTATTCATTCCTTAGGTCTCACTTTTAACGACCCAGCCCCAGAGAAGTCTGCCCTGACCAACTCCATTTGTAAATTATGCCCCTTTTATTCCTTCTCACATGCCAATTTATTTTTCTTTACAACACTTACATAGTTACTTCTTTCTATCTGTAGTTACTTAATTTTTTACTCTTTCATCATATAGGTCCTTGAGGGCAGGAACCATATCTAAATTGATTTCCACTATATACCAGCTGTGGCACCATCACTACTTCTAGGCTGGGTGACCACAAAAGTTTTGTGTGTACTGTGTAATGAATGTCCCACAAGTATTTGTTCATGTTGCGTGAAAATCCATTCCTGATTCAATAAGAAGAAGGATGAAGGTATAGAAAAAGAGAAAGGTGGGAGGGTAATTTATAACTACTTTGGTATGATTACTGGCCCGCCTTTATGTCTTCACTCACACACTCTCTCACACACGCACACACACCCCACTTCCAGTATTTCAAAAGCAATTATGCGGTACTTGGGCTAGAAGAGGCCTTACTACAATCACCTCATATTATAGAAAAAGGAATTCTATTTTGTGATGTTTTAACTATAGGTGACATCTTTGCTAATACTTTAAAGCAGGAGTTGGTAAACCATGGCTGGCAGGCACGATCAGGCCAGCACTATTTTTGTAAATAAAGTTTATTTGAACACGGCCATGGTCATTGTTTATTTACTGTCTATATCTGCTTTTGCACTATAGCAGCAGAGTTAAGTAGTCATGACAGAACCTACAAGCCTGAACTATTGCTG
>NW_005871170.1:1428376-1431954 GCF_000147115.1 Myotis lucifugus | reverse complement strand
ACATATATTTGAGGCAAAAACAGCATTGATCTTTAGTGTACTGCTGATAAATTTTTATACAGGTGTACACCCATGCAAGCATTACTCAGATTAATATAATGAACATTTCAAGTATTCTAGAAGGTTCAGTCGTGGCCATTTCCAGTCAAGCCCTCATGGACAGACAACCACGTCTCTAACTTCTATGACTAACAGTTAGATTTGCCTGTTCTTGAGATAATTTCATGCAAATGGAAATCATACAACACATACTCGTTTGGGCTCATTTCTTTTCTGTTCTTTTGTTTCTGTGCAGTATTTCATCAGGTGAAAATTTCATAAGATATTTATCTATTCTTCTGTTAATGGGCATTTGGATTGCTGACAGGTTTGGGGCATGAGCATTCTTGTATGTGCTCTTTGGTGAGCATATATACACTCATTTCTCTTGAGTATATATCTAGGGGTAGGTTTGCTGGACATGTTAGGTTAGTAAGTAGTGATTATACCAATGTACATACCCACCAAATATATGAGAATTTCAAATGTTCCATATCTCTTCTTACTTTGTTACTACTTTAATTTTAGTTATTCTTGTGGGTCATCTATCAGATTTATGTATTACAAATATTTTATACCAGTGTTTGGTTTCTTCTCTGCTTAATGTTTTTGTGTCCTGTGTAAGAAATCTTTGCCTACTTCAAGGTCATAAATATATCCTCCTAAGTTTTCTCTGCACATTTATGACTGTGATATATGATAAATTGATTTTTGTATATGGTATGAATTAGAGGTCAAGATTCTTTTTTATTTTTTCCTTGTGGATATACAGTTGCCCTAACACCATATGTTGAGGGGGGGAGGGGGAGGAATAAGTCTACTTTCCTTTCCTCACAAAATTGGAGTACTGTTTTTATTATAAATCAAGTAATTCTATTGATGTAAGTCTATTTTTGACTCTTTTGTGATCATTTGGTCTATAATTTGTCTAATCTTACACCAATACTACACTGTATTAATTACTGAAGTTCTTAAAATCTGGTAGTGTAATGAATTCTCCACCTTTGTTTTTCTTCTTCAGGATGTTTTTGACTAATAGGTCATTTGCATTTCCATTTAATTTTATAATTAGCTTGGCTACATCACATCGATTTTGAATCAGCTTGACTATATCTACAAAATAAACAAAAAACTAAAAGTTTGTTTGGAATTACATTTAAACTATAAATCAATTTTTGAAAAATCAAAATCTTTACCAATCCACAAACAAGGTATTCCTCTTAATTCAGTTCTTTTTAATTTGAAAAAAACTCCCATATGATTAAAATGGAGCTGAAAATTTCCTATCAACTAGTGCCATTATAAAGTCCTAACACAACCCGTTACTCGTGTTTACAGTGATGCTGGTTTAAACACATCTACTGTACTGCCAATTGTATGAAAAGTACTGTCTACATATTTTTACTGTAGTTTTTCTATGTTTAGATATGCTTAGATATACAAATACCATTGTGTTACAGTTGTCTACTGTATTCAGCATAGTAATTTTTGTAGCCTAGAGCAATAAGCTCTCTATAATAATAAAAGCATAATATGCTAATTAGACCAGACAGCCAAACGACCTCTGGACAACATGAGGGCCAAATTTCGTGCATCAGGCCTCTAGTATATATATATATATATATCCTAGGTGTGTGTAGTAGGCTATACTATCTAGCCTTTTGTAATTGCACTCTATGACATTTGCATAATGACAGAATTGCATTTCTCAGAACATATCCCATTGGTAAGACACACACACACACACACACACACACACATATATACACACACACACACACACACACGGTTGTTGTTTCTTGTTGTGTGCATATCCTTTTCTCTAGCACAGCAGTTCTCAACCTGTCGGTCGCAACCCCTTTGGGGGTCGAACAACCCTTTCACAAGGGTCGCCTAAGACCATCGGAAAACACATATATAATTACATATTGTTTTTGTGATTAATCACTATGCTTTAATTATGTTCAATTTGTAACAATGAAGATACATCCTGCATATCAGATATTTACATTACGATTCATAACAGTAGCAAAATTACAATTATGAAGTAGCAACGAAAATAATTTTATGGTTGGGGGTCACCACAACATGAGGAACTGTGTTAAAGGGTCGCTGCATTAGGAAGGTTGAGAACCACTTCTCTAGCATGAGTTGGTCTACAACTGATTTCTGTGTCTTTGTAGCACTCAGCAAATATCCTGTTGGGGAAAATGGCTCTTTGATGATCCTGTGGATTCCAATCTATCCATGCTGACCAACATGGATATAAAATATTTTATTTTTCCTATGACAACCTGTGTCCAGACTCAGCAAATGCTGCCAGGCGAGAAGATGGCTAGCAGTTTTAGCTTCTCTCTCTAAATTTATTTCTTCTAGTCTTATATGCTAGAAGAACTATTTATTAAATGCAATATCTTGTAAAATATGACATTTGAATCTTTCTTTTTTCTGCTTGTGATACTTTCTGCTGCTACCACATCACCATCAAAAGCAGAAGTGTTCATGTCTCTAATGATTATTTTAAGCCTTAATGTCATTTTAAAAAAGAACAATATCCTACAGTATTAGTCGAGGTAAAAATTTTTCCTGGTAGAACATCACCGATTTCTACATGCAGCTGAAAGGAAAATAGGATTCACTTAAAATGAATTCACTTTATAGCACATGTAGATGAGGTATATCAATTCCATAAGTAATATGAACAGATTTCTACGATTCACCCATACCCATTTTCCTTGTTTCCTGGGCACAGAGTAGAGCCATATTTCCAAGCCTTCACATAGAGCCATGTGCCTAGTTATGTCCACTGGGCTGTGAGCACAAATAATGTGTGTCACTCTCAGGAAGAGACCTTTAAGAATGAGTAAGATTTCTCTACACTTCCCTTTTCATGCAACCGTGAAGGTCACATGTTTAGAAATGGAACCATTCAGCCTAGTTTGGAGAGATGTTGGACTCAAATTTAGAAACTGTTGTATAGACTACTAGATATTATAGGCAATGTTTATCATAATGAAACTACTTCTAAAGGAAGGTTAGTGAGCATATCCTTTAATTACACAGTATGGAGTTTTAGGGATCTTTTTTTTTCTTTTTCATTTCATTCTTGAAGTGGTACATGAAAAGGATAGCTATATCAATTCTGAGCTAAGCTATATCATACCTTAAACTTGAAGTGATTTTACTGATACCATCCAGCATATTAAGAATAGGGACTTTCCAGTCTCAAGAATTAAAGCTATATGTTTAAAGAGAGCAACACATTTTAGCCATTAGTTTTTCCTTTTCTCATCTGTCACACTATACCCTTCAGCTGAGACCACTATATTCAGACCTCCCTTTCTCAAAGTGATCTGCTCTTTCCCTCTCCCCAGCCCCTCCCACTCATGCTAAAACCTACTTTGAACCTACTATGAAAAGCTACTATAAAGACCTGTACTGTAAGCTATTATTGCCTAATAGTAGCTCAATACAGTATCTTCTTGGATAGTCTGCATTTAATTTGAAAATATGTGTATAATTTACATGTCATTTGACTG
>NW_005871170.1:1424560-1427794 GCF_000147115.1 Myotis lucifugus | reverse complement strand
CTTCCTGCCTGCTGCCTGCCTAGCTACCTACCTGCCTGACTGCCTGCCTGGCTGCCTGCCTGCCTACCTGCCTACCTGCCTGCCTGCCTGCCTACCTGCCTGCCTGCCTGCCTGCCTGCCTACCTGCCTGCCTGCCTACCTGCCTGCCTGCCTGCCTCCCTGCTGGGATATCATTTTTTCCCCTTGCCTTAGAACTCCCAACTGAAACATCAGCTTTTCCTGGCCTCAAACCTCCAGGGGTTTAGACTGAAACCACACTATTGGCTCTCCAGCTTGCTGACTGCAAATCTTGGGACTTCTCTCCATAACTGAGATCTATCTACCTATCTCCTGCTGGTTCTGTTTCCCTGGAGAACCTTGACTAATACACCATCCCAGGACATTAGAATTACAACCTGTATGTGAACACCACACTTTTCAAGAGTCTAGAGCGTTGATAGCCATCCCACCCCCAACACTTGACTGAAAGAAATTTACAAGCAGAAGCAATGGCAAGAAAGAAAGAAAGAAAGAAAGAAAGAAAGAAAGAAAGAAAGAAAGAAAGAAAGAAAGAAAGGAAGGAAGGAAGGAAGGAAGGAAGGAAGGAAGGAAGGAAGGAAGGAAGGATCCCACCCCCAACACTTGACTGAAAGAAATTTACAAGCAGAAGCAATGGCAAAAAAAAAAAAGAAAGAAAGAAAGAAAAGATACACTAACAAAGCAAATTATTGAAGTCTTAATATGGTTGATATGTTTACTGACCATAAGTAAATAAGTGTTGAAGCAATAGCAGAAAAAAATGGAGAGAAATGAGACCAGGAAGAAGGAAAAATAAAAAGTAGAGAGAAAAGAGCTGGCCAAGAAAGGCCACAGACAGCAGAAGGAGACACAGAGAGGAAACACCACAATGCTGGTGAGCTGCAGGCCTCCTGAGGGGAGAAAGAATTTCAGGAACATCTGGGAAATGGAAAGAAGCACAACTTGCAACTAGAGTAGATAGGATGTCTGGGGTTACTGAAGTCTAATTCACGCTTATATTCACCGGAGGCATAGATGAATATTTTTGATTGAACTCATAATGAAGATCTGGAGTCAGTAAGCAAAGATAACCTTCTTAGGTAGATTTTTATTTTGGCATCTATCACATGGCATTGTAATTAATACTTCTCCATCCTCTATTACTATGCAACAAACCACCCAAAATATAGTGATTTAAAACAATGGTGCATTATTCTCATAATTCCGTTGGTTGTCAATCTGAGTGATTCTTCTGCTGGACTCATCTGGGATCAATCAGGTGGCTGTCCCCAACTGATGCTCCTACTGAAGTCCAAGATAGCATGTCACATGCCTGGGACCCTCGTGTTGGCAAGGCATCTTGGCTCTCCCTGTAAAGCCTTTCATCTTCCACTAGTTAGACTGGCTTTTTTCCAACCCCATGTTCTCAAGATTTCAGGTGCACAAACCTGCATATATGGTACTTATCAAGCCTCTGCCTGGCCATGCTTGCCAATGTGCTATTAGCCGGAGCAAGTCACCTGACCAAATCCAGTCAATGGGAGAGAGTCCACATCAAGGCAAGAATACCCACATCCACTTCGAATTTAAGAATTCAGAATATCAATAGCATTCCTACTACTTAGCACTTGCCTGGAACTCATAATGCATAATTCACATCTGGGCAGTAGTACTCCCTAGGGAGAATTTTAAACATTTTAGACAATATTTTGGGTGTTTCCATGAAATATAGCCTGAGCATGCACATTTGAAATGTATATTACTTTATTATTAATTTTGTAACTTGTATTTCCCCTTTATATTATAGTTTGAGCATTATGGGGATTTAAAACAATGGTGCGTGGTTCTCATAACAATGCGTAGTAAGTTATATTCATGAATTTTCTCTCAGAATAATATAAAGGTACATTACAGCCCTGATTTGTTGGTCAGTGGTTAGAGCATCAGCCTGTGAGTTCCATTCCTGTTCAAGGGCACATACCTTGGTTGCAGATTCCACCCAGGAGGCAACCAATCCATGTGTCACATCAATGTTTCTCTCTCTCTCTCTCTCTCTCTCTCTCTCTCTCTCTCTCTCACTCTTGCCCTCTTCCATCCCTTCCACGCTCTCTAAAAATCAATGGAAAAAATATCCTCCAGTGAGGATTAACAACAACAACAAGTTACATTACAAAACACTTGTTTCAATAAGGCAGTGTTCCAGGTCTGACATTTGTGAAATTAATGATTTGAGTGTTTAAGGACAGCCTTCAGTTATTTGCAAACCGTTCTAGCCCAAATGAAGTATCCCTAAACTACATTTTAAATTGTTATTGTTCATTTTGATCTCTGTGTTGTGAGACTGTGGGACAGGAATTGGGGGTGGTCATTCATTCGCCAGGAAGCCGTGGAAAATCACCCAACGTCCATCTGTAGCCTCTCCAGAACCCAGACTGCTTCAACCACCCTCCCAGGCACGGCGAATTTGCGAAGATTGTCCCTATTGTTGATTTATTATACAACAATATACACAGGATTATTTCCTAGTTTGAGGGTGCAATCTAAGAGTCAGTGCGGTACCGGTGCCGTTCCTGAGTCCAGCAGCTGGAGGCTGCGCTCAGCACACAGTAGGAGCACCTTAAACCTTCATAGAGTTCATTGCGGCGGTTGACAGAAGCCATCCACTCTGCAGGCCGTGTCCTTATCGCTCTCCAAGCCCACACCCCTGGCCGGAGCGGCGGTGAGCTCCTAGCAGATGGCGAGTCCTGGATGCCAGGTGTGCAGCACGCCAGGCGCGGTCTGGGGCGCTGAGTTCTTTGGTCCCCGTGCCCCCCTCCTGCCCCACCCCTCCCCACTCCCTCCCCTCCCCCCACCCCCCAGCTCCGCGCCGTCTCTGCCACACGTGGTGTCTGGTCGCATCGGGATCCCGGGAGGGGTGGGCTGGGCGCCTGGAGATCGGGTGCCCGCCACGCGCCCGCCTCTTTTCTCCTTTGCCTCCAAGTCACCTGGCAGCCGGTGCCTGCTCCGCGCCTTCCCACCTCCCTCTCTGCGATCAAGCGCCTTTCTTCCTCCCTCGCCCCTCTTCTCTTATCTGACATTTTGCTTTGCTTCCTCTGCCCACTCTCCAGCGGGTTTTCCTCCCCGCAGACGCGCCGCCCCAGCCCGCCCTCGCACACCCTCCGATTGTAGGTCAACCAGTATGTGAACGTGGGCTTGCTCTTGTTCAAGGGCTTTTCCAAAAGTGACATCAGCCGCGCT
>NW_005871170.1:1417682-1424085 GCF_000147115.1 Myotis lucifugus | reverse complement strand
CTGCCCTCGCCCCCCCCCCCCAAATGTCAATCTCCTCCCGCGTGACTTTTCCTGCCTCGAACCCCCCCAAAAATGTCAATCTCCTCCCCCGTGGCTTTTTCTGCCCTCAACCCACCCCCAACCCCACTTCACAACAACACCAACACACTCTGTCCTCCTGAAAAGCCAGACAGCCATACGCCCGGGGAGGGTGCCCAGCTGGGATCCGAATGCAGCCTGGTGGCCGGAACGTGGGGGCCCGGACGCACCGCGCTCCGAGGGCATTGAGGCGACCAGAACGCAGACTGTGGGCGCCCAGAGGGAGGGGGCCGAGAGGCTGGCAGTTCCGGTCAGTGACGGAACTGGGCACCCCAGCCCAAGGCTGCGCTGGCTTCGGGAGGGAGGTGGGGGATGGCGGAGCCGGGCGCCCTGGGAACGACCCCCAGGCAGCCGCGGCCGGTTGCAGCTTAAAGGGGGGCTAAGGGCTCGTGACGATGCGGGGGTGTCTTCACTTGGGCTGCGCGTGTGCGCGTGTCTTCAGCTTCTTCCACGGTCGTAAAGCCTAAACGGAAGGCGGGTGTTCAAGTGCTGCTGACAGGATAGCCTGAAACACGTTTACAGTAGGAAAGACTCTCCTCCAAAAAGGACAGCCTGAGTCGATTCCAATTTTTCTTCTGTCCCGGTATCTGGAATGGAAAGGCGAGGTGCGGCCGCCGAGGCGGGACCAGGCTGAGCACCGCTCCTCCTGCCGAAGCCGCTCGGAGCTCGGGGCGGGCGGAGCGGGCCGGCGTCCGGCCAGGGAACCATGTTGGCAGGAGGAGTGGCCTTCGCTCGTCCCCGAGGCAGGCGCGCCGCTTCTCTACTCGGCTCTCGGGAGCGGAGGGCTGCTGGCGGAGGAACCGCGTTCTGACTCGCTCCCGCTTCAGCCAGATACGCACGCGGTAAACTGATCATCTCCCGGGTTCCGTCGCTAGATCCAAATAGCCGACCCGGCTTCCCCCAAATCGGGGAGCTTCTGACAAGTGAGCAGGAGGCGGCGATCGGTTGCTCTAAACTTTGATTTATGAAAAAAAAATTAAAAAATCATTAAAATTCACCGTCACACCCTATTAACCGCTGATTGTTTAAACCGCTAAAGGAGATAGAGTAGTGGAGGATGATAAGAGTTCGGGAGCGGAGGAAGGGGGAAAAGAAAGAAGTCTGTGGATCCCCCACGTTTTCCCAGGTCTCCTCCAGGGCGCAGGGAGGCTCAGCGATGCCACCTGGCGGCGGCTCCTCCCCAAGTTGGGAGCCGGCTGGAGGCAGAGCAAACGCTGGCTCCCCGTGGGTGTGCCTGGCCTGGGCCTGGTGAAATGGAGCAAAGGCTCCTATTCATGCTTCCAATCTACGTGACCCACACAAACACTCGTTTTCTCCTTGCTCTCATTAGAAAATTGAGGGGAAAGGAAAATGAGTCGGCATTGATATGAAATGCGATTTAAGCCCATCAGATGCTAGTGGCTGGTTAGGAGGGGAGAGAAAATGGTAAAAATTAGTAGAAATGCAGGGTTCTTATCTCTTAGTTTATTCTAAGAGTAAAAATATATCATGGGTTTTATTTTACTCCAGAATCCTATTTCGATATTTTGCAAGTAAGAAATACTTCCATCTTATTTTGATTACTCATTTTCGATGCAACCCACCAAAAGGAAGTCCAGTACAACTTCATCAACCCAAAAGGATGAAGTGTAAGTTATGTTTGTCTACAAGTGTAAGTTATGTTTTTCAGTTCCAGAAAGTGTACAACTGAAAAGCCTGGGGGCCTTTCAGTTGACAAATGTCAATGACATCAAATTTCCCAGGGTTTCTTCCCTGTCTGCTAAAGTAACAAAGACAGGGTTTTTTCCCCCCATATATATTGTTTAACTCCTTTATTTATATTTTACCTGAATACATGTCAGGTTAGCCCAGCTCTTACAATCATAGTTTCCATAACCAAGGCAAGGCAAATCGTGCAAACCAGTGCACATCCAGAATTGTTAAACTAATTTCCCTTCAGGTCCCACCCCACCCCCTCTATACTATAGGAATATATTAAGCAGTGAGATAGAATGGGATAGAATCTTATTTCCATCTATACCCCATACTATTTTATGGATGTTGTGAGATTTTATGTTGTGCAGGTGTGTGAGAGCAGAAGAAATGAATTAGCAGATATTACACTACATCTCAAATAGAATTCCATTACTTAATGGAAAATAAATAAAATATTTCCCTTAATTCAAAATTTTAAATGTCTCACTTCATTGCTAACAAAGATAGTCTATTATCCTAAAACAGAAAAAAAATTATTTTGCAAAATTATCTTGGTTTACTGTTAATATGACTTAAAGAGCAGCATTATCAAGAATTACTTCATGTACTGCAAAGCCAGCAGAGGGAACACTGCGTACTGATTTAGCAGGGGCCACCAAATATCTGTATTTGGGGGAAAAAATGTCAGTAATGGAGAACTGGTTATAAAGCACGTGTAATTAAGTAATGAGAACACAGCAATCTTTTCTCATTATTTATTAGTCAGAGGCCTAACACACTGCAGTGTGCACATACTCAGTCAGTTGGCCAGAAAGGTTGACTTTAATAAAAGGTTGTTTATCACATGTTTTCTTACATTTTAAGAAAATTACTGACATAAGAACAAACCTACTTCAGAAGTCTAAGCATTCATATATACTATAATAATCTTACAAAGTCATTGGAAATGACTAATACTAATAAAAAATATTAAATAAAATACTAACAAAAGTTCTATTCTAAGAACATTTTCATTCTCAACATCTCTGAAATAGGTCTATGTCCTAGACTGGGGGATGTCACAGTTTCATTGGCAGTTTTTCTTCCTTGGTGGCATGTAACAGTGGTGTTTTTAAACATTTGTTGGATTTGTTGCAATACATTGAACAACAGAAATAGGCCAGGGGCTTTTTTCATTTGGGGGGGGGGGGGGTACATACGTTTAAAAAAATTTTGTGCTTTAAACATAAACAAAATTACTATGACTGCTTTGATTAACTTCTACTTTTCATATTCAGTGGTAGGAGCATAAATGGTTTTAGAAATATAAACCATTATATTGATACTCACCTTGACTGAATTTTCACAAAAGAGCTACTCTCAAATTATTTGTTGGTACAAATTCCAAAATAAAGTATTTATTCTTTTTTATTTTAGTGACAGTATAGATTTTACAAAAAAGCAGTGTTCTTAGAGCAACTTTAATGTCAGATTGATAATATTTAAGGGTGTATTCTGGTGTGCATACCAAAGAAATTTAAGTGCATGATAACACACCAACTTTGTTATATGCAAAAAGAGTGTCTATGGGTATTTATTTTTTTTAAGATCTGTTTCTCCTTCTAAAAGAAAAAGCATATAACATGGGTAACTAATAGTCAAAAATTGTTTGCTTTTACCCACAAAAACATTCTTACTTGTGGTTGATCCTTAGCGATCCACTCACATGTCTCCAAAGGGTGTTCTTTCCAGTAAAATTCTAAATCTGACAATCTGGGCCTCTCGCCAGCCTACATACTTTAAAAGTTTGACAAGATAAATAGAAATTTGCTGCCTAGCACTAGTTTGGTCTGAATCGAAAGCTGACTTAATTATGTTGAGTTGGCCCTCCCCAACCACCCATCATTGGCCTGTAGAAAAACAGTTTACTATTATGGTGTTAGGGAGGACCAATTTTTACTAGAATTCTAATTTTCACACTTTGGAACAAAGGTAATTTTTGTGGCCACATTAACATGTGTTCTGACTAAGTTAGCACCTTTTCTTTGCCACAGTGCTTTCACCAAGTCCCTTTCTTTTAAAATCATTGAGACCATAGGATTGCCACTATTGTCCTTGGATGGTTCACATCCATGATCTGTGATTATTTTTTCACATCAGTGGCCATCTTTTAGTCTCTTGAACAATGGGCTGCTTCTATGTGGAGGAGTATCTCAAGCATTTGAATTATCAAGGGAAGGATAATAGCATTCACTGAGGGCTTACTATACATCAAACTCATTGAACCCTCACACCAACCCTATATAACGTAGCTCCTAGTGTTCCAGTATCAGATGAGGAAAACAGACTTGGCCACATCCCCAGGGTTACAAAACCAGTAAGAAAGACCAACAGCCAGGTCTGATACAAATCCAGAGGCTCCATTCTCTTCCACTGCCAGTTACCACCTTCGTCTACAGTTTTTCTTTGCCCTGGCCTTTCAGTTCCATTTGATTCAAGTAACAAATATATAGGAGGAATATACAGGAAAAATATATGCAGGAGGGTTTGGGGGAGAGGGCAGAGAGTGATGTATTGTTTAATTTTGAAAATGCGGAAAACAAGTATTTAGAAAATACAATAGATTCCCATCCTTTACTCACCATTATCATCCTATAACCCTATGGAATTTCTCCCATTGAACTAATTATAGCACACTGCCTAGTGTCTTCCAATGGAAAGCTCCTCTGTTTGGGCTATCTAGGATTTATAGGTGTTTAAATCATTAAATAACCCGTTTGGTTAAGAGAGCAAGTAATTACTGCAGAAATTCCTCTTTTTTTGCCGTCCACAAACAGCACAAAAATTACTCTGAAGGGACTTACACAATACATCAACATCTGTGCTGTACCTAGAGTTAAAATAATTGTGATGACAGGTGTCTAGGTACCACTTTCTTAATGGTTTTCAATATCCATTGATTTACTGTTGTAGCTTTCCCTCCCCCTTTTACATCGTTGGCTTTATGAAGGAGCCTAGGAACAGATTTTGCACTAGAGGCTGATTCTTTATTCCAATCGTGAAAAGAACTAATAAAAATAATCACTTGGCTTTTAAGCAGAAAGCTTCCATTTACAGTATTTCACCCTTACCCCCACCCCACTCCAAGCCCCTTGTTATCTAACATAATGGTTAGAATACATTTCCGTCTCTCCCTTTAATAATTTCATGCATTAACATCCTCTTCACACACACACACACACACACACACACACGCCCGCACACATGCGCGCGCGAACACACACACACACACACACACACACACACACAGCAAAAGGAAAAAAGAGGCAGCAGAAATCTCAGCTGTACTTCTCTAGCCCTTTTAAAAAGTTTGCTCTGTAAATTGGAATGAGGTCAGATTTGGAGCTTCTCATTGCACGCGGAGATTATTATTGCATCGGGTTCCAAGCCAATGGGAAGCCCGGGGGTGGGGCTTGGCACGAGGAAGCGTTGGTTACAGCAGCTGATTGGCCCGGGCCAAGACTGTGAAAGGATAAAGAGGCGCGAGGCGGAATTGGGGTCTGCTCTAAGCTGCAGCAAGAGAAACAGTGTGTGAGGGGAAGAGGCCGGATTCGCTCCAGGGTCTCTAGTTCTTGCACGCTCTTTAAGAGTCTGCACTGGAGGAACTCTACCATTACCAGCTCCCTTCTTGCAGAAGGGAGGGGAAAACATACATTTATTCATGCCAGTCTGTTGCATGAAGGCTTTTTGGCTTCCAACCTTGCAACAAAATAATTACACAAACTCCTTAGTGCCGATTCCGCCCACAGAGTCCTGGAGCCAGTCTCTTTTGCTTTGCATTGTAAGAAAGGCACTAAGTGATACAGACGATGTCGCTTTCCTGAGCTCCCGAGAGCGCTAGTGAACTGGAATCAACTGCTTCAGGGGAAGAAAAAAAAAAAAAGACTTGCCTGGGAGGCGGCGAGAAACTTGCCTTGGAAGCTTCAGCAACCAGCCTTCAAGAAACTCCTCTCCACTTTAGCACGGTCTCCAGACTCGGAGCCAAGAGACAGAGCAAACTGCGGCGCGGTGAGAGAGAGAAAGAGGGAGGGAGAGACTCCCCAGCCTGGGAACTATAACTCCTCTGCAAGAGGCGCAGGACTCCTTCCCCTCCGCTTTGGGAGACTTTCCTCTCGCCCACCTTCCGCCCCGACCGGGAGTGGAGGGGCCCGCTCGGCCGCCGCGAGCGTCCTCCCGCTCGGCGTGCGCTCGGCCGGGAGGGCCCGGCGATCGTGCTGCCGCCGCCGCGAGGCTGTGAGCGCGCGTGGGCGCTCGCCGAGCCGGGGCCATGGTGCAGCAGACGAACAACGCCGAGAACACGGAAGCGCTGCTGGCCGGCGAGAGCTCGGACTCGGGCGCCGGCCTCGAGCTGGGCATCGCCTCGTCCCCCACGCCCGGCTCCACCGCTTCCACGGGCGGCAAGGCCGACGACCCGAGCTGGTGCAAGACGCCCAGCGGGCACATCAAGCGGCCCATGAACGCCTTCATGGTGTGGTCGCAGATCGAGAGGCGCAAGATCATGGAACAGTCGCCCGACATGCACAACGCCGAGATCTCCAAGCGGCTGGGCAAACGCTGGAAGCTGCTCAAAGACACCGACAAGATCCTTTCA
>NW_005871170.1:1416660-1417416 GCF_000147115.1 Myotis lucifugus | reverse complement strand
AACGCCAGCTCCTCGGCCGCCGCGGCCTCCAAGCCGGGGGAGAAGGGCGATAAGGTCGGTGGCAGCGGCGGGGGCGGCCACGGGGGCGGCGGCGGGAGTAGCAGCAACGAGAGAAGCGGATCTATTTGTTTCCTTCTTATGCTCTTTTCTTCCAATGGGTCGCCCTTAAATCTCGCGCTGCCAAGACGTAGAAGACTTGGAGACAGTGGCCCCATGCTGTCTCTGTCTGTATGACGCTCAGGATGGGTCTTACTGTGCGGCGACAGCCAGTTCTAGTTGGAGGAGGTCAGCTCATCAGGGCGTAGGATCCACGTTGGGATTGAGGAAGGCCACACTCTAGCTAGTATGAGTACCGGCTCATGAGAGCACCCTCTAGGCCAGTTTTCCCCCTAAATATGGCTTAGCATGGCCAGTCAAGGACCGGGATGCCTGGGCCCTGGCTGCAGATCCCATCATCAAATCTTAGCATCCCAGCACTGACCCATCCCCGCTTCCCACAAGTGCAAACAGTCTGAGTGCTCCATCCTGTGTTCCCAGGCAGCCTGGGTTTCCTTTCCAGTATTTACATTTCATCATCATTCTTTGTTTATATGTCTATTTCCCTTACCAGAGTCTACTGGTTTTTTACATCTTCACCCGAGGATATGTTTTTATTGACTTTCAGAGAGAGGGGAAGGGGAAGAGAGAAACATTGATGTGAGAAAGAAGCATGGATGTGAGAGAAACATTGGTTGGTTGCCTCCAACAACCTGGGTA
>NW_005871170.1:1408709-1416421 GCF_000147115.1 Myotis lucifugus | reverse complement strand
AGGGAGAGTAGAAAGAAGAAAAGTGGGAGGGAAACCAGAAAAAGGAAAAAAAAAGAAGAAAAAAAAAAGAAGAAGAAGAATTAGAAGTGACGAGCGCGGCCGGTTTGCCCGCCTCGGGGTCGCCGAAGAGGAGCGCGCACGGCGAATTGGGGACCCACGCTCCCATCCCCCACCCCTCCGGGACGGCGGTGGAGCCGAGGGAGACGGGCCACCTTTTATTGTTGTTGTGGATGTTGTTGTGATGGCAAAAAAAAAAAAAAGCTCCTTTGAATGTCCTCCCCTTTGCGTGAAGAGACCCCCCCATCCCATCCCCCCCCCCACCCCCGGGCTTCCGGACTGGTCTGCGCCTTTGGAGAAGCCGAGTTGGGAATTGTCTGGGAGACTGGAGGAATCTCGCCCCTCTCTCTTCGCCCCGTAGGAATTTTATTTTTTGCGTTTTGTTTCTTGATCAAGAGAGGAGTGGGGGGGAGGGGGGAATAAAAATATCCAGCGCGCCTCTGGGGACTTTGTCCTTAGCACTCCGCGCCCCCCCCCCTCCAACCCCCACTTTTCCTGAAGAAGACAAGGCGCGGGGAGGCGAGTTTGACCGATGGCAGATGTTTGGGGGCCGCGCTGGCTCCAGAGCCAGGACTGAGACTCCACGCTGGCCAATGCCCGTCTTTTTTCCTCTTTTTTTTTTTTTTTTTTTTTGCCCCCCTTGCCCCTGCAGCCGGAGGAGATGGGGAGTGACCGGCGCTCGGAAAGGACCCGAGAACCTGGTTGGAAGAAGCAGGGGCGGGGGCGACCAGGACAAGAACTGGAAAGGGGCGCATAACAAACTGAGACGGATTTGCACGTTGGGGAGAAGGCGGCGGCGGCTCCGGGGCCCCCCGCCTTCCACGTGGATGAAACCAGCGAGGGGACCTCCCGCGCCCGCGGGAGGAGAGGCGACTGTTGGCTGCGGTCCCGGGCAGTGGAGGGCGAGTGGTTTCGGGGGGGAAAAAGGTTTTTTTCTTCTCTTAATTGGAATCGTGATGGTGTTGGATTATTTCACTGGTGGGGTTACTATAGCATGTTCTCCTGTCTATCTTTTAAAGATTTCTGTATGAGACTGTTGAGCAGTTTTTGAAATAGTGTAGGATAATATAAAAAGCAGATAGATGGCGCTCTGTTTGACTCCTACAACAAAATTATCACCAGCTTTTTTTCATTCTTAACTGTTTAAAGGATTCAAACGCAACTCAAATCTGTGCTGGACTTTTAAAAAAAACAATTCAGGACCAAATTTTTTCTCAGTGTGTATGTGTTTATTCCTTCTAGGTGTAAATGAGAAGACGTGTTTTTTTTTCCCCTCACCGATGCTCCATCCTCGTATTTCTTTTTCTTGTAAATGTAATCAGATGCCATTTTATATGTGGACGTATTTATACTGGCCAAACATTTTTTTTTCTTATTTTTGTCCCTTTTTTTTCTTTCTTATTTTACTTATTCCTTCCTTTTTCTATTTTTTTTCTTTCGTTCTTTCTTTTTTTCCTTTTTTTTCTTTTTTGTAGTTGTTGTTACCCACGCCATTTTACGTCTCCTTCACTGAAGGGCTAGAGTTTTAACTTTTAATTTTTTATATTTAAATGTAGACTTTTGACACTTTTAAAAAACAAAAAAAGACAAGAGAGATGAAAACGTTTGATTATTTTCTCAGTGTATTTTTGTAAAAAATATATAAAGGGGGTGTTAATCGGTGTAAATCGCTGTTTGGATTTCCTGATTTTATAATAGGGCGGCTGGTTAATATCTCACAGTTTTAAAAAAATCAGCCCCTAATTTCTCCATGTTTACACTTCAATCTGCAGGCTTCTTAAAGTGACAGTATCCCTTAACCTGCCACCAGTATTCACCCCTCCACCCCAGTCTTATGAAAAGGGGAGGAGAATTAGCCAAACACTGTATGCTTTTAAGAAAAACACATTTTTTAAACAAAATACTGTTCTGTGCAAAGGCTTTAAAACTGGTGCATTTACAGCAAAAAGGGATCCTGTAGCTTTAATTTGTAAACCACATCTTTTTTGCACTTTTTTTATAAGCAAAAACGTGCCGTTTAAACCACTGGATCTATCTAAATGCCGATTTGAGTTCGCGACACTATGTACTGCGTTTTTCATTCTTGTATTTGACTATTTAATCCTTTCTACTTGTCGCTAAATATAATTGTTTTAGTCTTATGGCATGATGATAGCATATGTGTTCAGGTTTATAGCTGTTGTGTTTAAAGATTGAAAAAAGTGGAAAACATCTTTGTACATTTAAGTCTGTATTATAATAAGCAAAAAGATTGTGTGTATGTATGTTTAATATAACATGACAGGCACTAGGACGTCTGCCTTTTAAGGCAGTTCCGTTAAGGGTTTTTGTTTTTAAACTTTTTTTTTTTTTTTTTGCCATCCATCCTGTGCAATATGCCGTGTAGAATATTTGTCTTAAAATTTAAGGCCACAAAAACAATGTTTGGGGGGAAAGAAAAAAATCATGCCAGCTAATCATGTCAAGTTCACTGCCTGTCAGATTGTTGATATATACCTTCTGTAAATAACTTTTTTTGAGAAGGAAATAAAATCAGCTGGAACTGAACCCTAAATCTTGACTTTTGTCATTATTATGCCTGAAGCCTAAGATTAGGAGCGCCCTACAGTGTGTGGAAACTTCACCATCTGCCTTAGCATTGAAACCAGTGAGCCTCTCCGAGAGGAGACTGTTAAATGCCATCTTATTGAGGAATAAATATTTAGTTCCTCTCGGCCAAATGTGGCAGGCCTTGACCCTGAAATGATGGCATCGGCTGAATATGTGTCAACTCTACACGCTTTCTAGGAATTTTCTGAGTTTACCACATTTTTTAAATCGCCCTTTGTCTTGAAATTTTAAAAGGGGGGAGGGGCAACGTGGACCGAATTCTTTAAAGACAAAACTGGCTGGCTGATCTTTTCTTAACTTTTATGTTCCTAAAGCTGCTTTTCTCCTTGACTTGCCCATGGTTACCACCTAGCAGGGCTAGAATTATTTTCCTCAGATTAAGAACAAACAAGCCTGTTAAATTATTAATATATTGTGGAGGAGAAAGCCATTACCAATTAAGAAATGTGAAAGTTGAATGATTATTTTCCCCTCAAAAGCAGGAAGGTTCATTTGGTGCTAAAATCTCCATTTTTGTGTCAAGCCCAACATGGTTATTAATGTAAGTGAAATGCAGCAATAAGGACGACCTGGGAGAAGCTGGCTCCCTGAGGGCAAGGAGGCGAGCTCTCCCCCCTCCGAATTTGTGAATAGCACACGCTGAGCTAGTGGAGACTTACACTTTTTATAAGCATCAGGCCCACCAGTATTATTGAGACATGCATGCCTTGGATGTCCTGAGGCTCATTAGTATTTGGTTTGGAATCTGCAACTTAACTAAGTAGCACTATTATTTATTTTGAGGGTTAACAATTGCCATTCACAAAACCCCTCTTCATTTTCCAAATGTTTGTTAATTAAAAATGTGTTCTTTATATTTCTTATAATTTTTCAGCACTGGAGAGGAGGGGTTAAAAGGAGTCTTCGGAAATAACCCTTTAGTCATCCAGGATTGCTTATAGGTAAGGGAGTGACTATCCTGGAGTGCCCAGCTAGAAGAAGACATTTTTGGAGCCTGTGGTCCAAAACAAACAATTTTTTTGGGTCAATGAAAAGCAATAATTCCCCCCTCCAAAATAATAGAATTGCCGTGTTTCAATATAATTTCACCTTTTAAAGATCATTATAGCTACTAATTTCCAAATTTTTCTTTTGCGTATTTGCTAATATATTTCGTTTTAATTGTATTTGTGTTCTGCAATTGTAGTATCTTGTTGTTTTTCAAAGACCTTAAAACAACATGGTGTCTTAAGTCTCTTCAAAGATCTTTGCAAAAGGAGAAAGAACTCTTCTATAAAGTGCTTCAATTTAATTTTGTTCATTGTACTGATAGTATGATTTGTTTAGTTTTTTCAGATCTAGGTATCAAAACCTTGACATAAATAAGCCTATATGAAGTATATTTTATTTTGTAAGGTTCTCTTGCTAGAACTATGTTTATTTTCCCATTGACTTTCCATGTAAGGGTGGATGCTTTAAATATTTTCTTTAATGATTTTGATAATGTTGCTTTAAAAATAAAAGCTTAAATGTGCGTGTCTGTCCTAGGAGGTGACAGAGTAAATGTAAGAAACATTTTTGTACTTTTCTTCCTCTGAATCAATTTTCATTCATAAGAGATACTCACGTGTTAGGTGGTACAAGGCATAATAAACCTGAGAAACCAAACAGTTTAGTATGACTTTTTCTTTCAGATAATTTGGATCAATAGAAAAGAACAAATTTCAGATTCTCTTTTAAGAATATCAACCCATTTTTCTTTAAGGACATTGCTTCTGGCCCTGTGCACCATCAGAGTTGCTTACGCAAGGTTCGTCAATTCCTAATTGAATACCTATAAGTGCCAAGCAAAAAATAAAGAGCATGTAAGCGGATGTGGAGGGCTTCCTTGATTTGACTCCCTGTGGGGGTGGGGTACTAGAGGCATTAAAGGATTCTGGAGAAAACGAGAGAAAGCAAGGGATTAGGAAGTGGACATCAACATTTGTGAGTACTGTATTTCCTGTGTTTATAGAGTGCTCATGAATTAGAAAACACAGTTTGGGTAATGCTATGGGTCAGAATGTTTAATCATAAATTTAAAATAATTTAAGGCTCCCAAGGAGGCATTTGGAAAGATCTAGATTAAAAAAAAAATTACCTAGGAATTCAAATCTATTTTATCCATTTGGATTTCTTAAGGTGGAAGGTTGTTATTCATGGTTTTTCTCTAGTGGAATTAACATAAGGCCTTTTTTTTTTCTCCTTTAAGGCCTACACAATACCTTCCTAACCCATGTTAATGTTTGTTGACCCATACCCTTTTAATTCATTCTGAAAAATTATCTCCATATGCATTTCTGTATCTCTGCTCTGGCTATCATTTGAAAGCTAAAGTGGAGGGGTTCTGGGGGAGAGAAGCATCTCCAGGCATCTGGGTGGAGTCAGACTCTGCTAAAAATCTACTAGATTCCCCTTTGCACAAAATTCACATGCTGCCTGCCATTTAAAGCCCTGCACACAATAATTTTAGTCCATCTTCCCAGTTCTCCAAATTCTAATATAGCCAAAGTGGTCTCTCTCATGAGACTGGAATTCTTAGAGGACAGGAACTAGGCCTTCAATACTCTTATTTCCCCAAATTTGCCTTCCCTGTTGCCTTGCATATAATGAATGTTTAATTCTTATTTGTTGACTTTATTATTTCAAAGACACCTTAAGAGCTTTCAAAAACACTTTTGCGTATTATGCTCCCTGTGTTATCCTAGCTGTGGTATTATCTTTTCTAGTTGGAAAGTGTCTCTTAGACCAACTAGCTGTGAAGGATGTTGGTAAAATTTCTTAGCCTCTTTAAGCCTCAGTGTTCTAAAATGTTAAATGGAAATAATGCTTTCTAACATGGAAAGCTATTGTGAGACTCGAGTGAAATTACACATGGAGAATACCTGGCCTACTGCCTGGGCTCATGAAATACTGGTTCCTTACCTCATGGATTGTTGCAAAAAGCCTCGCACAGTGGAAGCAAAGGGGAATTTAGTGTACAAGCCTCGCACAGTGGAAGCAACATAAAAGCTACTTAGTTCTGAACAATAAGTCCCTAGAATCTGTGTCTCCCAGTCTGGAACATGAACTCTTGCATCAATTACCTAGAGATTCTCGTTAGCAGCAAAGTTTATAAAGATTATCACAGACTCTGGGGGTGGGGCCCTAATAAGCCCCTGCCCCATGTGTTTCCAGTGCTCACTGAAGGGGGAGAATCACTGCCCACTGACCCTGCCCAGTTCAGTAACTGATCTGAGGTCACAAGAGAAAAGGCACTGGAACCCATTCTCTTGAGCCCTAGTAGGGATTTGCAGAAATAGATGTCTTCACTTCCCAAACAGAGATACTGATTTAACCAAAGCCTTAGGCCCATAGGCCAGGATTGCCAGTCCTCACTTCCCTCCCACTTCCTCTCCATTTCCCAAGGATGCCCTTATGTATAAGTGATTAACTTGGTTGAGATGTACATATAAACCTATATATATCTTCCAGTTCAACAAATGTATTCTAACATAAAAGATGAACTCAGGCACCAGCTTTGGACGTGAGTAGAACTTCTGCTTGTTGTTCAAGAGACATCCCAGCACGTGAGAAAACTGGAAATGATTCAGAGGAGCACATTCAACCTTTATTGGGAGGGCTACAACCTACCCATTACATCCTAATGAGAGTGACCGTTAGCTACAGTTAACTTGAAGGGTTTTATGGTTTCCTGCATGTGTTGTTTTCCTTCTCAATGCTAAAAAGAAGAAGAAAAAAAGGCTCACATCACCAAACGGCATTTCCCAGGAGGCTGTTTGGCCAGGCTGCTGCGTTTTGGTTTGTGTCTTAGTTAGCAATGCACCTCCGTGTGTAGGTGTCAGTGGGTACAGGTGATGATAAATTTAGCCCATTTTATTTTCTTCTGACAGTTTCAATTCAGGGCAATTGGTGTATGGAGTGCTGCCAAACAGGCCAGGCCTCAGTCAAGTCAGGGCAAGAAGCTGCATGCAGGGCCTTCTTTTACCCTGCAGACGTTTTGTTTAAAGACAAAGTTGCAACTCATTTGTGCACCAGTACACAAACTTGCTTTGCATCACACAAAAGACATTCAAATGATATTCCATTTGAGGGTTGGGTTTTTTGTTTTTTGTGGGTTTTTTTTACCTTTTAAGGGTAGTACTTAAGAAACAAATGAAGTATCATCATTTACTTAGGCTGTTGGTTCCTTAGATTTTTTTCCACAAATATGTAATTCTTTGAACTAGTTCTTAAACATATAATAAATGTGCAGTTTCCTGACACAACAGGCAGTTGAAAGGCAGTAGGCAAACGAAAACACTTTATCTTATTTGGCTCTCTGGGCAGTGAATGCCCAGCAGTGTAGTGTGATGATTGGCTAAAGTGTATGGTGCCTGTAACTGCTTTTAGAAGAGCTGAGCTGCCAGGCCCTGTTTAACGACCAATTAGCTCCCCTTGTATGTGTGGTTAATTGTCACTTTCTTACCAGTGCTTGTCCTAACTTCCCCAGCTCCAAACACCTAAAACCTGTGAAAACAGTCTCTTCTGGAATGCCTGACCTTCGGTCTCAGCCTCTGCTTTTTCCTTCCCCTTTCCCACACTCTCAATGTGGGCCTTTTATCTCTCTTGTTTGCCAATCCCCAGAGACTTTGAATAATTTATCTGAAGTTCCTGGGATCCTGTGGGATTGTAGTCTCCAAACACTTTATACTTTGTTCCTCACTTGGCAGAAGTAGGTCCAGAAGCCTGTTTTTGAAAGAGGGGTGTAAGTACATTTGGGAATTTGCTAACAGTTTTTATTTAATTTTTGGGTGAGCACCCAATGAATCCAAAAGTTGGAGCAAAAACAAGGCAAAACAAAACAAAAAACCCTGGGGGAAGTGGGGGGTGGGGGAAAGGTGTTGCTGAAGGTGAAAAGTTCTTTGCATTTCTCAAATAGTGTCGCCCAAGGCCTTTTCCCAAATAGTGTCTTTCAAGATTATTGCTAGGTGTTCTGTGAACAAGTATCTTGTTCAAGTAAATTAAAGAAGTGCTGGTTAAGAAGA
>NW_005871170.1:1394479-1408249 GCF_000147115.1 Myotis lucifugus | reverse complement strand
TAGATATTAGCATGTCAATGGGGACATCTGCAAAACAGGTGCTGAGATGATTATCTTATCCCAAGTCTCTGCTTACATACATGAGTTAAAAAACAGCAATTACAGAAATAGCCTTGACCCCTACATGGTGACAAAGCATATAGGGATTTTAACACTACTGAAATGAACTTGAGGACAGAGATCAATTGTCTTTGGTCTTGTTCTTTTTTCATCAGAACTCACCAGGATGTTCTCATTACTTGTTATTGGCTTTACTAGTGTTAGGCTCTGTGATTGCAAGAAACAGACTCACGGAAGTAAACTGAAATCAAGGGGCTTTATTGCAAAGAAACACATGACTATAAGGGACCTAGAAATTTCATGAGAGTCCTGGGAGAAATATAATCAAAAATCCAAAACTCTAGTGGCTGCCTAATTTAGCATCAAGACCATGTAGGTATTAATATTGATCATGTATTCACTTAGTTTTCCTATGTGTCTTGACTTTCTCCCAATACCAAATTTTTGAATTTTTTTCTCCAGATTTTATTCTTCAAATTCCCTTTTATGATAGAATTTTGCATGCCCTGTTACCTCACCAGCCATGAGTCAGGCATTACATTGGCTGCTTCTGTGTCACGTGCCTACTTCTGGGTCAGTCATTGAGTATTTACCCACTGATTAGCTGAGCATATTCTTCAGTCCCATCTCTCTTTTTTGCATTTGCTCCTGAGGTCTGAAAGCTCTTGCACTTCCTCTTAACATTCTTTGGCCTCAGGGTGTAAGCTCAAGGGCCAAGGAACATCTACCCTTCCTCCCCTACCATACATAATATCCTTACTTAAAACAGTTTGGTTTCTTTCTATTTAATATAACAACTTTTTTTTTTCCTGTAGCCTTAATTTTGGCACTAAGTTCTAGAGATATAAACAGTAGTGGTTAAGCATACCAGACTCTAAAGAGAGTGCCCAATATCAGGGGCCAGACAAAACCCCTACCCCAATCCAGAGCAAAATTGACCCTAATCTAATCAATTCCACCCTCTAATCCCACCCCACCCACGCCCTCCCTTGCCCAAATCCAAATGAGCAGACAACTGGGAAAGGATGGAAGACCATCAGAGTCCTGAAATATCCTCGAGGGGAGCAGCACATCCTCACCCCATTCTGAAGTGAAGTGGTGGTAAAGTTCTGGGGCTTCTCCCAGAGAGGAGGGTTGCTCTTAAGAAGGGAAATTGGCGTTCTATTTGGTCACCTGCTTAGGCAGTTGGGTTGTTCTGCTGGAGAGGGAGAGAGAGAAAAGGGAAGAGGATAAACTCTCCTTCCTTCCTGATTCCGGGATGAGTTGCCTGGAGCTGCTAAACCCATTAATTTGGTCTTGCGATCACAGAGCCTCAGAAGGCTAGCAATGACCAGTTCATATGCACTGGAGAACAACAGTTGGAAGTGGCCAGAAAGTTATGGAATCATACTGCAATGTCATTCGATGCTTTATTTATCTATTTTTTCCTGCTCCACTATATTCTATTGGTGGAATATCCGTGTACCAAATGGCAAAATGTATTTTGGACTGAACATAAGGCTGCTTTAGATATAAGAGAGTCCATTATCTAGTCATCATAAAGTCTAAGATTCACTACTCTTTCCTTTAGACAGATGTGCTCAAAGAAAATCCACACACAAACACACAACCTGAACAGTTACTCTTTTATCTATTTTACATTAAAATTTCTGCTTAAAAATATGAAAAAAAAAAAACTACTGTTTTAGGGTATGATCATAGAGTCACTGAGCTCTCCACCTCCCACGGTGCCTGTACCTGTGGGAGTTTGAAAGCACCCTGGAGCAGAAGTGGCTCAGCCCAGAGAGCAGAGGTGAGTTTGGTTTGCTGATGGGATCTTGCCTAATGGAGAAGTTGCCGATGCAGCCAAATGAACAATGCACGGAACTTCCTCTGCAGGAACCCTGGCATTGTCACATAACCCAGTCAAGCCAGTAACTACCAGTCCTCTACCAGCAGAGACAGATATTTCTCTGTTTCTCTGGGAATATAACTCAGGTTGGAAGTCCTGTTGGGAGTGCAATGCACCTTATTCACGAGGATGGCCTTCCTCCCATCCCCATCTCCACTGGTGTAAAAGGAGACAATGCTGTGGAAGAGAAACCATCACAGATTTCAGTAACACGACAGATGGAGGATGGTGGCCTTGACCCACTTGTATTTGTTTTAAATGCAAATGTGTTGTCAGTGTTTAAAATTGTAAATTATCTGAACAGGAAGTGCGGGTGTTTCACAATCAAGGGAATGCATGCAGTGGGTCAGGCTGAGGTCATCATTCTTCTACGATGTCTGCTGGATGAGAAGTGTCTGCTGAAGAATAGCATAAAATTTTAAACTTTTTAGATTACAAAAAACACTTTAGAGGCCTTTTTACCCTTTCTCTAGATGAATCCTACCAAATCCCCCTTCACCTAACCCTGGAAAGCAGTCCATTCTCCCACATTAACCATTATGATAAAAACTGTAAATAAAACTCCCGATTCCTCAAAACAAAATGAAACCCAGTGTCTTTCCTTTAGGACTACTCTTAGAGAGGTGTTAGAAGAACACTACTAGGCTTGAAGCTTTTTAATTAAATGATCCTCAGTTTCTTAGACATATTTACATTTTTTATATATTCTTATTGATTTCAGAGAGGAAGAGAGAGGGAGAGAGAGATAGAAACATCAATGATGAGAGAGAACCATTGATCGGCTGCCTCCTGCACAACCCCCACTGGGGATCGAGCCTGCAACCTGGGCATGTACCCTTGAACAGAATTGAACCCGGACCCTTCAGTCCACAGGCTGATGCTCTATCCGCTGAGTCAAACCAGCTAGGGCAACATATTTACATTTAAAAGGAAGATGCTAGTTAAGTTCAATAAAGCCATTCATTTATAGAAGTTCTGCTGAAGAGAAGGAGAGAGAGAGAAAAGGGAAGAGGAGTAATTTGACCTAATGAAGTGAAAACCTTTAGGAAATGTGGGGGGAGAATTCTTTAGCTGCAGGTTAGCATTTGGTCGCCATTTTGGCAGGCTAACTGGTAGTTGGCCTTGGGAATCTGCAGGAGGAGCAATTCCTCTAAGTTGTTTCAACTTCTCCCAAATAATTCCTCTTCCCCTTCCAAACCCACATGTTCTGTAAAAGTGGGAGGGCATTAAGGGCAGTGTTCAAAAGTTGCAGGTTCCAATGCCTATTACTAACAAAACTGGCTTAAAGAACTTCTCCATAGCCCACAAGCATTTTATGAATGAAACCTAGCCCCACATATTTAGGGAGTAGAGAAATCCAAGGTATTCCCATTTCCTCCACGGCCATTTATAAAAAGACAGACCTTTGCAAGTGGGGACTGCCTATTGCTTTTTCCATTTTGCTACCATGAACGGAGGCCTTAAAAACTGTGGGACATTTAAAAATAAGCCTGAGGAAAGATAACTGAAGCTATTTATTTCTAGTCCCCCTGTCCTAAGTGGATGGAGCTTACTGTGGTTCTCAAACCTGCACACTCTCACCATACAGTCAGGGGAGGCCCTCCTCCTGCACACGCACTTCCTGCCCCTGGGTTCCTGCATGGCTCAGTCCCAGCGGAGAGAGCTCTTTTCTTTCTATCTCTGTGCCATCTCTGATTCAAGTTGGTCCATCTGGAAGTAATATTACCCAAGCGTTTATACCCGAGCCTGGCTCTCCACAAGTGACTGCATGTTTCCTGAAACCATCTATTGGCAGCTGTTACATAGGCATTTTCTGCCTTTTAGATACCTATAATTACACCAATTATGCCAATCATTGATGTTTAGAAAGGATTTAAAATTTTACACTCCCAGAAGAGTCTATCAGAAAGCAGCATCTGAGGCAGAGGGACACCCCACAGAGGGGCCTATTTGGCCATCCAAATTGCTGCTGAGTCCCTTAAATTGGGCGTCAGCAGTCAGTAAGGCTTCTTATGAGCCTATATGTCTTAGGCAAATTAATTTTGTCACCGGAATAAAATTCCGCTTGGTTAAGGACCACAGAACTCCATCTAACTTTTATTTTCAAAGGAAAAAACAATGGGTCCAAGTTAATGAAATTAGGTTTTTGACCTCAAATCCTCTGAACCACAACATGAGGAGAAGTTGGCACTCCCCTTGTCCCAGGCTCCACCTTTAGATATAATAAAAGGCAGGACCAGGACCATCTAGCCAGCGTGCTGACCCAGAGAGCAAAGAGCCATCCTCAGCTCCAGGCTCAGCCATATCTGAGCCTGAGGCAAAAGGAAAAATGGAGTAATACTGATTCTGTCTTTATTTAAAATTTTGAAACTTTGTTCATCTTGGATTTTTTTTTTTTTGCATTAAATTTCATTTGAAAGTTTTTATTTAAGATATTACTTACCTTGCCCTGGCCGGTGTGGCTCAGTTGGTTGAAGTGCCATCCTGTACATCAAAAGGTGGCAGGTTTGATTCTCAGTCAGGGCACATGCCTAGGTTGCCAGGTTATCCGTAGTCTGGGTGTGGGAGGCAACAACCCATTGATATTTCTCTCTCACATCAATGTTTCTCTCCCCGCCCCCCCTCTCTCTCTCACACACACACACACACATACACACACACACACCTCTGCCTTCCTCTCTCTAAAATCGATGAAAAAAAATTTTTTTAAGATATTATTTATCTTGATTACTGAGACTTTTGGCTACCCTTAAATTTTATGCCTTGTGAGTGCCTCACTCTCTCCCTGGCCCTGGGTTCCTTAGGGCTGATTTGGTGTGATTTTTGCTGGGTTAGTGACTGGTCCACACATCTGAGTCCTCATAATATGCCTGATATATATATATATATATATATATGCCATTTGCCCAGCAAGCAGCTGGGCAGAATTTAACTTTTTAGTGAGTTCTTGAGACATTAAAACAATTATGCTTAATTGTTAGTGTGTCTAAGGGTTGTCTAAGGTGCTTGTTTAAACCATGGATTTATAGTCCTCATGCCCAGAAATGTGGATTTACTATGCCCAGATGGAATTTTGATCTCTGCCTGTTTGCGTTTTTACATAAAAATGTTTCTGATGCAGGTACTTGACAAGCCACACTTGGAATATCTATGACAAATATGTTTAAAAGCCTCTGTTTCAGGGCATTTATATTATTTTATAATATATAAATGGTAATATTTTGTGGGTGTGCCCTGATCCACGAGGGACAAAGGGGATTGTTGGAGAATGGCAGCTGCCTACGGAATCACCACAATAAAAGTAACAATAACAAAGTTAACTTTCCAAGCCAACCCTATAAGGAACCAAGTCCCAAAGCCAGAAACTTCTGTTACAGTAGACTGGTGGCAATCTCCAGCAGGTAGGACTTACTGATAATCCAGCAGACATTGAATAAAACAACACATGTGTAAGCACTTGATAGCTAAGAAGCAGCTCATAAGTGCAAGGAGTCATTGTTATTACATTCATTCAGTGTTATCAGAGACACTTGAGACTTTCCACAGAACATTACAAATCCCCATTTAGCCAAAATTTTTTAAATTTAATAGGATTATCTCCTAATGGAAAGCTTTAGTGGTATTTCTCAAATTGAGTTCTGAAGACCACCTATTTATTATGCAATCCACAAATGATCAGGTGACTTTTCCTGAAAAAAACCGGTATCTGGCTCTCCTTAAAAAGGCTTCTTCATAGCCTCAGGCCTTGTGAAAAGTTGCAGTGTTATCTGAATCAAGGTGGGAGGAACTCAGTATCAGAAGCTGACTCTCACAGTTAGTATGGGCCAGTTCTGTGCATGCACATGGGTCAACTACTGCACCCAGTTCTCACAGAATGGCAGGGACTTCATCCAAAATCAACACCAGCAGAATCTGAACTCAAAAAGTAGGACACCAGAAACAGTCCTTACCCACTTCACTATAGCTAGCGCTAGCAGTGCTAGGGGCCTTGGTCCTGTGAGTTTAAGTGCCTTTCTCTTCTGGGTAATATATTCCCAACCAGTTTATCAACACTTCTTCCCTGGACAGTATTTCAGGTGACCCGTCCATCTTAGTTCTCTGTTAGCTATTTCATATTTGTGAAGGGCCTTTGAAGATTGAGGACCTCATCACTCAGAATAAAACCTACAGGTTCTGGAAGTCCCACATCTTCCTAAAGATGCCCATCTTCTTGGAGACTGGTCACTCTGCTGCTGGTTTAGAGCTCCCTACCCTGCACGATGTGGGCTTTCTCTGATGTGCCTGACAAGCCTCAACATCCTTATCTGATGCAGAGGGACCCACCATTTATCCCACTAGAATTTTATTTTATATTGCTTTTAAATTGCTCGGCGTTGAACAATTTTGATTCTATTTCTTCAGTGGTACACAAGCATTGACTTCTCCAACTCAGCTCCATTTTACTGGCCCATACTGGCTGTGGGTGAGGCCCTGCTCTGTGTTAGGGAGTCTTTGTTATCTTTCTGAAACAAGACTGGCCCAGGGCAGCTGGTTAGGCGAGTCCTACAATGAGGGAGAAGGAACAAAATGCTTCTGTGAAAGGCAGGCAGCAGAAGAGGTTTCCATAACCTGCTGCACGGGGTGCAGTAGAGAGCGAGGAGGCTTCTAGTTCTGATCATTTCTCTTTTTCTTCTTCAGCAGATGGAGATCTTTCCAGAATCCTGACTTTTTTCTTTTTTGAGGGGGTGGGAAGCAGGGAGTGCATCGGCCAGGGAGTGACAGGTATGGGGGAGGATGGAAAGAGAGCCAAGTCTGGGAATAATCAGAAAGCTGTGGATGGATTTTTTATTTTATGTTTGAAGGTTAAGAGGGTGAAGTTCAAAGGCAAATCTAGTTTCTCTGCCCACATTCTCTACATGGCACACACACACACATACACACTCACTCAATCCCTTATGTCATTCTGTTCCTGTTGCATTGCTAAAGAGGAAGGTGATATTTTGAAAGATATTTGATCCAGCTAATGGAAGAGGAAGAAATCAGGGAGATGAGATCAGAAGGATTTCTGGGAAAGAAAGTGTGAAACACAAGGGACAAAAGAGTGAGTCATCAGGCCAGAAGCAATCCTCAGTGCTGCCCAATTTGGGGGGTGGGGTGGGGGGATATTTGTAATTTCTAAATTGGTTAACAGTTACCTGTTTTTCTTCATTAGGGAGATGGGAGTGGTGTATTTATTTATGTATTTAGCTCTGACAATAATCATTTGTGTGGAGTGAGGTAAGGTATTATTATATTTGGGCTTAGGCATCTGAACTGAGCCTTTGAAAAAAATATATCTGCTTGATCATGAAAAGGAAACACAAAGGGAAAATAAGGTGGCAAACGCTGGTTTACGGTTTCCCTTGTTGCAGATCCCTTTCCCACTCTTGTGGCTGAAAATGGCAGGTACTCCATTCACAGCCTCTTTTGTGGCCAGGGATGGCCATGTGTCCCACAAGATGACCTGAGGAAAAGGCTGCAGGACAGGAGGGAGGATGTCTGAGAACGATTTTCCTGCCAGGTCATGGGCGAGAGGCCTCTGATGAGTGCCTGTTCCTGTTTCCTTCCTGTTTGGAGCAGCTGCAGTGGCTTATCCTGTGGCCATGAGAGAAAGCTCAAGAGAATCATGGCAATGCTGACCCCAAGCCATGACGTGGTGAACTATGGACCAATTCAAGACCAGCACGGCTGACCTTGTTACATGAAGAAAACAAACGCACATTGACCAAGCCACTTGTAGTCAGGTGGGCTATTGCTTGCAAACAAAATCTTACCCAAAGAGATGGAGAAGACCATTTTCACTTGCAAATGAAATTAATTTGAAAGTATTACCACCGTTAATGGCATCAACAATGATATTTATTAAGGATTTTAAATATTTGTGCTTTATATATATTGTTTAAATTAATACTACCCTTTGAGATAGATATTATTATCTCCATTTTAAAAAAATATATTTTATTGATTTTTTACAGAGAGGAAGGGAGAAACATCGATGAGAGAGAAACATCAATCAGCTGCCTCCTGCACACTCCCCACTGGGGATGTGCCTGCAACCAAGGTACATGCCCTTGACCGGAATCGAACCCGGGACCCTTGAGTCCGCAGGCCGACACTCTATCCACTGAGCCAAACTGATTAGGGCTATCTCCACTTTTTTAAATCCTCACCTAAGAATATTTCTCCATTGATTATTTTTTTTAGAGAGAGTGGAAGGGAGGGAGGGAGGGAGAAAGAGGGGGAGAGAAAGAGAGAGAGACAGAAATATTGATGTGAGAGACATATTGATTAGTTACCCTTGTACTCCTACCGGGACCAGGTTTGAACCGTGCCCTGGACCAGGAATGGAACCCACAACCCTTTGGTGCACAGACTAATGCTCTAATCATTCAGCAGCACTGTCCAGGGCTATTATCCCCATTTTATAGATAAGTAAGTAAAGTTCAGATAGGTTAAGTAATTTGCCCCAGGTACAATAAAAAGTAGAACTGAATTTAGGCCATGTATTTCCACAACTGACCCTCTTTTCCATTAGGCATAAGGTGAAAATTTAAAGTATGGCCTTTGCAAGATCATACAATGGAGTAAAGACAGTCTCTTCAATAAATGGTGTTGGGAAAATTGGGCAGGTAACTGCAAAAAGGAAACTAGAACACCAACTTATAGCATACACAAGAATAAACTCAAAATGGGTAAAAGACGTGTAAGTCGTGAAACCATAAAAATCCTAGAAGAAAACATAGGCAGCAAAATATCAGACATCTCACATATCAGAATTTCCACAGAGAAACAAAGGGCAAGAGAAACAAAGGAAAAAGTAAACAATTGGGACTACATCAAACTAAAAAGCTCTCCACAGCAAAGGACTCCAGCATCTAAATGAAAAGGGAACCCACAGCATGAGAACATATTTGCCAATGATACATGTGATAAAGGGTTACTTTCCAAAATACGGTATATAAACTACAACTCAACAAAAGGAAGACAATCGAATTTAAAAATGGGCAGAAGACCTGAATAGACACTTCTCCACAGAGGACAGAGAGATGGCCAAGAGACATGCTCAGTGTCACTAATTTTCAGAGAGATGCAAATTAAAACTACAATGAAGTACCACCTCACACCTACCAGAATGGCTATCATCAATAAACCAACAAACAATAAGTGCTAGTCAAGATGTGGAGAAAAAGAAACCCTAATATGATGCTGGTGGGAATGCAGACTGATAGAGCCACTATGGAAAACCATGTGGAGTTTCCTCAAAAAATTAAAAATGGAACTTCCATTTGACCCAGTGATTCCAGTTCTATGAATATATCCTAAGAAGCCTGAAACACCAATCAGAAAGAATATATGCACCCCTATGTTCATAGCAGTCTTATTTACAATAGCTAAGATCTGGAAACAGCTCAAGTGCTCATCAGTTGATGAGTAGATAAAAAAGCTGTGGTACATTTATACAATGGAATACTATGCAGCTGTAAAAAAAAAAAAGGATATTACCCTTTGAGACAGTATGGAGGGACCTGGAAAGTATTATGCTAAGTGAAATAAACCAGTCAGAGAAAGACATGTATCACATGATCTCACTTATATGTGAGAAATTTCAAAATTAATTGAAATCTCTGAATAAGGAATTTAATGAACAAAATAAACAGATGAACAAAATAGATCCAGAGACATTGAAGCATGCAACATACTGATGTATTTCAGAGGGAACAGGGTAGGGTAGGAAGAGATTAACCAAAGAATGTATATGCATATATGCATAACCCATGGACACAGACAATAGTTCAGTGAAGGCCTGGGGAGGGGTTGGGAGTGGGGTGGAGGAGGTCAATGGGGGAAAAAAAGGGACATTAAAAATACATTTTAAAAATAAAGTATAGCCTATGTTTTAAGGTAAATTTTAGAAGTGGTTAGTTATATGTGTTGCTCATATGTAACAGCATTCACTTAACATAACATTGACATTGATCAACATGTTCATTTCTACAATTATTTTGAATAGCAGTTTAATTAGAATTAATTTACAATATGTTTCTGAAATAATAAAAGTTTGCCAAGAATGAAGTGATGAAAGAAAACAAAAGGCACTTTCGAAGCATCATCAAATCTTAGGTTTGAAAGACAGAGAATGCCATGTGACTTTGTGAAATGTTTTGCTGATGTCAGAACTCACCTTAAATATTCTTATATACCAGAGTAGTACCCTCTATTAAAACAAAACAAAACACAACAGAAAAAGAGCCCTGGCCGGGTAGCTTAGTTGGTTAGGGCTTCGTCCCCATACACCAATGTTGTGGGTTTGGTCTCCAGTCAGGGCCCATACAGGAGGCAACCAAGGAATGCATAAATATCATAACCAATGAGTTTTATCGGAGTCATGCTTATTGCTAATTGAAAACTTTTCCCAATACCCAGCATGACAACTTGAAATATAGTTGGCTTTGGTAATTTTTGACAGTCTCTATGGAGACTGAATTAAAAAAAAATAAGTGGGACAACAAATCAATGTTTCTCTCTCTCTCTCAAAATCAATTTAAAAAACACCCAGCATGTAGTGACTTTATTAAATTTAGGTTGGTTCCATGTAATTTGCTGAATTAATTTCTCAATAATCATACCGAAAATCTTAAATTTTCCTGGAGCGTGCTGTAAAGCACTTGGCCTGTGGTTAATATTACTAACTTCCCTTCCCTCTTGAAAAAGAAGGATGTTTTGTTGAAGTCAGAATTTACCTTAAATATAATATTCTTATATACCAGAGTAGTAGCCTCTATTAAAACAAAACAAAACAAAATAAGAGCCCTCGCCAGGTAGCTTAGGCCCTTCTGTGCGTGTCGCCATGGTTACTCAAAAATGCCCAAGGATGGTCCTCCGTCATCTGTAAGCCTCTTGGGTCTCTGGGAAGTATTCTCGTGGGGCATCGGAGACTCCACCCTGGGATGACAACAGAGCAAGCTCTCATTAGGTCCCCCATATGGGGCCTTGGTTGCTCTCAGGCAGCGGGCTCTCCTCTTTCCAGAGTGAAGTCTCCTGATGGCGAAGATGGAAACAAAATGGGAGCACAATGGTTCTGAGTTTTCTCTACGAGAGCATGCAATGGTCCTATCCCTTTCCTCCTGTGCTTCACTGCTGAGCCACAGACCTTTTTGCTTTCAGGGATATGCTTCAGAGGCCTCTGTGCATCAAACTCTCTGAACCGGTGCCAGGTGGGTGCCCTTCCCTCATCACCCTTGGCCTTGTCTGTGCTTTCATCTCCAGCTCCTGCCATTTTAAATCTGAGCACTCCGGAGAGCTTTGCACACAGCTTGCTTGTCTTCCTCATTCAAGTTCTAATACTGCAATCGCAAATAATTCCAATATTGAGAGTATTCTGTTCTCTTACACTATTTGTCATTTTTACTTGTGCCCATCTTTGACTATTGGAAATCCGCTTTCCTAATCCCTCAGGTGAGTTTGTTGGACTCAACCTAGCTTTCTTTTGTGAGAGCATTATGACTCCATGGGTTTCCTTTCTACCTCCTCTCCAAGTTTTTCGTCATTTCCACGGTACTAAAAGATAATTTCCCTCACAAGAATCAAGTCCAGAAAGAGCATTCAAATTCCCCCTTTAAATTATAATTTATTCAAATTCCAAAGTAGAAAGGAAATTTCAAAATTAATTGAAATCTCTGAATAAGGAACAAAATGTATTTATTCTTAATGCAATTCCATATTATCCTCTTTACTAGAGTTAATATGATGTGTTTCTCTTGGGGTGTTATAATTTATAATGGTGGGTCAAAAATCATGCACAGTTGTGTTGATTTAATTGAAAAGATTTTAAAGTAACTTTTTTTTCTTATTTTAATATTCCCTGGACACAGAGATTTAAAACTTGATGTATCTTTTGCTACTAGTTATAACTGATTCTTTTTAAAATGTCATAACTTAATTGTATGGTGGCCAAAAATCATGTTTATTTTTAACAATCCAAACTTGATTGTTTCCTACTAATTATTATTATTACTTTTTTTTAATGAAGCCTGTTTTCAATCCTAATTTTCATCAGAGTAGCTTTTGCTACTTTCGTGTTTGAACAGAGTATCCTTTTCCAGACTTTTACAACAGATCAGTTTTGACTAAATGATGCATCTAAATGGTGTGGCTAAAACCTCCTTTATTTATTAATAAGTTATAAATGAATAAGTTATAAAGGAAATTCTATCTTAGAGAACCAAATGTAGAATCTTGCAGTACATAATGCACTGTGAATGTGTGTGTTGTGTATAAAATCAGTCCTCTTGATTGAAAGGGAACAAACATCCTATTTAAAAATGTGTTTTACCATTAGGGCCACTATCATACCTAACAAGACGAGGGAGCAGTTCCTGGTTGGCTGAATAGCTTCACAGTGTCATCACAGACACAGGCTCTTTCCTTTTTACTGCTCTGCCATCACTAGACCAAATTAATGGGTTTAGCAGCTCCGGACACCTCATTCTCGCTAAATAACACCCGGGATCAGGCAGAGAGGAGAGTTTCTCCTCTGCCTTTCTCTCTCTCTCTCAACCTCCCCCGTCCCCCACAGGAAAAACTTCATTCAAAACATTTTGCAACACTTTGCACACACACTTAAACACATATTACATATATTTTTGCCTTATATACATGTATTTACAATATTATTGAAATTTATAAACAGGCTACAATTTAAGTGCTGTCTTTGAACATTATTAAGGCAAGAAAAATTAACTCCACTTGCCCTCATTGTTTAATAAATTAGATAAGTAAACGGAGAAAGAGGAAGATATCTTTTAAAAAATAATGGAGATGAGAATCATTATTACTCAGATTTAGGTATGTTTGTTGATAAATCACAGTCTCTGAAAGAAAACTCCACCAGTAAAAACCTAATGTAATACCATTAACTATAGATTAGGGATTAATTCTAACTTCTAGTACCACTATTAAAAAACAAATAAACAGTGAATTCTATTAAAATAACCTTCTGATTTGTATGTATATAAGGAAGACAACAGAATATTTTAGGACTTAGCTTTAAATGAATCCCTGTGCTGTGTCTGCAAATTACCAGAATTGGAATTATGTTCTAGGTTTCTTCTAACCATACTCCCTATGCGAATCTGTGTCAACTGGTTTGAGTTAACATTAATTTTTGCATGTAAGCCCAGCTTTAACAGATGAGCCTGTTTGTACATGAAAGTGAATAGATTATGAAAGCTGCAATTAAGGAAAGGGCATGTATACTTTGCTTATTTAATTGCCAATTAAATAAAGGTGCTTGAAGACAGTTTAAACTTTGCCCTGGCTGGTGTGGCTCAGTCAGTTGGAGTGTCATCTTGGACACCAAAACGTTTCTGGTTCGATTCCCAGTCAGGCATGTGCAGGAGGCAACAGATCGATGTTTCTCTCTTACATTGATGTTTCTCCCTCTGTGTGTGTGTGTGTGTGTGTGTCCCTCCCTTCTTCTCTCTAAGACCATTAAAAATAAAAATATAATAATGCTATATTTCAAAAACAAAAGAAAAAAATTTTTAAACTTTATACTTGGCACAAAGCCTTTAACAAGTAAGAGTTATGGATTATTTCTTTGTTTCATTCAGGAAATTCTATCAGATGAGAGTGTTAGTCTGGCTTCCATTCCCATAACTCCACTGACCCAGCTCTCATAATATTTGTCAACATCATCTCTGTTGCTAAATCCATTGTGTTTGGCTCGATGTTGATCTGACCGGTGCTCTCTGACAGTATTACACACTGCTGACCACGTCCTCTTTGGGAAGCTGTCCTCC
>NW_005871170.1:1349255-1394379 GCF_000147115.1 Myotis lucifugus | reverse complement strand
CACCCAACTAACATGTTCTTATTCACATCCATGGCTTTCAAAATGATATACAAACTGGAATCTGTGTTTAAGTGCCCTGACCTCTCTCCTGCACTCAAGTAAGACCTACTAAACAGCTCACATGTTTAATTATGAACCCATGGGCTCCCCCTCAAGACTGCTCTTTCTTGAATGGTCACTCTTTTTGATGAATGGCACGACTGTCAACTTACTGGTGCAGGTCATTCCAGGGAACAATTTCAGATTCCTTTTTGAGCTTTTTTCACCCTCACTAAGCTTTCTCCAAGTTCACGTTTTCCATGTCTCTGGAATTTACCTCCATCCCTGCAGCCACAAATGTAGTCAAAGGCCTTATTTTCTCGTCTTGGCTATTGTGGCAGTCTTCAAAATGTTCTCCTATCTAGTCCATTCCTCAAACTCTCCCCAGCATGAACTATTTAAAATATAAACCCAGTCATTCCCCCTGGTTGAATGAAATCCTTTCATGCGTCTGCATCACCTTCCAGAAGGTTTACTGTACCTTAGGAGCTGGTCCTGACTTAGCTGCCGAGTGTCATTTATTACCACCCCTCTCTCTCCTTTAGCCACCTATTCTCCATAGCCCAGCAGTACTAAGATATTTCATTACCAGAATATACCACGCTTTCTCACTTTAGTGCTGCTGGTATGATTTTTCCGGCTTCCTGAGATGCCTTCTCTAACTTGTCACTTGGCTAATACTCTTCCTTTAGGAATCAGCATAGGCTTCTCTATTTGAAGAGACCTTGCCCACACCAGTCTGGTTTAGGCCACCTCTGATGTGATCCCTATTACTCTGTGAATATCAAAGCCCTTATTTTATACCATCTGTTTGCCTATTGTTCTTACTTACCAAAGCATTTTTGTGGGAGCAACGGTATCTTATTGGTCCTTGGAAGCACCCCAATTTGAATGGGCCTTTAATATATGCTCACTGAATGTGGCCTAAATGAGGCAACCAGTGCAGGTAGAAGGTAATTTTTGTGACTTTTTTAGAGAAAATGGAAAAAAAACCCTTAAAGATGAACAGACTATCAAACTACAGTGGGAAGGTAGGGGAGGGTTGGGGGCAGGGGGGAGCAGTAAGAGATCAACCAAGGACTTGTATGCATGCATATAAGCATAACCAATGGACACAGACACTGGGGTCGGGCGGGGTGGGGGGGAGGTTAGGGCATGGGCCAGGGGGTGGGAGAAGCCAGGGGGAGGTCAATGGGGGGAAAAGGAGACATATTGTACTATTATTTGTAACACTTTAAACAATAACAAAATAAAAATAAAATAAAACCTTAAAGATATTTGCCGAAACCGGTTTGGCTCAGTGGATAGAGCGTCGGCCTGCGGACTGAAGGGTCCCAGGTTCGATTCCGGTCAAGGGCATGTACCTGGGTTGCGGGCACATCCCCAGTAGGAGATGTGCAGGAGGCAGCTGATCGATGTTTCTCTCACATCGATGTTTCTAGCTCTCTATCTCTCTCCCTTTCTCTCTGTAAAAAATCAATAAAATATATTTTTAAAAAAAGATATTTATAAGGGACCATTTGAGGTCATATTTTGGTAGGGAATATGGACATTGTGATTATAGTAGAAACATTATTTTGCTTTTTCTGTTTGTTTAACCGAAGACCTTTGGTTGAGGGAGATGTCTGGACGTTGGTGATGAGTACTCATCTTCAGACACCAGTCAAGGCTCCTCTAGGTGTTTGCTCTGGGTGAGTCAACTTATGCTCTGAAAATGCATTTTCCTCATCTGCAAAATGGGAAGGTATTCACCTTAGAAGTTTTTTGTGAAGGTTTAAATAGACATATGAAAAGTATCGGATATGTTAAGTGTTCAGTAGATATTGATTATCTTTCACTTTCTTTGAGTAGCTTATTAACCTAATAGGTTAGTGGATGATGTCATTTTCAGATGAGGGAAATACATCATTTGACCTTCAGATAATATGGATTATAGAATCTAAGTACTTAAAAATTGGATCTACTTGTTCAATTCTTTAATTATGGTAGCTTTGTAAGTTGTGGAATAAACTCACTTTATAGTAATTAATATTATATAAATTATTTTTTTCTGTATAACAATATAGAAATATCTATAATTTTCCTAATTATCTATTATAACTAGTCTATTATATTGACAAAAGTGGCCTAATTTTAGTCTTTTCTTGAAAGCATTTTAAAGTATACTAAATAATGTATAAGTGTGCAGAGTTAAAATAAGTCCAAATGATAATCCATATATTGAAAATTACTGTGTGCAAAGTCATACATTTAATAATTTATTTCTTTGCTCTTTCGAGTGGCATAAAGCACTGTTCATAATTCTGGAAAGTAAATCACATTAATGTGGGAAATTGGATTAAAAGGGAGACTATAATTCGGGTAGTTACTAAAATAAGTTTTCAGATAAATAAGCTAAATCTAGGCAGTCAATTGGGCAATTTAACATTTTTAAGTATTCCACAAACATTTCAAATTATTATTAAAGGTTTTCCTAAAGTCAACTCTGTACCTTTTCAGGGTAAATAATTGCTTGACTTGAAAGCCTTGGCAAAGGGAATAAAGCTGCTATTCCCAACCCACCTCGCTTTATGGGTTCTTTCCCCCACAGGTCTCTAGCAGGTTAAACTGGCTACTCATTGGCTTCTTTTCACAAGATATAAGTAATTACTTTAAATTGTTCCGGTTTATTAAGTGAAATCCAAAGTAGCTTCTGTGCCTACCTGACATTTAGTTAATGAGCACAGTGGTACCTTCAGGAGATTAATGGAACTTTGATAAAGGGCTGGTTTCATTGGTGAAGTAGCACATCTGGATTTCATTGGGAAAGGGGTGAAATAATCCATATATTTGAATGCAGTTTAATGTATTACATTGTAATTTTGATTGTTGCCAAAAGACAATTTGCCACCTGAAGGAAGAAACTGGAGGATAACTCACAAAGAAATAAAATCTACCAAGAAATATTAATTGAGTACCTACTATGTTCCAGGCTCTGGGTACATATTATGACAAATACAAAGAAACATAGTGTAAGCAAATTAATTGGGAAACATATATGCATGCATGACAATGCTCTGGGCACTTCCATATATTTTGAATTTATATTTTAGTAATCAAGTTTTCACTGATCTCTCTGTGTAGGACAGTGTGTTGATAATAGTAAGTATTAAACATGATTTATTATTTCACTTAAAATTTTCTCAGAGTAAAAGGGTATTGAGGTAAAAATAAGTAAAAGGCAGCATGTGATAAGGTCAAATATTAATAACTCTTATATTTGCATAACATTTTAAAAGTGCTCTCATATATTAAAATTATTCTTCTTTGTCCGGCTTTCCCCTTAAGCTACAGATATACCTCCCTTTTTTAATTTTTATTTGCTTCTCTCCTTTATTCTATGAGCACCTGCATCGAACAACTCAGTCCCGCAGGAACACAGCAACACAGTCGTGAACGAAACCTCTCGACCTGCTCCCCTCACCCAGGGTTGGGGGGTGCCGAGTCTGACCAGGAGGCCTCCCAGGTCCTCAGAGGTCGATCCTCTCAGTTCCCTTGCTTAAGGACGCTGTACACCTGCTCCAGCACATGGCACAGGCCCTGGTCCTTGGGCATCCTGCTGGCCAGGGAGATCTTGAGCTTGTCAAGGTAGGTGTGCTCCTGGTTCCAGGGTTCCTGGAACCTCACCAGGTCCGGGGCACCCTTGTAGAACTCCACTAGCAGCAGCATCTCATGGAGGATGTCATTCGTCAGGAAGCTGTCCTGGACGTAAGCCATCTCCATGTCCATGGGGATACCATAGTCACTGGGCCTTTGCTCAGGGGGTGGCATCACCCAGAACGGGGAGATCTTGGACTCTGGGCCCTGGTTGCCAGAGTAGTAAGGGGAGCAGAGCAGGGCGAGGCAGGGCTGGAAGCCATTGCTGGAGCCCTGCAGCTGCAGCTGGTAGTCCATCTGCGTGTCAATGTCCTGCAGTGATGGCAGCACCAGGCTGTGTGGGTGGCTGTGGTACCAGCCCACCAAGACAGGCCCCACAGAAGCAGGCTCTGATAGATCTGGGGACAGAGGCAGGGCTGGAGAGGGCGGGGATATACCTCCCTTTTTTGCAGTTATTCTCTCCGATTGCCTGAAAGTCTAATACATAAGGTGGAACAAAAGTAGGTCTACAGTTGTTTGTATGGAACATAATACAATCATTAATAAATAATAGTGCAAGAATAAACTCTGCATTTTGCATACTCACAGCTGTAAGCCTACTTTTGCCCCATCCTGTATACTCATGTATCCATTGTTTCTCGTTTCTTTAGGCTCTCACTCCACTGTCATACAATTTTGTCTATTTAACCTCACAAAGCTTTCCCCCAATACCCAAATTCAATGATATCTTCGTTTCTCTTACCACTGGAACTCTCTGTCCTGGTTGACACCAGAAACTATTTTTGAAACACTCTACTCCTCTGACTTCCTTAATACCACTTTCTGCTGCTTCTCCTTTGTCTCTTTCACATCAGGTGGAAGGACTTGCCTAGAACCGTGTTCTCCAAAGTGGTAGGTATATTCCTAGCTGCCCCTGGGATAATAAGATGGCTTTACATGGTACATGGGCCCCCACAGAGGTGGGAGTATCTGTCAGGGAAACCTCAAAGGATAGAGGAATGAGGAGGGTTTTATGAAGTGAAAATTTTAAGAAAATAAGAATGGGGACAGGGAGAGACAAGATGGCAGTGGAATAGGCAGACGTGTCCCAAGGCTTGTCCCGGAGCAAATAGAATGAGCAGCTGAAACAAAAAACATCCACCCCGAATTGGCGAAGGAGACTCAGCTGTCCACGGCACTGCAACCACGTGAGCAGCAGACACGTGAGCAGCCCACTCCTGTCCAAGGAGCATCAGCCCCTCGAGCAGCTCGCCCCAGGCCTAAGAGCAGAAGCCTCACGTGGCCTGCCCCTATCCAAGGAGCAGCAGCTGTGTGAGCGGCCCACACCCTAGTCCAAGGAGCAGCAGCCGCACGAGCAGTCTGCCCACATCTGAGGAGTGGCAGCCCTGTGCAGCCTGCCCCCATCCGAGGAGCAGCAGCTGTGCACAGCCCGCACCTGCACCAGTCCGAGGAGCAGCAGCTGTGCAAGCAGCCTGCCTTTGTTCAAGCAGCAGCAGCCGCACGAGCAGCCTTCCCCAATCCGAGGAGCAGCAGTTCTACGAGCAGCCCATCCCCTCTTGAGGAGCAGCATCAGCCCATCCTGGTCCGAGGAGCAGCAGCCACACGAGCAGACCGCCCATGTCCAAGGAATGGCAGCACTGCGCAGCCCGCACCAGTCCACGGAGCAGAGCCACACACAGCTTGCACCTGTCCAACAAGCAGCAGTCAGTTGAGTGGCCCGTCCTCGTCCGAGGAGGAGCAGCCACGCGTGCAGCTCACTCCCGTCCGAGGAGCAGTAGCCACACAAGCAGCTCATCTCCCATCTGAAGAGCAGCAGCCAAGGGAGCAGCCCACCCCCGTCTGAGGAGCAGCAGCCTTGCAATCAACCTGCCCCTCTTCAAGGAGCAGTAACCTCACAAGCGGCCTGCCCCAACAGAGGAACAACAGCAGCGTGCAGACAGCCCCTATCCAAGGAACAGCAGCCTTGTGATCAGCACACCCTCTGTCTGAGGAACAGCAGCTGTGCGAAAAGCCTCCCCGCACCAGCCACAGGAGCCACCACGGCTGCGAACATAACCCACCAGAGAAGCTGCTGCCAACTGAGGAGCAGCTGCTACCGCAACCACCCGAGGAGCAACTGCAGCCCGAGGAGCCACTGCCACCCAAGGAGCAGCCCCTGAACTACTCAACTTCTAGATCTGTCAGTGAGATCAAACATGGGTAGACAAAGAAACCCCCAAAGGAAAGAAAAGGAGGACTCGCCAGAAAAGCAGCTAAGTGAAACAGAGGCATTCAGCATGACAGAAAAAGAATTCAGATTAAGGGTCCTAGAGTGCATAAACCTGATGGAGGAAAAAATCAACAACTTATGCAAGAATCAAGAAGAAATGGATGAAAAAATCAACAGCTTATGTAAGAATCAAGAAGAAGATCTAGCTGCAATAAAAATAAAAAAACATGGAAAGTTTCAACAGTAGACTAGGAGAAGCGGAGGACCGAATTAGTGAATTAGAAGACAGGGAAGCAAAACACACCCAAACTGAACTGCAATTGGAGAAAAAAGTTAAAAGACAGGAGGAGAGCCTAAGGGAGCTATGGGACAACATGAAACGAAGCAACATATGAATAATAGGGGTGCCAGAACAACAGGAAGAGTAACAAGGGTTAGAAAACCTATTTTAAGAAATAATGTCAGAAAACTTCCCTGAGGTGGGAGAGAAAAAAGTCACACAAGCACAGAGAGTCCCAAACAAGATGAACCCGAAAAGACCCACACCAAGACACATCATAATTATGATGGCAAATGTTCAGGACAAAGAGAGAATCTTACAGGCTGCAAGAGAGAGACAGAAAGTTATGTACAAGGGATCTCCCATTAGATTATCAAATGATTTCTCAATAGAAACATATCAGGCCAGAAAAGAATGGAAGGAAATTTACAAAGTGATGCAAAGCAAGGGACTGAATCCACGAATGCTCTATCCAGCAAGGCTATTATTCAAAATTGAAGGGGAAATAAGGAGCTTTACAGACAAAAAAGGCTAAGGGAGTTTATCACTACCAAACCAGCAATGCAAGAAATGCTAAAGGGACTGGTGTAAAAAGAAGAAATAAAAAGCTAAGAAAGAACACAGGCACAAAAAATAAAAATGGCTACCAACATGTACTTTTCAATAATAACTTTAAACATAAATGGACTAAATGGTCCAATCAAAAGACATCGAGTGGATGAATGGATAAAAAAACATGACCCATATATTTGTTGTCTACAAGAAATCCATCTCAGAACAAGGGACTCACACAGACTGAAAGTGAAGGGATGGAAAAATATCTTTCAGGCAAATGGAAACGAAAAAAGCTAGGTTAGCAATACTTATATCTGACAAAATAGACCTCAAAGTGAAGGCCATAACAAGAGATAAGGAAGGCCACTTCAATAGTAAAGGGATCGATACAAGAAGAGGATATAACCCTGATAAACATATATGCACCCAATGCAAGAGCACCAAATACATAAAAAAAAACTCCTGATATCAAGGGAGAGATTGACAAAAATACAATCATAGTAGGGGACTATAATACACCACTGACATCACTGGATAAATCCTCTAGACAAAAAAATCAGCAAAGAAACAGCAATCCTAAATGACTTATTACATCAGATGGACTTAATTGACATCTTCAGAACATTTCACCTCAAAGCCGCAGAATATAAGTTCTTCTCAAGTGCACATGGGACATTTTCAAAAATAGACCACATATTGGGTCACAAACAAAGTCTCCCAAATTTAAGAAGATTGAAATCATACCAAGCATCTTCTCAGACCACAATGGCATATTAGTAGAAATAAACTGCAATAAAAACAATCCAAAACACTCAAACACTTGGAAGCTGAATAGCATGTTATTAAATATTGATTGGGTTACCAATGAGATCAAAGAAGAAGTTAAAAACATCCTGGAAACTAATGACAATGAAAACACAACATTCCAAAATCTATGGGACACAATGAAAGCAGTCCTGAGAGGGAAGTTTATAGCTCTACAGGCCTACCTCAAAAAACAAGAAAAAATGGTAGCAAATCATCTAACTCTACAACTCAAAGTATTAGAAAGAGAGCAACAAGAAAAGCCCCGAGTGAGCAGAAGGAAGGAGATAATAAAGATCAGAGCAGAAATAAATGACATAGAGACAAAAAAAAAAATACAAAAGATCAATGAAACCAAGAGCTGGTTCTTTGAAAGGATAAACAAGATTGATGAACCTCTAGCCAGGCTCACCAGGAAGCAAAGAGAGAGGACCCAAATAAACAAAATCAGAAATGATAGAGGCAAAATAATGACAGACCCCACAGAAATACAAATGATTGTTAAAAAATACTATGAACAACTCTACTCCAGCAAACTAGACAACCTGAAGGAAATGGACATATTCCTAGAAAAATGCAACATTCCAAAACTCAATCAGGAAGAATCTAAAAATCTCCATAGGCCAAAAACTATGGAAGAATTTGAAGCAGTCATCAAAAAGTTTCCAGCAAACAAAAGCCCGGGGCCGGACGGCTTCACAGGGGAGTTTTACCAAACATTCAAGGAAGAACTAAAACCTATCCTCCTCAGACTATTCCAAAAAATTCAAGAGGAAGGAACACTTCCAAGTTCATTCTATGAAGCCAGCATCACCCAAATACCAAAACCAGATAAAGACAACACAATGAAAGAGAATTACAGACCAATATCCCTCATGAACATAGATGCCAAAATCCTCAACAAAATTCTAGCAAATCGGATCCAGCAGTACATCAGAAAGATCATACACCATGACCAAGTAGGATTTATCCCAGGGATGCAAGATGGTACAATATCCACAAATCAATAAACGTGATACATCACATAAACAAATTGAGAGGAAAAAAACACATTATCAATTGATGCAGAAAAAGCATTTGACAAAATCCAACACCCATTTTTGATAAAAACTCTCAGCAAGGTGGGAATAGAAGGATCATACCTCAACATAATAAAAGCCATATATGAAAAACCCACAGCCAACATCATACTCAATGGGCAAAAATTAAAACCATTTCCCCTAAGAACAAGAACAAGACAGGGATGCCCACTTTCACCACTCCTGTTCAACATAGTACTGGAAGTATTAGCCATTGCAATTAGACAAGAAGAAGAAATAAAAGGCATCCAAATTGGAAAAGAAGAAGTAAAACTCTCCTTATTCGCAGATGACATGATATTGTACATAAAAAACCCTAAAGACTCCATCAGAAAAGTATTAGACCTAATAAATGAATTTGGCAATGTAGCAGGATACAAAATTAACACCAAGAAATCTATGGCATTGCTATGCACCAATAGTGAACTTACAGAAAGAGAGACTAAAAAAGCAATCCCATTTACCATCACACCAAAAAAATTAAGATATCTAGAAATAAACTTAACTAAAGAGGTAAAAGACCTCTACTTAGAAAACTACAGGACATTGATAAAAGAGATAGAGGAAGACATAAACAGATGGAAGGACATACCATGTTCATGGATTGGTAGAATCAACATTATTAAAATGTCCATACTACCCAAAGCAATCTCTAAACTTAATGCACTCCCCATTAAAATACTAATGGCATATTTCACAGACCTAGAACGAACTCTCCAAAAATTCATCTGGAATAAAAAAAGACCCAGAATAGCTGCAGCGATCCTGAGAAAGAAGAACAAAGTAGGTGGGATCTCAATACCAGATATCAAGCTGTATTACAAAGCCACTGTTCTCAAAACTGCCTGGTACTGACACAAGAACAGACATATAGATCAATGGAATAGAATAGAAAACTCAGAAATCGACCCGAACCAATATGCTCAATTAATATTTGACAAAGGAAGCAAGAACATACAATGGAGTCAAGACAGTCTCTTCAATAAATGGTGTTCAGAAAATTGGACAGATACATGCAAAAAAATGAAACTAGACCACCAACTTACACCATACACAAAAATAAACTCAAAATGGATAAAGGACTTAAATGTAAGATGGGAAACCATAAAAATACTAGAGGACTCCAAAGGCAACAAAATCTCAGACATACAGCTTCTAGGGCATTGGAAACTAAAGAGAAAATAAACAAATGGAACTACATCAAAATAAGAAGCTTCTGCACAGCAAAAGAAACCATCAACAAAACAACAAGAAAGCCCACTGCATGGGAAAACATATTTGCCAATGTTATCACCGATAAGGATTTAATCTCCAACATTTATAGGGAACTCATACGACTTAACAAAAGGAAGATAAACAATCCAATCAAAAAATGGGCGAAGGACCTAAATAGACACCTTTCAAAAGAGGACATTCAGAAAGCCAAGAGACATATGAAAACATGCTCAAAAGTCACTAATCATCCGAGAAATGCAAATCAGAACAACAATGAGGTACCACCTCACACCTGTCAGAATGGCAAACATCAACAAATCAACAAATCAACAAATGACAAGTGCTGGAGAGGATGCGGAGAAAAAGGAACACTCATGCACTGCTGGTGAGAATGCAGACTGGTGCAGCCACTATGGAAGACAGTATGGAGTTTCTTCAAAAAGTTAAAAATGGAACTCCCATTTGTCCCAGTGTTCCCACTTCTAGGAATATATCCCAAGAAAACAGAAACACCAATCAGAAAGGATATATGTACCCCTATGTTTATTGCAGCACAATTTACAATAGCTAAGATCTGGAAACAGCCTAAGTGCCCATCAGCAGATGAATGGATTAGAAAACAGTGGTACATCTACACAATGGAATACTATGCTGCTGTTAAAAAGAAGGAATTCTTACCATTTGCAACAGCATGGATGGAACTGGAGAGCATTATGCTAAGTGAAATATGCCAGTCAATGAAAGAAAAATACCACATGATGTCACTCATTTATGGATAATTAAGACCATTATAAACTGATGAACAAAAATAGATACAGTGGGGCCTTGACTTATGAGTGTCTCGAGTTTTTCGAGATACGAGACGTCTCTCAGCCAATTTTTTGCTTTGAGTTGCGAGCTAAAATTTGGGTTACGAGCCAGCTTCAGATACCCCACCGCTAGTTGGCGCAGCAAACGTCACAGTGAACGCCACAACATCAGCCCAGCATCACGTGTCTCACTCGTTCACTTTTTGATTTGACATAGGAGTAATTTGAGTTATGAGCTCCATCACGGAACGAATTAAACTTGTAAGTCAAGGCCCCACTGTGTAAGGGAGAGCAGCATCAAACAGACTGTCAAACTACAGTGGCAAGGCTGCGGGGGGGGAGGGGGTAAGAGATCAACTGAAGGACTTGTATGCATGCATATAAGCATAACCAATGGACACAAGACACTGGGGAGTAGGGGAGGCCAGGGGAATGTCAAGGGGAGAAAAACAAAAAGGAGACATATGTAATACTCTTTGTAATACTTTAAGCAATAAAACAAAATTAAAAAAAAAAGAATGGGGACAGGAAAGGGTGGAGGTTTCTCTGACACCAGCCCTTCAGTGGTTGTTCCCTTTGCAGGTCCTCAAACAACAGCCCAGACATCTTCCTCTCTGGTTGCTCTGAGAATCTGTAACCTCAGACTTGAGGGCCAGGGCTTGAGGACAGCTTAGGCTACACCAAGGTCCAACGCTGGGAGCTTGGGATAAAGTGGTTGGGGAAGATGGGGGACTGTAGCCTTGGGTTTCAATTCAGCAGCCACCAAAAGAAAGAATGGGGTGAGGAGTAGCTCTGGAACCAGACATTGGATTTAAATTGAGCTCTGTCACTTACTAGCTATGAAACCAGAGGAAATCTTCTCATATCAAACCAAGGAGTCTTTCCTGCTTCTTCTCACTCACCACGAATCTTCCCACACTCAGCAGCAAGGCCTGCCAACTCTATCCCCAAATCCATCTACTCTCCACTACCACTGTGGTCCAGGCTACCATCACTTCTTGCTGGGCTAAGGTACAAGCTTCGAATTTTGTGTCCTTTCCTTCTTTTGCCATTTAGACACTATTCGTCATAGAGCACCCGGCACGATATCTTTGAAATGAAATCAGGTTAATGTTCTTTCCTAATTAAAACCCTACAATTTTTCTTTCCATTGCAGAGTATAACTTCCAAAAACTTAAGCATAGCTAAAGGCCTTATTGACATTGAATATAATTGTTCCCCATTCCGATTTCTCTGTTTTCCCTGTACGTGCCAAGCTTGTTCTTGTCTTAAGGACTTTGCAATAGCTGCTTCTTGTGCCTTTCAGATATCAGCTCAAATGTCCCTTCACAGACCAAACCCTGCTTAAACAACCCCTACTCCTCTCCCCCACCAGCTCCTAATACTTATCTGGTACATAACTCACTTCCCCTAAACACATCCTGGTACATAACTTACTTCCTTCATAGCTTATTACTATCAGAGATTATACTGTTTATTCTTGCCCCAGCCATTGCTAGGACATAAGTGATCTGACTATTTTTATTCTGTTTGTCTTTGTTATCTCAATGCCTAGAATGATGGCTGGCATACAGTAAATAGTCAACAAATGTTGGTTGATTATTGAATGAATAAGCTCAGTACATCTCTTTGAGACCAGAATTTCCAGTGAGAGAGAATAAAATGAGATTTTATATACATTACATATATATGGTATCTATTCTATCTATTCTAATAAAAGGGTATTATGCTAATTAGACCGGGTCAACCAGACATCTTCTGGATTTCTGACTTCCTTCCTGACCAAACCACGGTGGCGGGGGCCAAGGCAGAGGCAGTTTGGAGCAATCAGGCCGGCAGGGGGGCAATTAGGGGGTGACAGGTCATCAGGGGACCAGTTAGGGGGTGACCAGGCCAGCAAGCAGAGGCAGTTAGGGGCAATCAGGCAGGCAGGCAGGCGAGTGGTTGGGAGTCAGCAGTCCCGGATTGCAAGAGGGATGTCCAACTTCCGGTTTAGGCCGGTGGGATCAGGCCTAAACTGGCAGTCAGACATTCCCCGAGAGGCTCGGATTGAAGAGGGTGCAGGCCAGGCTGAGGTACCCCCCCCCACCACCACCCATGCACGAATTTCGTGTACCGGGCCTCTAGTATTATATAATATCATTGAATATGTAATATATAATTGTGGGAAGCTGCCTATTTATTATCTTCACTAGCAGAGAGGTGTGGACAAGAAACCTGGAAGGCTGGTGATCCTTGAAGCTGGTGGTCAGAGCTGTGCAGCCACTGTTAGTCCAGACAATGGTAGCTGAAGCAACTTCCCCATTTATTATTATGTAAATCCTTGCTGATGGGCTGGTCTGCCTGTCACTGGAAATTACCTGCCTAAGGGCTATGGGTGGATCCCAAACCAATAAAAGGTTGGTGAGGCCTGAGCACCAGTGGAAGTCCTTCCCCTTGAGTTGTACTTGCCCGCCTGGCCCCCCAATATTTCCAAATTATTATTTCTTGTCTTGTCTCTTTCATTTGCGTGCGGCCCTCTTCCAGATCCTGAACCCTGAACCACGCGGGATGTGGGGGGAAACCATTTACACATATAATCTCATTATATATAATATATACATAAATTGAGATTATATACAGATGTCAGATCTCTATCTGTATCTACCTCTATATTTGTATCTATGTCTTTCTGGCACTAAGCAAAAGGCCTGGCCATATTCAGTGCAATAAATGATAGATGTTATATTTTCCATGCATAAGACATGAGAAACTCAGGATCCTAGGGACAAGTTCTGATATTAAATTCATTCAGCTGACAATGCTTATTGAAAAACTTGTAGTTTCTCAGAAATTTCATCAGAAGAACTGGTTAAAACATTTTCAAAATTATGAGGAGGCCACTTGATAGCAGGTCTTCATAAATATTTTCCCAAACCAGATGGCAATGACTCAGGGAAAAGAAACCATTTGAAGATCACTGTCTTCTTTTACCAAATTTTCTGACCCATTCAGAAAATTTGGAAGTCCATTCAGAAGGCTATTGGGGAAAATAATTTTAAAACACTTGTTTTAAAAAATATGTTTTTATTGATTTCAGAGAGAGGAAGCGAGAGGGAGAGATAGAAACATCAATGATGAGAGAGAATCATTGATTGGCTGCCTCCTGTACCATGACCTCCTGGTTCATAGGTCAATGCTTAACCACACATTGAGCCACTTAAAGGCTGGGCAACACCTATATCATTTTGATTAGGAATTAATTCTCAGTATCTAACCTTTCTTGAGAAGATCATTACCATACCTTTTGGATATTCAGCTCATCTTTGTTTTGAACTATGAAATATTGAGCTGAATACAGTATTCATTTTCAATTGACTGATTAGAATGAAGATAAGTTTTTTCTTATTTTCATGTGTGCACTTTTGCAAATCTATTAGCTTTGTCATTGCTTGAAGATCATTATTCATTTTTTAAATTGGGTAGTATTTCTTTGTTTTCATAGTATTTGCTTCTATAGTTATTTTCTGTTTACAAAGTCAAACAGTGGAATTTATATGTTTGAGTAAATATATTATCCTTCTCAAAAAAAAGTTTAGAGAAAGTGCGTATGGTGATAATATAGTATTATTTTAAAATAAATTTATGTTGTAAAAAGGGCTTTTCTTTAAAGAAAGCTTTGAATAAGTGACAAAGTTAGACCCAGAACCAGATAGAGTTAAGATTTGAAAACTTTGGGTATATGTGGACACAGGCAACCCATCTGGATGAGACTAACATCTCAAGTAGGCATTTGCATACGGCAGGATCATGAGGATGGTAAATGGCAACTGAAGCTGGAGAACCAGAGGTCTATCCCGAGTAGTATTTCTCTCTGTGGTAAAGGATAAGTTTTGTTTCCTAAACTTCCAGTTCACGGCAGGATGCTTTTATAAAATACAATAACAATTAATTACTAGAAAAGTAAAAGTAAAAAAGACATCAAAGGACAAGCTTAAATTTTAAATTATTAGATTCAACCCTCATAAAATAATTCTGTCAAATTTCTACTCTCAATTTCAGAACTGGCTTTTTTGCATACTGCTAACAGTTTGAGATTGACAGTCAGTCCATGGACCACAGTCTGAGTAACACTGGCCTAGAGAAAGGGTACAAGCTGGGGCAAGGTCAGTATTTAAGGATGGATCAATTGCAATGTCTCCTTTTTCAAATCCTATTTCCAAATAGTCACTACTAATTCTTGTTATTCTTTCCTCTCCATTCCCAAACAAGTTCAAGCTCTTGCTTCTCTTATTAAGTTAAGTTACTAAAAAATGAGGCCTATTAGTTTACTAAGAAATTGTCAATGACTGTTGATATTGTCCTGTATATAGTTCAAAATCTCTTTGAATATAGATCTGTAAAGCTTTTCTTTGGAATTTAGTTCCAGGAAAATATTTTCTTCTTAAGAACTGATACGCTTCCTTTGATTCTTTCAATCAGACAAGGAGAGTTACATAACACATTCTGTTATATACCTCATGGGTTGTTTTTGTTTTTTTGTGTTTTTTTGTTTTTTTTCTGGGAAAATCAGAGATGAATTTAATATACAATCACAGTAATTATATTGGTTTTCTATATTCTTCTTCATTTACATAGGTTTTATTTTTCTGTTGTATGAATCCCCAAACTGAGAAAAGGAATAGCTATTAGAAAATTCAATATATTGTTACTTTTCCAGTACTTCTACCCAAATAATGGTGAAAGAGCTTAGAGCTTAAGAAAAATAAAACACCTTAAGTAATCCGTTCTTTTTTAAAGATTAATTTATGAGTTCTTCTAAATATTTTTAGTAGATGAAGGCTACAGAGCTAGAGATTTAAGTGTTGTTGTTGTTTTGTTGTGTCTACTTCATTGGCATGGAATTTAAATTATCCTCTGGGATTGAAACAGTTAACAGGAGGGCTCATGATTTTCTGGTTATTGTTGATAGACTGTTGGAAGTAGACCTAGATTTGTTCAGGATATGAAGTAGGCATGATTCATCTGGTTATTTTGAAAGGGTTGTCTGATCCAGTTCCGGGAGAAATGCATTTGTTTGCCTGCTCCACTAAGGAGGAAGGCAGACGCAAAGTGGATTGTATGACACCATGATTACTGGCCTTAGATAAGGAGCTCAAACTGCAGTGTCAACCTAAGGGCATCTAGGCAAAGTGATGGGGAATGGGATTTGGAAATACCAGGAAGCAAAGTCTTTGCCTAAAGTCAGTTTAAACCTGTATTCCTCTAGGTACATTCTTTTGTTGTTGTTGTTGTTGCGTTTTCCCAAATTAGTTTAATTTGACACACATTCTTGTGGGAAGTCCAATAACTCTTGAGTTTATTCAGTATTTTCTGTGTAACTGCTGGTAGGAAGAGATGCCATTCAAGGTCTATCTTGTAAGGTTGCTACAGAGGGATTAGTTGTCAGGAGGATTGGAACCATGAGATGATGTATTCAATGATAAAGTGTAGAAAATATCATGGTTTAGTGGCAATGAGGAATTTATTGAGACTTAAATTGATATTTGGATTTTTCACTGATCATGAACACTGAGTCAGGAGCATTTTGAAACATCAAGATTATCATCCTTTATTAGTGATTGCAGTCTGGGAAGTTTTTAAAGTGCTACTCAGTTGACTTAATGCAGGAGAAATGAGAAAGGGAACAAATTTCTGAAATATTTACACTAGAAGAAAGTGCTGGTTGCTTGCTCTTCTAAAAAATCACAGTAATGCATTTAAGACATTTATATAAAAGTCACTTCACTCATCATCATAAGGTATTTATTTTATGTGATTCCTTGCTGCATGGAACATGCATTTTTATTGGAAAGAACTTTAGTACAGAAACTGTGACTAACTTAGTGGCTTACATGTGATAGGAAGAATGAGGTAACTTTTATTACCTGTGTTAATGGAAGAAATTTTTTTCTAGCTGTATTAGGAATGTTCTGGAATAAAACTGCAACAACATACCAGAAAATCTAGGCTAAAAAACTAAACATTTTATTTTATACTAGAGGCCCAGTGCACAAAAATTTGTGCACTGGCGGGGCGGGGGTATCCCTCTCACAGTCTGGGACCCCTTGGGAGATAACGACCTGCTGGCTTAGGCCCGCTCCCGGGTGGCAGAGGGCAGGCCCAATCCCTAGGTGCCTGCCCCGCAGCCCCTGGTCAGGCTCAGAGCAGGGCTGATTGGGGAGTTGGGGCGCCATCCCCTGTCACGCACAGAGCAGGGCGGATCAGGGGGTTAGGGCTTCATAGCCTGTCACCCACAGAGCAGGGCTGATCAGGGGTTGGGGAGCTCTCCCCTGTCATGCACAGAGCAGGGCGGATCAGGAGGTTGCGATGCCACCCTCAGTCATGCTCAGGGTAGGGCAGATTGGGGGGTTGGGGTGCCACCCCCTGTCACACTCAAGGCAGGGTTGATGGGGAGGTTGCGGCACCACCCCCTGTCACGCACAGAGCAGGGCAGATCAGGGGGTTGGGGCTCTGTCCCCTGTCACCCACAGAGCAGGGCCGATCAGGAGGTTGGGGCACTCCCCCCGTCACACTCAGGGCAGGGCCAATGGGGAGGTTGCGGCTCCACCCTGTCACACACAGAGCAGGGCCCATGGGGGCGTTGGGGCACCGCACCCTGTCACACACAGAGCCACAGGGCGATCGGGGGGTTTGGGCGCTGCCCCCTGTCACACTGCTCCAGGGGCCAGGAGGCCTCATGGCTCCGCTGATCCCAGTGCTGGGAGGCCTCGTGGCTCCGCTGATCCCAGTGCTGGGAGGCCTCATGGCTCTGCTTGACACTGGGGCAGTGAGGCCTCACGGCTCCGCTGATCCCGGGTTCGGGAGGCCTCGCGGCTCCGCTGATCCCGGTGCTGGGAGGCATATTACCCTTTTACTATATAGGATAGAGGCCTAGTGCAGGGGTGGGGGCCAGCTGGTTTGCCCTGAAGGGTGTCCTGGATCATAGTGGGGGTCCCGCTTGGGTGCCTGACCAGCCTGGATGAGGGGATGATGGCTGTTTGCAGCTGGTCACACCCCCTTCAGGGTGGGAGTCCCCACTGTGGTGCCTGGCCAGTTTGGGTGAGGGGCTGAGGGCCGTTTTCAGGCTGGCAGGTGACTGAAGCTCCAAACCTCTCCTTTTTTTCTTTTCTTTTTTTATTCTGGGATTTATTTACCTTCTATGGCTGTCACTGGAGCTGAGAGCCGGCTTTAGCTCTGAGGCTTGGCTCCAGCTCTGAGACCTTGGCTGCTGAAAGCAGGTTTTTGGGCTTTGTTTACCTTCTGTATTTGAAACTTTGTTGCGACTCCAGCTCTGAGATCCCGGCTGACTGAAAGCAGGTTTCTGGGTTTGTTTAGCTTCTATATTTGCAACATTGTTTCTTAGAGAGCAAGCTCAGAGCTGGGCTGCGGCAGGCGGGGAACATTGGCTTCCTCCGTCACTGGAGCAAGCAAGCCTCATGTTCACTTCATCTGCCTGGCTGCCGGCCGCCATCCTGGCTGGAAGTTAATTTGCATATCTTGCTGATTAGCCAATGGGAAGGGTAGGGAAGTTACGGTTAATTACCACATTTCTCTATTATTAGATAGGATTATAAAAATACAAGAGGTTCGATGCACAAAATTTGTGCACGGGGGTGGGGGGGTCCCTCAGCCTGGCCTGCGCCCTCTTCCAATCTGGGACCCCTCACTCCTAACCACCCCACCTGCTCTCTCCTTACCACCTGCCTGCTCACTCCTTACCACTTGGCTTGCCGCTTCTTAGCACTGCCGTGGAGGCAGGAGAGGCTCCCATCACCACCACTGTGCTCACCAGCCACGAACCTGGCTTCTGGCTGAGTGGTGCTCCCGCTGTGGGAGTGCACTGACCACCAGGGGGTAGCTCCTGCATTGAGCGTCTGCCCCCTGGTGGTCAGTGCATGTCATAGCAAATGGTTGTTCTGGTCGTTTTGGTCATTCCGCCTTAACAGTCACTGGGATTTTATATATATAGATGATAATAAGCAATGCGCTTATTGATGTAGCAATACTATTTATTGCACACACACACACACACACACACACACACAACAAAACAAAACACAATGCAACATTGACAGAGAAGTTAAGCAAAGTATAAACAGAAAAGTTATGTTAGTAAATGATCAGATTTCATAAATAATAGGAACACAGTATATGGAACCAGCATATCCTCCATATTTGGGCAATAATTTAAAAAGCAGTTTATTTAAACACTTGCTACAACTCTAGAATATTTATATTGCTAAAGTTGATTTAAATAGAGCTGATACTTCTACTGTTATAATCTAATGTTATAGAATTATGGATTTGAATGCTAAAAATAGCAACATAACAATAGTCTCTTCTGACCATAATGAGAACTATTTGTAATTCATATTAATATCCTTAAGTTATTCGGTATTCAAGCAAAATGATTACTGTGGAATTCACTTTTGGAGATAACTAATTTATACTTTGACATTAGTTTGACTGCACAGGTATATCTTGTATAAAATATTTAGTCACTGAGAAATTAGAAGTCCCAAAAGAAATTGTTTTCCCTTTTCATCTTTCATATTCTCTAGACAGTTTCCCCTTAGACGAAATATTTCAAAAGCATAAGAGAAAAGAACTTTCTCTATAAATGAATTCTAGTGTTTACAGTGAAATCTTTTAAACACGTTTCAAAAATTTCCCTTTTCGTGGTGTGCATGTAACCAAGCAACAGATTATATAACTAATCAACCTCACAATCAGTAGGAATTGGATTGTAAATTTTTTTATATTTACTTTGCAATTTTTTTTCTAGAATCTTTTGCTGCTACAGCACCATGGTTTTCTAGATCCTTAAAGTTTCCCTAAAATTGCTGGAAACCTTATTCTCTGTTCCTTGCTGTATAATGTGTCAGATTTTTTAAAAAGTGTTTTTATTGATTCTTTATTTAGAGCGAGAGGAAGTGAGAAGGACAGAGAGATAGAAACATCAACTGGCTGCCTCCAGCAGGCTCCCCACTGGGGATGGAGCCCACAGCAACTCGGGCATGTGCCCTGACTGGGAATTGAACCAGTGACCTCTTGGATCATGGGTTCACGCTCAACCACTGAGCCATATCAGCTAATCTACAATGTGTCAGATTTTTGTGTCTTCTCAGAGGTCTTAAGTTATCATGGTCTGTCTGGTCTGGGCTCCTTTCTCTGCTGAGTTATTTTATATTTGAAAATGTTCTTAATGTTTTCCCTTCTCTGCATCATGTTGAGTCAGGTAGGGAATTTATTCTTTTTTTGAAAGTTCCATTTAAAAATATCAATCCCAGAAAGCATTACCATATGTAGAAGTCCTACTGAATCTATCCATATATATAAAAGCCTAAGTGACCATTACAACTGAATGACAGGAATGACCAGTCGACCAGTCACTATGATGCACACTGACCACCAGGGGGCAGATGCTCAATGCAGGAGCTGGTGGTCATTGCACTCCCACAGGGGGAGCGCTGCTCAGCTGACCAGTGGGCGCCAGACGCAGGGCTATTGGCTGGCAAGCACTGCTGCAGTGGTGCAAGCCTCTCCTAATTGGGACTGACTGGACGTGAGCCCGTGGCAGGCGCACTGGGGCCAGGATGTGCAGGAGCAGCAGGCAGGAGCGGCAGGAGGCATTGGGCTACTGGTTTCGGCCCAATCCTCACAGGCCATGCCAAGGGATTCCACCAGTGCACGAATCCGTGCACCAGGCCTCTAGTATTTTAAAATGGCAGAGACTTAATCAAGAAAGGTCAAATATCTTAGAATGGAATGTTAAGAACACCTGGTCCAAAGATCCTTTGCTCCTTTCTAAATATGGGTGTTGACCTCTACCAATAATGCTCTCCCATCCTCTCCTCTCTCTCCAGTCTCATTTTCTGAGACCCAAATATTCATAATTTTAAACAAAGAGGTGAGGAGCTACCTATTTTCATTATCTTGGCTTCTGTTGGCCCAAGCCTTCATCTCCCCATTAGTGTTTAGCAAGGGACTCTCCAATACAAAGACACTGATGATGTCTCATGCAGCCATTCATCCTCTTGTATTGATAGTAGTGGATGCCAAGATCAAATTCCATGTCCTCAGTATTTTTTTTCATCTTTTGATGTAGAATTTCCTTAAAAAGAAACTGTGAAATCACTATTTCATCTTATTTTTTCTGACAATTAAGAAAAAGCTTCTGACATGTTATCGTAAGTATGATATTAGCTATAGTTTTGTGGTTTTTTTTAAAGATATACTTTATCATGTTAAGGAAGGACCAATTCATTCCTAATTTGCTAAATTGTTTGATTTTATCATGAATGGATCTACAATTTTAATAACTGTTTTCCTGAAATTGTTAAAAAATATTGATAATTATTTCTCTTTTTTTTTTGTTAAATAACTTTAACAGATTTTTCTAATGCTAAATGATTCATGTATTCTTCAAGTACACCCTGTCACCACTATTTAAAATACAGTGGAAAATTAAATCTTCTAATATTTCATTAGGAATTATATATCTATTTTAAGAAATGAGAGTGAACTATTGTTTTCCTTTCTTACACTGTCCTTTATCAATTTTGATATTAAAGCAATATAGTTTTATAAAAGGAAGTGAGAAGCTTGCTCACTTTTTAAAATTTAGGAATTGTTTATAGAAGATTCAGCTTTTGCCTGACTAGCATGACTCAGTGGTTGAGCTTCGACCTATGAACCAGGAGGTCATGGTTCGATTCCAGTTGGGGCACATGCCCAGGTTGTGGGCTTGATCCTCATTAGGGGGCGTGCAGGAAGCAGCTGATCAATGGTTTTCTCTAATCATTTATGTTGCTATCTCTCTCTCCCTCTCCTTTCTTCTCTGAAATCAATAATACGTAATAAAAAATATTAAATGTCTTTATGCTACCTCATTCTTGAATAACAGTTAAACTGAGTATTCTATGTTATTTTCCCTGAGCACTTTGATGTATTATATCTTTTAGTTCTTTGGCCTGTATTGTTGCTAATGAGAAGTTTGCTATTCCTCTTATTGTCATTACTTTGTGTATACATATTTATGCTATTTCCTCTGGTTACTTTAATACTTCTCCTTCCCCCACTTTGTTGTGTCTGGACTTATTTTTATTTAATTTTGAGAACTTGATTCTTCAATCTGTTGATTCATGTCTTTCATCAAAACTACTTCTCAGGTACTTATAACACTTATTTATATAAATATATAGTTACATATAAAATCTTCTCTATATATAAAAGCCTAAGTGACCGAACAACCGGTCGACAGGTGGCTATGATGTGCACTGACCACCAGGGGACAGACATTCAACGCACAGGATCGGGCTCCCTCCTGTCTGGATAGGGCCTGTGGGGATCAGGCCCAAACCAGCTATCTGACATCCCCCAAGGGGTCCCGGATTGGGAGAGGGTACAGGCCAGGCCAAGGGACCTCACCGGTGCACAAATCCATGCACAGGACCTATAGTATATTTATAAGCTTATATATATATAATTTATATAATATATATCTTGCCTCTCCCATTTCTCTCTATATTTTCTTTTAGACAATTATTTAATGAATAATATCTTTCTCATTTTTGCCTCTAAATCTTTTTGTTTCTCTTTCACTTATTTTATCTTTATTTTCCTGTTTCATTCTAGGGTATCTCCTTTGGTGTGTTTTTCCAGGTTATAATGTCCATCTTTAGCTGTGTTCCCATCTGCTCCTTACCTAAGTGCAGTGTCAGTGGCCCATGCTCTCCCTAGGACCTTTCAGTTTTTTTTGGCAGACTTTCAACTGCCAGTATTTCTTTATTTGCATCAGCAAGCTGGAAAGGTTGAAAATAAGCACCCCTTCCCCTGGACCACTTTACATAACTCCAAAATTGCTGTTTAAATACCCAACTCCCACCAAAACCGGTTTGGCTCAGTGGATAGAGCGTCGGCCTGCGGACTGAAAGGTCCCAGGTTCGATTCCGGTCAAGGGCATGTACCTGGGTTGCGGGCACATCCCCAGTAGGAGATGTGCAGGAGGCAGCTGGTCGATGTTTCTCTCTCATCGATGTTTCTAACTCTCTATCTCTCTCCCTTCCTCTCTGTAAAAAATCAATAAAATATATTAAAAAAAATAAATAAAATAAATACCCAACTCCCTCACCGCTCAGGTGGGATAATTCTCAGACTTATGTTCTGCACCACATTTTAGTGGTTCTGCTTGTGCTTGAGCTGAGCAGCCTGCTTTGGAAGCTGGCTTAGCAGCATGTCCTTTATTGGCTGCCTTTCCCTGCTGGTATCACTTTTTCACTTTCCTGTCGCTCCATGCACTTCTCTAATAAACTGCCAGGTCTGGCATTTTTGTGTGAGAGTCTGCTTCTGGGAAAACTCAAACCAAGGCATCCAACCATAATTTTTCACTTTTACCAATTCTTTATGATTATTTTCCAATCTGCCTATTTTCCCCCTTACTGTTCCCTTTGTTCTCTATGGTTTCAGTTCCTTCTTTTATAGTTTTATGTTAGACCGTCTCAATGTATAGTCTCTTTTTGTTGGTGAGCTCATGTTTAGCAAGGAGCTCATGTATTGTCTGTGAGAGTTCAGTGTGCGTGGTTTGTGAGCATCTCTAAAGAGTGCTTGTCATTAACCAATGTCACCACAATACATTTAATTTAAAATAAAAAGAGTGTTTGTGATTGTTTATGCCACAGTCCCAGGGTTTTCACTGAGTTGGCACCCATTTTATGTTCATTTCTCAGCTTGGAAGCATATGAGTGTTACGGACTGAATGTTTTTGTCCCCACAAATTCACACATTGAAATTCTAACACCACCCCAAAGTGATGGTATTTGGAGGTGGGGCCTTTTGGAAGTAGTTTATTATGAGGTTGGGGCCCTCATAATAGTGCCTTTATAAAAGAGGCACCAGAGCTTGCTTTCTCACTCTTCATGACATGAGGACTCAGCGAGAAGATGGCTGTCTGTGAACCAGGAAGTGACTCTCATCAGACACCGAACTTGCTGGTACCTTGATCTTGGACTTCCAGCCGCCAGAACCGGAGATATAAATATTTATTATTTGAGTCACCCAGTCTGTGTTAATTTTGTGAAATACCTGAGACAATAGATAATAAAAATGTGGACAGTCTTGGCATTTTGGTTCCTCATAAGACTTTACACACCAGATCTGTGGGCTGCTGAAAAACTTCTCTGGTGTGTCCCTTAGTGGGAGAGGGGAGTTCTTTTGCCTTCTCTTTCATAGTACCGGCAGGTGTGTGCAGGGATCAGCTGTAGCTACTGCATTGCATGGCAAGGATCACATCCGCTGTCATAGCACAACAAAGCCCTGTGCACTGGGGCCTCTTTTGGTGTGTGCTGTTTTTCTGAGTCCTTGTGTTTTGCGGTTATATTTTTACTGCTCCGTTCGAAGTTCTCTCTGGCACCTAGGAGTTTCCCTTTTTCTTTCAAGTGTGTCTGAATGCAATATTTCTATGTGTTTGGAATGTGATGGGAAAGGGGCATCTAATATCAGGTTGGTAGCCCAGTCTGCTATATTGTTGAAATTTTGATATCCTCTATTTGTGACACAGGTTGCCATGGCGGCCACTGCGGAGTGATTTTCCATGGCTCCTTGTGCGTAGTGATTGTGTAATCCCCTGAGCTGTGAAATGCTGCAGTGACTGTGGGGTCCTCGGTGGTCTACTCCATGCCATGCACAGATAGAGGTACGGGTTATAACGAATGGGGAGAAATGTGTTTAAAATCTCAGAATTTTTTTTTGTTGTTGTTAACAAGGATGGTTTTTTCATTAATTTGTAGAATGGAAGGGAGGAGGGAGGAGGAGAGAGAGTGTGAAAAAGAGAGAGAAACATCAATGTGAGAGAGACATATCAGTTGGTTGACTCCCGCCCTAACCCCACCAGGGTCAAATCTGCAACCCAGACCTGCAACCCAGGTACATGCCCTGGATGGGGAATTGAACTCTTGACGCTTTGGTGCTTGGGCCAGTGCTCTAATCACTGAGAACACTGGCCAGGGGGTAAAATCCTTAATGGAAGAAAGGCATTTCCTCTCCGATAAGGAAGAATTCCAGATTTATAAGTTAAAAGAAACATTTATGAGGAAAAGGTTTTGCAAGAGCAAGCAGGGCACAATGATACATCTTTTCATAAGGGCTGTGGCTGCTTAGTCTTTCTTTATAGTTCCTGCAGGTGAAAATACAATGAAAGGTAAGTTATATTTGACACACCCTTAACTGCACATCCACAGAATTTCTTTATAAATACAAAGATCATTTTAAAAAATTGCATGAATATTTGTCTTGTATGAAACCACAAGCGTACTGATTAATTCTTTGTAAAACTTTGTGAGCAAATGTATTCACGTCTTTAAATCCATAAATTATTAGGGTTCTATGTTCAATGTTGTATTTTCTACTGTCAGGGAAGTCCAGACATTTTCAATTGATGTAATAATGACAATAGGTACTTAATAGAGTCTTCTATTTCTTCAATTAACTATTCACTGAGTGGCCAGATTATTATGACCACCTGATGTTTGTAGGCAAATTAGCTATAATTTTGCGCTGAAGTTGCTAGAGGGCCAGACCATTATAAATAGGGAAGCAGGTTGTTTACCATGACAGTAGAGGTGATTTTTTTCTGAAGATATGGGTAAACAACACGACTTAACAGCCTTTGAACGTGGGATATATATATATACTGAGTGACCAGATTATTATGACCACTACATCAGTACTTTGTTGGGCCACCTTTTGCCTTCAATACTGCGGCGATTCTTTTTGGCATTGACTCCACGAGATGTTGAAATCTGACACCATGCCTGATGACTAGCACTGTCCAGTTCTGTGAGATTTGATGGTTGTGGAACCAGCTGCCTGATGGCTCTTTTAACTTTGTCCCACAAATGCTCAATTGGGTTGAGATCTGGTGATTGTGGGGGCCACCTAAGCAAGGTAAAGTCTCCCTCATGTTCTTGAAACCACTCCTGCACAATACGAGCACCGTGGCATGGCGCATTGTCTTGTTGGAAGAAGCCATCTCCATTGGGATACGCCATCAATATGATAGGATGAACCTGATCAGCAACGATACTTAGGTATGTTGTGCTATTCAGACGTTGTTCCACACGAATTAAAGGGCCCAAATCATGCCAGGAAACCACGCCCCAAACCATAACACTGCCCCCACCAGCTTGAAGGGTTGTACTCATGCATGTGGGGTGCATGCTTTCATGCTGTTTCCACCAAATTCTCACTCTGCCATCTGCATGATGCAATTGGAAACGTGATTCATTGGACCACATGACTTTTTTCCAATGTTCGACTGTCCAATCCTTGTGTTCCTGTGTGAATTGCAGACGTTTTATCTTGGTAACTGCAGACAGCAAAGGTGTTCGAACAGGCCTTCTGCTGTTTTGCTGACACTCAGTCCATGGCTCTGAGCACCAACAATCATCCCACGTTCAAAGGCTGTTAAATCGTGTTGTTTACCCATATCTTCAGAAAAAAATCACCTCTACTGTCGTGGTAAACAACCTGCTTCCCTATTTATAATGGTCTGGCCCTCTAGCAACTTCAGTGCGAAATTATAGCTAATTTGCCTACAAACATCAGGTGGTCATAATAATCTGGCCACTCAGTGTATATTTTAAATAATGGTTTTCTAAAACATATATTGTAAAAGCTTAAAACTCACTTGTTTCGTAATATACCTTATGCCCATATTCTATATTATATTTGCTAAAATTATTTTTAATCACCAGCTTCTTTTTGAAGCCAGTGTATCTAAATTATGACAATGTTATTATTACAGGTTGGTTCTCAGGAAATCTTGTTAATAGTCTTCCATTATAAATTCCAGAGCCTCGGGAATTGTTTCTCCCGAGAATATGGAAGATAATGGTAGTGAAATATATCAAGCCTGAAGATAGAGGCTCCAAAGGATGTCTGAGTGGTACTTGTTTGAAGTATCTCAGATCATTTCAGAATTTTCTTTAAAAAAACAAAACAATTTTATTGATTTCATAGAGGAAGGAAGAGGGAGAGAGAGATAAAAACATCAGTGATGAGAGAGAATCATTGATCAGTTGCCTCCTGCATGCCCCTTACTAAGGGTCGAGCTTGTAACCTGAGCATGGGCCCTGACTGGGAATGGAACCATGACCTCCTGGATCATAGGTCGATGCTCAACCACTGAGCAACCCCCGCTGGGAGATTTCTGAATTTTCTAATTCACCATCCATTTCGCTAACTTTTCTACATATTTCATCACATAGATTTCGGTCTAGGGCTCAATGTTCAACTACCCATTTCACAGAACAAAAAAAAGATTAAATAACATACTGTCAGTTTATACTTAGAATGGTTTTAGTGATCTCAATATAGCAATGAAAAATAGATGAGAATTGGAGTGAACTTTGTCTGGGTTTGAATTCTAGATTTATTCCTTATTAGTCTATAAGCTTGAACAAATTTAGCCTCTCCAAGAAGTGGACATGATTACTATTGCCTACCTTTCTGGGTTAATGTAAAGATTACATTAAATCACAAGTGTTAAGACATCACCATTATCTGGCATATAATAACATCATAGTAAAAACCACACGTGCCCTGACCAAAGATCAAACCCACACCTGGGGTATGTGCCCTGACCAAAGATCAAACCCACACCTGGGGTATGTGCCCTGACCTGAAATCAAACCCGCTACCTTTTGGTGTACAGGAAGATGCTCCAACCAAGCCACACTGGTTAGAGCATAGTGAATACTTGTCCCCCATGATATTTATGTCATAGTTCCTAGCTTTTGTATACATTCAGACATTACTATCAAATCTGTCCAAAAGAAAAGTTTTATTCTGAACTTGTTTCAACAAACATTTAATGGGTAACTTTTATCTGTCAGCTCATGCTGCACAAGAGTAAATAATACAAGAGTAGACTGTTCCTGAGATTGATTCATCTCTGTTTAATGCATTAGTCTTTATAAATGAACTTATGTTTCAAGTGGGTTTATATTGATTTATCCACAGTGTTTCACTTTGTTCTCCATGTGACCCAGGTCACATATACTTCAGAGTGGACAGGACCAAAGTCAAAGCAGAGCTTCACTATGGAGTAAGCAAAGCCAGTGCCTCCTGCGGTGCTGGTAGTCCAGGTCATGAGGTTAAATAGTATGCCAGCGGGGCATATAAAGGGCCAACCTAAGGACTGAATTCTGATGCTACATTTTCACTTATGTCCAAAACATCAACCCAAGCAAAAAACACATTTAAGTATAGGTATTAAAAAAATTAGTAGCATAGGACAAAAATAACCCATTACCTGGATGAGAAGCAACTGTTCAAGGAAGGAAAAATGAGAAGTCTATACAGAAGGAAGTTTAACCCTCTATGTGATGGGTAAAAATACTATGTGTGGCCAAAGACCAATAGATGGAATCTTCAAAAGTGGAAATTGAATGTGGAGTTATTGTTTAATGGGTAAAGAGTTTCTGTTTGGGATGATGAACCAGTCCTGGAAATGAATAGCAGTGACGGTTGCACAGGAGTATGACTCCACCTAACCACACTGAATTTTGTGCACTTAAAAAGGATTAAAATGGTAAGATTTATGTTATCTCTATTTTGCCACAACAATATATACATACATACATACAAACAATGGAAATATAGTCCCCCTCAGAAAAGTGGAAGTTGTCTGGTTGAATCTCAGGCTTCTCTAAGAAACCATTTCACTTCCTTATTTCTATAGCTAAAATGCTAAGGCACTGCACTTCTTTTTTTTTTTTTTAACTTGTGAACCTTCATGTGGATGTATATTTATGCTTCCTGTAGCCTTCTCTACTTAAGAGCAGTCAGGAGCTTTATATAGGAAGTATTATTATGTAGAGATGGTAATGATATATTTTCTGACTCAAAGCCATTCTCTAATAATCATACAATTCTTCATATTTCTCAACGCACTTTTATATCTATTATCTGAATTGATCTGCAGAACTCAGAAGGTATTACCTTTGTTTTACAGATTTGACAAAGTGGAAATACATAGAGATTAAGGCCTCACTATAGTCATCAGCAGGACTAGAACCCGAGCATATGGGTACTGAGTTAACATTCTTTAGACTCATGACAATGGGACTTTCATTTTACAGGTATGTGTGAAGAGTAAAGAAAACCATGGTCAATCACATCAATGTTTGCCTTTTCTGGAAGTAATCAGTAATAAAAAGTAAGACCAACACCAAGATAATTGAAATTTTTACTTTCTAGACAAAGACTTTGGGATTATATAGTCACTAGAGGTCCGGTGCACAAAAATTTGTGCACTGGGGGGCGGGGGGGGGAAGTCCTTCAGCCCTGCCTGTGCCCTCTCGCAGTCTGGGACCCCTCGGGGGATGACAACCTGCTGGCTTAGGCCCGCTCCCCAGGGGATTGGGCCTAAGCTGGCAGTCAGACATCCCTCTGGTAGCCTGGGAGCCCTCCGGGGATGTCCACTTGCCAGTGGGGAGCAGGTCTAAGCTGCAGTCGGACATCCTTAGTGCTGCTGAGGAGGCGAGAAAGGCTCCCACCACCACTGCTGTACTGGCAGCCATCAGCCTGGCTTGTGGCTGAGCAGAGCTTCCCCTGTGGAAGTGCACTGACCACCAGGGGGCAGCTCCTGCATTGAGCGTCTGCCCCCTGGTGGTCAGTGTGTGTCATAGTGACCAGTCATTCCAAGTCATTCTGCTGTTAGGGTCAATTTGCATATTACCTTTTTATTATAGATAGAGGCCTGGTGCACGGGTGGGGGCCAGCTGGTTTGCCCTGAAAGGTGTCCTGGATCAGGGTGGGGGTTCCTGCTGGGGTGCCTGGCCAGCCTGGGTGAGGGTCTGCTGGCTGTTTGCAGGTTGGCCAAGCCCCCCAGCGGGGACCCTCACCCCATGAGGGTGTGGCCATCCTGGGTGAGGGGCTGATATGGCTGTTTGCAGGCTGGCCACGGCTCCCAGCCACCCAAGCTCCCAGAGGAGGCTGGCTGGAAGCAGGTATCTGGGATTTATTTATCTTCTATAATTGAAACTTTGTTGCCTTGAGCGAAGGCCACAGTTGGCCAGGGCAGGCGGGAAACTTGGCTTCCTCCAGCCCCGGGGCAACCAAGCCTCCTGCTTGCTCCAGCTCCGTGGCTGCTGGCCGCCATCTTGGTTGGGTTAATTTCCATATAGTCACTTCTGATTGGCTGGTGGGCGTGGCTTGGGGGCATAGTGGAGATGCGGTCAATTTGCATGTTTCTCTTTTATTAGATTAAATACCCTAAATATAAAAAGAAGTTAATACAAATATTGGATCAAAATAATTTCAGTAAGCCAGGCCATACTTATTGTTATAGCTAGCAAATGCAAAAAATAAATAAATAAATAAATAATCTGCAAAGCTATCTATCATGGGGTTAATCAGTCTTAAATACCTTTACTGAAACTTACTACCTAATCAAGGCATTCACCTTGCATAATTATGCCCTGATTCATGTGCTATGTTATATATAAATGCGAACTGAATTTTTGAAATAATTTTTTTGGGTAGAGAAACTAAATTAATAAAGCCAGGGATAAGGTTACATGCACAATAATGTTTACTTTTTCACCTTGAGGAGATGCTAGAGAAGAACAGCAAGTTGGACTTTACATTTCTAAGGAACAAAGCAAATAGGGAACCTGCTTTAATTTCCAGATTATGCCTAAGATTAAAACCTGTGAAACATTTTTCCTGTAGGTTTACATAAAGAGGACATGGTATAATGCAGTGGAAAATGTCCTTCAAAACATGGATACAGTAGATACAAAAATAGCTTTCATGTCTATGATTCTTTGATAGCCTTCAGTAGAGGCCAATGAATAAGACCAAACATGTTCTATAAGGAATCACTGAGAATCTGTTCCAAAGTCTCAATTTCACATCTAGTAAAAATAATGGAAATAGAATATAACTTGAGCACAAATTCAATTTCAAGGTATTAAAGAATTTATAGTAAACTTTATCAATGCAAGGGTATGCAGGTTAAGTAGAGGCGTATATCAGAATCAGTAAGGGAGGGAGTAGAGGAAGAAGCAAGAACCTTACCAATTAAAGCATAACACAATGGGTGGGACATTCTTATTTTCAGGCTTACCCTTAGGCCAATATGGTTAAGGGGAAAGGTTTTAGTGGACTGGATGGCAGTAGAATTAGGTGGACAAGGAAGCAGGTAAAATGTAAAAGTAATTAGATAATGAATGACCTCAAAGTAGAGGGAAACTTTTAATTTCCTTTCTCAGGCTCTCACCAGGACTTATTAATCCCTTTATGAAATCAGTGACTTAGTTGAATGGACAGAATTTGGAATTGGTGGATCTAACCTATTAGATAGATCCCCTCCCTCCCACCCAAATCTTGACAGATTCGAGTGGTGAGATAATTCTGGTAAGATAAAGTCATCTTTGATAAGGTAAGATGAAATAAGGTCCTATGATTTTGATGTAGTAGGAGGGAAAATACTGTCCTGATATTTTTCCAGCCTTTTTGCATCATTCTTCCAATTAAGCAAACATCGAGTACCTGTTGTGTGCCAGGCACACTAGGCACTAAAAATGCAATGATAAATGAGGCACAGGACCTAGTAGGAAAGACATGTATAAACACTGCCAAGCAGTATGTGTTGGTTAGAGATATGAATTAGGAACAATGGTTGTATGAAGCATGGGAATTGTTCAATTCATTGCACATTGAAGATCAGGGAAGAGTCTAATGAGAATGGAACCCAGACTAAAGAATAGATCTTTAGCCTGGTTGGTGCAGCTCCATGGTTGAGCATTTACCCAAGAGCCGAAAGGTCACCAGTTCAATTCCCTGTCAGGGCTCATGCCCAGGTTGCAGGCTCAATCCCCAGTAGGGGGCACGTAGGGGGCACGTAAGGGGTAGCCGATTGATAATGTTTCTCTCTCATCAATGTCTCTATGTTTCTATCCATCTCCCTTCCTCTCTCTCTCTAAAAATCAGTAAAACAAAACAAACAAAAACACTTTTTTGTTTAAGAATAGATTTTTAGTAGTTCTAGGACTTGGGGAAAGTCATAGGGTCAGAGTAACATAGAAGGACACAGGATAGGCATGTTCAAGGAGCTATAGGATTTTTAGTATGAATGGAGATATTTATGTGTGGGAAGGAAAGTTGGTAGGAAAGGATGTGAGGGAAGTAGATAAAGCTAGATCACCGAGAAAACTGAATTTGGACTCTGGAAATGGAGGCAGCAATTGATACATTTGTTTTTTTCTTAAGGAAAGGAATAATGTGACATTTTTATAAAGGTCACTCTGGGAACAGAGCTTCAAATTATTTGGACATGATGCTGGGTGATACTAGAGGAAGAGACCATTATTGGAGACTGGATTACTCTGTTCAGGCCACCATAACAAAACAACACAGACTGGGTGGCTTAAACAACAGAACATTTTTCTCACAAACAACAGAACATTTATTTTTCTCACAATCTGGAGGCCACAAGTTTTAGACCAAGGGGCTGGCCAATTCTATTCTGTGTAAGGATTCTCTTACTGGCTTGCAGATGGCCACCTTCCCATTGTGTCCTCATATAGCCTTTCCAATGTGTGCATGTGGAAAGACAGAGCTCTCTGATGTCTCTTCTTATAAGGACACTAATCCTATGAGATCAGGACCCCACCCTTATGACCTCATTCAACCTTAATTACTTCCTTAGTGGTCCCATCTCCAAAAACAACCACTTTAGAGGGTAGGGCTTCAACATATGAATTTTAGGAAGATGCAAACATTTAGTCCACAACATACTATTACAGCTGTTCTGTTAAGAGATAATGAGAGCATGAAATGAGTAGTAGCCATGGGGCATCATGTGACTATTTATTTGTTTAGGTATGGAGTGAGGGGAGAAGGGGAAAGTTTGGGTAAAAAAGGACAGTTCTTTGTGACTGTTTAGGTGTTTAGGTGTGGAGTGAGGGGAGGGAGAAAGTTTGGGTAACTCCTACATTTTTTTTAATATATATTTTTTATTGACTTTTAGAAAGAAAGGGGGGGGGGTAGAAAAAACATCGATGTGATGTGAAAGTGAAATATCCATCATGGATTGGCTGCCTCCTGCCTGGCCCTTATAAGAGATTGAGGCTGCAACCCGGGCATGTGCCCCAACTAGGAAACCAACCGGCAACCCTTAGATCACAGTACGATGCCCAACCAGTAAGATGGCCAGGGCATTCCTACATATTTTGTTGTTGTTCCCTTTACCAGAGTTCTCTGGAGAAACAGAACATATTGGTCGAATAGGTCTAAGATAGTATTGGTTCTGGTTCTCTGGAGTGTGTGTGTGTGTGTGTGTGTGTGTGTGTGTGTGTGTGTATGTATGTATGTCACAAGATTCCTTAGCCTCCTTAATCATCTGAGACAGCTGGGAAGTCTGAGGATCTGCTGACTATAAGCTGGAGAATCAAGAATGCCATGTGTAATTCAGCTGAATCCAAAGTTCTGAGAACCAGGAGAACCGATGTCTGAGGGCAGGAGAAGACGGATGGCCTAGCTCAGCAGAGAGCAATTCACCCCTCCTCTGCCTTTTAGTTCTCCTTAGGCCCTCAACATGCTGGACGATGCCCACCCACAGTGGTGAGGGTGATCTTCTTTACTCAGCCTACCCATTCAAATGCCAATCAGTTCCAGAAACATCCGAAGACACACCCAGAAATAAGGTTTTACCAGCTAGATCTGGGCATCCCTTAGCTCAGTCAAAGTGACACAAAATTAACCATCACAACTGATTAGATGGTAGTACTGCTAATAAGAATAAAGATTATAGGGGAAAGATTCTGATTGTGGGAAAAAGCTGGTAAAATTAGTTTAGGATGTTGAGTGTGAAGTATCTGTGAAACCTGTGGGCAAAATAATGTCCAGTGAGCAGCTGGATTTATAGGTGTTTGATTCAAGTAAGAATAACCTGGCTGGATATACAAGGGTGGGGTCATCAGCATTCAGAGCCATAGTGATAGGGTCAGCATGGACAGGCAGGTGTAGAACAAGAAGAGAAGAGACTCAAGGATTGATTTGTATGAAGAAACTAGGCATGGCAACCCCAAAACAAGCAAACAAACAAACAAAACCCCAAAGCAAAAACAACAAAAACCCTTGATAAATGTCTTATTATTTTATTTAAAAGTTAGGAGAAAAAATAGAATACTTTTGATTTAATAATTCCCAACATTAGACTCTTACCCTTATTTTATTTTAATTTTGGGGGGTATTTTTATTGATTTTAGAGAGGAAGAGGGAGAGGGGTGAGGGAGAGAGAGATGAAACATCAATGATGAGAGAGAATCAATCATCAGCTGCCTCTTGCATGTCCCACACTGGGGATTGAGCCCACAACCTAGGCATGTGCCCTAACCGGGAATTGAACCATGAGCTCCTGGTTCATAGGCGAAGGCTCAACCACTGAGCTACACCAGCCAGGCAGGCATCACCCTTATTCTTAGTAATTTTGTATGAGCACATCCCCACCTTTATTGCTGACCCAAAGTGATTTTTTTGCTAATAAAAGAGAATCTTCTGGAAGGTGGTGTAATGAGTAAAGGATTGTGCTTAGCTATAAATTTAACTTCTGTAACTCCAGCTGCGGAATGAAGTCATTTATTACAGGGGAAAGTTGCTGGGTCTGAAGGAGAAGACAAATGGTTGCCTCTTTGCCCGAGTTTACACAGGACGATGGCTGCGCACAGCTCCTTACAGGCGAGGGTCTGCTCTGCAGAGGCTACTTCCAGGCATTTATGAGGCCTGAGGTGTTCGGGGCTGTTATGAGGGCCAAGTGGTTCCTCTTACAGGTGGGAAGGGCATAAGAGTTCCTGCCTGTGCACTGGGTCAAGGGATCTGTCTCTTTTTATGAGGGCTGAGCTTGCCAGCAAATGAAAAGCAAACCAAATCAATAATGAGAGAAGAAAATACTATAAAACTGAAGGAAATCTCTTATGAGCGAACATAAACTGAAATGAAAAATGAATAGTAAAACTGAGTGTTTAGAGCCTAGTATCCCAAAGCAGGTGATAACCCATGCAAAGCACAAGATGGCCTACGCCATCCAAATGGTGGAGAAAGTGTCACCATGGACATGCAGGGCAATACAACGGAAAGCCTGGGAGAGAAAACAAGTGACTGTTTTTTGTTTGTTTGTTTGTTTATCCCTTAGGCTTTTTAATTGTATTTATTAGTGATAAGCTTCCTGGATTAAGTCAAAGCTACACTAAAAATGCCTCTCTGAGCCCTGGCCTGGTGGCTCAGTTGACTGGAGCGTTGTCCCCCATGCCAAAAGGTTGCGGATTTGATTCCCGGTTAGGGCACATACCTGGGTTGTGGGTTCCATTCCAAGTCTGGGTGGGTACGGGAGGCATCTGATCCATGTTTTTCTCTCACATCAATGTCTTTCTTTCTCTGTCTCTCTCTTCTGCTTCCTCTCTCTCTAAAATCAATAAACATATCCTTGGGTGAGGATACAAAAAAAGTCTCTCTGAGAAACTTCTATGACTAGGATGGCCTTGATTTTTTTTTTTTTTTGCCTAGAGGAGAAAGTCTAATAATACCCATTTCCACAAAGCAAAATATTCATCAGTTCTATTTTTGTTTAAGGCTGTTATCATCTCAAGTATTTCCACAGGAAATAAAGAGCAATGGCAACTTACATGAATGTGGAGCCTAAAAATATTGAAATATTGGAAGAAAACAGGTAAGACCATTTTTATTAAATTGGGCTGCTTTTGGGTTATAAATTTTATCTAAGTTAGATATAAGGAATAAATGTTATGAAATAGAAAATAAGGAATTAAACCCCCAAATTATACCATTTAACACAGAACAGAATCAGATTCCTTGATCCCCCCTCTTGAGGTTGAAGATATCGCTGTTGCGTAATCACGTTAGCCCAAAGGACTGCTTCATACTTAGGGTAGTCATCCAAGGAACTTTTCAGTTGTAATCAAAAGTTGTGAGGTATGGCCTAACTGGTTTGGCTCAGTGGATAGAGCGTCGGCCTGCGGACTGAAGGGCCCCAGGTTCCATTCTAGTCAAGGGCATGTACCTTGATTGTGGGCACATCCCCAGTGGGGGGTGTGCAGGAGGCAGCTGATAGATGTTTCTCTCCTGTCAATGTGTCTAACTCTCTATCTCTCTCCCTTCCTCTCTGTAAAAAATCAATAAAATATATATTTTTAAAAAAGTTGTGAGGTACATTTTACTAAAAAAGTACCATCCAGCTAATTAATAGAGAAGGTTTCACAGAAAACTCTATAATGATAGAGCCCTGATTCCACAGGGAAGGCTACATGGTAATAACACAAATGGAGGCTGGTTATGTGATAGGAACTGGCAGAGCAAAAGCAGAAAGTGCTGGAGGTAGTAGAGGGGAAGGAGATAAACCTCAACAGAGGGAGATTTAAACCTGTTTTTGAAATGTTTAAATCTTCTAGAATAACGACATGGGGATATCTTTTGTTCAGGTGTGAAGAAATGATGTAAAGGGTTGCAGTGCACTGAGAAATGCAAGCAGGAGGCTGATGCACTGTGTTGGAGAGAGAGAGTGGCATTGGGTGAGATCTCTCCTTCACTAATATAGAGCATGCTGCCTGTGACATGTGACAGTTCCGTGACAGGACAGATCTGTACCGGTATGTCCCTAAACGTAAGGGGCTTCTCCCCAAATTATCCTCAGCAAAGGAGTTTGCCTTATACAAAAGTTCTTATGATATAATATCTCAGGTTCTGAATTACTTTGGGAACAAAACACTATACTTAGGGAAGCCACTTTGCTTCAATCTTTGAACCTCAAGCTAGTTTCACCTGACAAACTGGAAATAAAAGAGGCTACAAACATTTTATAGACTTTTTGAAAAAGAATTTGTTTCCTAAGAATATGATTTCATAATCACCAAGTTTTGCTGTCTTTGTAAATACATTTTTTTAAAGGTAAAGCAAGTGTGGTATTGTCACTAGCACAGCTATACATCTGTAGGATGAATGATTTTAATATCATGTGGATGACTATTTGTGGGTTGGGATAAAATTTCCAGTGTCAGTATCATTGTGCTCAAGAGGAGCTGTGCTTTAAATAATTTAAATAGAAATAAAGATGATGGGCTCTGATAAAGGGAGATAAGTGAACCATATTGGCTATGGTATTGGCAAAGGTGAGTGTGAAGAGAAAACAAAATTGTTTCATGAACTGTGAATGGCAAAAAAAGAGAGAGAGAAAGAAATAAGAAATATTTTCAAATTATTCTTTCTAAATTTATTAATGTGACTAAAATATGTAACCACATTAAATAAGCAGACCTATGAACTAAAAGTGTGTCTATTCAAGTTGGTGAAAAACTTTTAAAAAAATCTTCTTATTGGCAAAATGGGGGTTACCTTATATTATTCAGTCACAGACAGTACATAGGGCGGAGAGAGGTCCTCACACTCCATTGTAGCCTGGACTAAACACCATGCATTGGACTGAATACATTGAATTCCTTGCTCTTTCTGAACCTTCTGATGGTCTGCTGTGGCCTATGTATATTGAACAAAGACTGAAGGGCTGTTGACCAGGAAACCTAGTTTCTGGTATAACTTCTACAGTGCAGCAGTTTTCTCTTGGGAGTTTGGGTCGCTTTTGTTTTCAGTGTCCATCAACCTAAAGAAAGATCATTTCCTGAAGTTCCAATCCTTTTTTTAAAAAAAAAATTTTAAATTGATTTTAGAAAGAGGAAGAGAGAGAGAGAGAGAGAGAGAGAGAGAGAGAGAGAGAGAGAGAAAACACGAGCAGGCATCTGCCCTGTGTGGCTAAGTGGTTGAGCATCAACCCATTAACCAGGTCATGGTTTGATTCCCAGTCAGGGCACATGCCCAGGTTACAGGGCTTGATCCCCAGTCAGGGGTGGGGTGTGCAGGAGGCAGCCAATCAATGATTCTCTCTCATCATTGATGTTTTTGTCTCTCTCTCTTCCTCTCCCTTCCTCCCTCTGAAATTGATAAAAACAGAGAGAGAGAGAGAGAGAGAGAGAGAGAGAGAGAGAGAGAGAGAGGGAGAGAGAGAAGGAGAGAGTAACATCTATTTGTTGTTCCACTTGTTTATGCATTCACTGGTTGATTCTTGTATGTGCCCTGACTGGTGATAGAACCCGCAACCTTGGCACAACCTTGGTGTACGGGGATGATACTCTCATCAACTGAACTACCCGGTCAGGGCCTGAAGTTTCAATCCTTTATAACTGAGAATCAAAATGAAAGTTATTATCTACTATTTTAACTTTCTTTACACCTACTAGATATAATAAGCACTTAATAGATGCTCACAGTTTTTATTATTGTCAGGCTTATATGCTAAGCACTTCACATGTTTGATGACATTTTATCCATGCAATCTGGTGATGCGGGTAGTGTTATGCTGTTCTAGAGGTGGTAACTGAAGTAAAAAGGTGAAGTGACTTGATTACAGTCACAGAGCTAGTGAGTGGCAGACTCAGGTGACACCAAGCTGAGGATTCCAAAATACACATTCTTCATTAAAAAATTGCACGACCTCCTGAGGATAGAGGCAGGCAGTGGGACTCAGGAGGGACACTAGTCCAACCTATGGATTCTGGAAGCACTTCCTACTGAACACGCTGTTGTAGAAGGATCTGAAAAGTGAGTAAGAGTTAGAAACAGGAAAAGGTGGGACAAATATTTTCAGAGAGAACAGCATGAGTAAAAGCCCATGAGTGTGAGAGCATTGCTACAAACAGTTTAGTGTTGTCAGTGTGTATAGTGTGAGTCTGTTTGATGGGAAATCCAGATGGAGAGGGAGGAGGGGAGACTTTATGTAGTTAGAGGACCCTATGTGGTCATTATGGAGATTGAATGTTACCTTAGGAAATTGAAATAGTTAGAAACAGTAACAGGAGCAACAATAAGAGTACAAGGAAAACCAGTCATCAGTAGGGCTTAGAAATAAAACAGGATTTCAACTTTCCAGATATAAAAAAGATGAGCTGTTTGCTGTATTTAACTTTTTTACAATACGTTGATTATTGCTTGGAAATTAATAAAAACAATTTCAAAACAGGCAAGTCTAGTTTGTAATGTTTTTGACCAGAGAAATTATTAGGGAAACTATGAAGTATTTGAAATTGAATGGCAGCCATTACTATGTTTATCCCCTTGATTAAGGACTTTATTTTGTATCACATTTAATCCCCATAACAATCTTATGAAGTAGGTCATGACTTTTCAGTTGTATTAGGTAAGCAAAACCAATAAAAAAAACTTCACCAAAAGCAAAGTGTCTTGTCCACAGAAATCTAGTTTAAAATGTAGTGTGATACAACAAACACGTATGGGCAGGATGTGGAGAAAAGGGAACCTTGTGTACTACTGGTGGGATTGCAAATTGGTGCAGCCACTGTGGAAAACAGTGTGGAGTTTCCTCAAAACTTAAAAATATAACTACCTGTGACCTTGTAATTCCACTTCTGGGTATTTATTTGAAGAAATCCAAACAACTAATTTAAAAAGATATATGCACCCCTATGTTTATTGCAGTGTTATTTACAATAGCCAAGATATAGAAGCAACCTAAGTGTTCATCAAGAGACAATTGGATAAAGAAGATGTGGTACATATATACAATGGAATATTATTCGACCATAAAATAGAATGAAATCTTACCATTTGTGACAACATGGATGGACCTAGAGGGTATTATGCTAACTGAAGTAAGTCAGACAGAGAAAGACAAATACCTTATGATTTCACTTATATGTGGAATCTGAAGAACCAAAAAAACCCCAGTCAAACAAAACAGAAACAGATTCATAGATAAGAGAAAAAACTGATGAATTGGGGGGCGGGGATCGTGGGCTGGATGTAAAAAGGTGAAGGATTAAGGAGTATAAATTGGTAGACACAAAATAGTCATGAGGATGTAAAGTACAGCATAGGAAATATAGCCAATAATATTCGCCCTGGACAGGTAGCTCACTTGGTTAGAGCATCATCCCATACACCAAGGTTTCAGGTTCAATCTCTAGTCAGGACACATACCAGAAGCAAGCAATGATTGCTTGAGAATAAGTGAAGCAATAAATTGATGTTTCTCTCTCCCTTCCTCTCTCTAAAATCAATAAATAAAATTAAAAAAAAATATTGTAATAACTATGTTAACCTTTCAACTATGTATGGTGCCAGGTGAGTACTGGAAATATCAGGGGGAACACTTTGTCAAGTATATGATTGTCTAACCACTATGCTGTACACCTGAAACTACTATAAAATAATACCGGATGTCAACTGTAATAATAATAAAAAAGTAGCATGATAAAGACTCACTGAACTTAAGATGTTGGTTGAAGAGGCCCTGAAAGTTGGTAAGCCAACGACAAAGACTAGGAAGAGTTAACTCTTTCTATGGCAGATGCAGATGTAAAAATGAAGTATATCAGACTCCACAAAATACTACCCCTCAATAATCTGTTGGTAGCTGCTTCTTCTTCTTCTTCTTCTTCTTCTTCTTCTTCTTCTATTTATTTTAATTTTAATATACTTTATTGATTTTTTTTTTTACAGAGAGGAAGGGAGAGGGATAGAGAGTTAGAAACATCGATGAGAGAGAAACATCGATCAGTTGCCTTCTGCACCCCCCCCCCCCCCACACTGGAGATGTGCCTGCAACCCAAGGTACATGCCCTTGACTAGAATCGAACCTGGGAGCCTTCAGTTCGCAGGCGAAGCTCTATCCACTGATCCAAACCAGTTAGGGCTCTTCTTCTTCTTCTTGAATAAGAAAACAAAATAATCTTTCATAAAGAAAACAATTTACCCAGCACAATACCATTAAACTTGAGGTCCAGCTAGAAAATACAGTGAGAAGTTCATGTAAGCTACTGCATATACTTTCCAAGATATAAAACCCATAAGGAAACCAGAGCTATACCTATGGAAAGATAAATGACTGAGAGTATCTGAACAAGTGAGAACTAGCAGATTAGGCTGTGATTATAAACAAACCTAAAATCTCAGCGGCTTATGACAAGAAAGGGTTATTTTTTGTTCACACTAACTGACCACTGAGGTTTGGCTGGGGGGTTCACTCTGGTACTGGACTAAACCAGCAACCCTATCCAGCAGTTTAGCACATGAAATCACACACTGGCTCTTAAAGCTGCCACATGGAAGAAACATATAATTTCTGCTCACATTTCATTGGCCAGAACGAATCACATGGCCACATCTGATTCAAGGGGAGTAGGGAATTGCATTCCAACCACGTATCCAGAGGGAGAACAACAAAAATTTGGTGAACAACATGACTGACTACCACAGTGAGATCTTAAGAAAAACATCAGTGGAAGCAACCTAAGACAGGGAAGGTTCTAGAGCTAGGGGGTGGCATTAGGAGCTTATAATTATGTGAACACTTGATGACTTATTCACAATAGTGACTAAGGAGAATACAATTTAATATAGTATTGACAAGGTCACACCAGGGCTTTGTATGGGATGTGTTGTTTATCATCCTCTTCCATTCTCATCGAAGGCTCAATCAAAGCCCATTTTGTTACTTCTAACTCATTTTAGGTGATTCTAGTCCTATTTGCAGTTTCACTGCTGTTTGCTGGCATTGACCTAAGGAACTTTCATTATGAATTTGTGTACAAAAATGTCACACATGAGATACAACTCAACATATTGTTGCTTCTGTACTTTATTCAGTAAAATATCTAATTTTATTTTATTTTATTTATTTTTATTTTTTAAAATATATTTTATTGATTTTTTACAGAGAGGAAGGGAGAGAGATAGAGAGTTAGAAACATCGATGAGAGAGAAACATCGATCAGCTGCCTCCTGCACATCTCCTACTGGTGATGTGCCCGCAACCCAGGTACATGCCCTTGGCCGGAATCGAACCCGGGACCCTTCAGTCCGCAGGCCGACGCTCTATCCACTGAGCCAAACCAGTTTCGGCAAATATCTAATTTTAAACGATTTCATAGAAAATGAACTAGATAACTCAAACTTTCTTCATTACAGAAATAACATCCTTTCTAGGGGAAATCTGACCTCATAACTGCAGTCTTCAAATAGAACAGATCCCTCCCTTTAGAAAGCACATATGTGAGAGGTTTCAGGTTGAGTTTCCCCAGAAGCTGATGGTGAGACCAGGAATGGAGGGCAAGTACGGTAGTCTGATTAGGATGTGATCCCAGAAGGCACTGGAAGGAGACTGAGACAGGTAAGGAAGAGACCAACAGGAGGTTCCTTAAAGAGCAGGTTACTGCTGTAGGCAACCGAGGCTCTAAGTTGGGGACCTCTGGGATACCGTGTAGAATACAACTGAATACAAGCTCACTGGCTTTATTGTAGGTTCAGTTCCAGGCCAACACAGTAAAGTGCGTCTTAACCATTTTGCTGGTGGAGGGTCTTGCCTTCACTTTGTAAAAATAAAGGCAAGAGCTGTGAAATGCAAGATAATGAGCTTTGCCTGTATAGTCCTACCTATAGGCAGGGAATCTGGGGAGATTTTATTTTTATTTATTTATTTTATTGATTTCAGAGAGGAAGGGAGAAGGGGAGAGAGAGAGAGAGAGAGAGAGAGAGAGAGAGAGAGAGAAAGAGAAAGAGCAATGATGAGAGAAAATCATTGGTAGGCTGCCTGCTGCACGCCCCACACTGGGGATCAAGCCCGCAACCCAGGCATATGCCTTGACGGAGAATCGAACCATGACCTCCTGGTTCATAGGTCAACACTCAACCACTGAGCCAACCCAGCTGGGCTACAGAAATTTTAAACCCACTCCTGTCCTCGATTCCTTGAAGCCGGAAACTACCTGGCATTTTCAGCCGGCCCCCCTGGACTGGTGAAGTGGGGTCTGGCAGCCAGAAGAAGCCCTTGAACAGAGAAGCAGAAAGGGGAGAGACTGGCCATAAGATGCCATTGGTCCGTGGGTAGGAATGACAGAGGGTGGAGCCCCAAGTGAGGCTCCAACATTGTCAGTGCTGGTACTTGGGCTTCGAAGCCCATTTTCTCGGACACATCCATCTTTGAGCCTAGACGTTAACTTTTGAAGAAATATTTAAAATGTGCTGACATCTGAGAAAAGATGCCATCTTTTTAAAAAGTAGCAGTGGGTAGGTCACCCACAGAGTGGCCCAAGAGTGGAGGTGGGGGAGCTCTGACCCGTTAAGGACCAAGGTTCCTGGGAGAAGTGACTGTTCACAAGCTGGCTGGGAAAGGGAGGTGCCTCGGGCAGCTGGCAGGTGTCTCAGGAAGCAGGGGGAAAGCCTTCTTCAAGCCACCTGGACTTTTCACCTAGCAGATGGGCCTTACTCCTCATTCCTTAAGAAAAGAGAAACAAGCAGTAGATATTATCAAAGGTTTGATAATGTTTTAAGGTTCAATTAGTATGCTACATCAGGAAGTGGAGTATTGAGTATTATTTAGAAGTTAGCGGCTCTTGGTTGATTGACCTAAACTCGAGTATTTTCCAGAGGTAGCAGAATAAAATTGTCTAGAAAGCAGATTCCTGAGGATAGGGGAAAGTGAGGTTTTGTTTGGGGGAGGGTACAGTTCTCCTCAACAGAGAATTCTGGAAGTCATAATTAAACAAAGAGGAAAATGTGCCAGACGAGAGTGGGTGGGGGCTGTTTTGTCTTTGTGGTTGGTGTGGTGCGTTCAGGATCCCTAACCCAAGACGAGGCTTCTGGGTTTCCAATAGGTGAGTAGCTGCCCAGGAGACCCAGGGCTCCAGGAAGAGGGGCGCAGGTGCCTGGGCCCCGCAGCTGAGAAGGCTCAAGCTCACGGAGGCGGGCCGGGCGGCCCGGGAGTCCGGACTCGGAGGCCTGGCGGCTGCTCGCCGAGATCGGAGGGCGGGACGCGCGCGCAGGAACCCGGCCCGACGGGCGCGGCTCCCACGCGCGCTCGCTGCCGCACGGAGCCTGACACCCAGGTCCGAATCGCTGCCCTGATCCTTCCCCACACCCGCTTCTGTCTGCCGCCTGTTTCTCCCGACCCCACTGCCCAGCGCTGCGGGCGGCCAAACTAAAGAAACTCGTTTCGTTCTTCTAGGGGAGCGGGGAGATCGCGTGGCCCCTACCCCTGCACCAGGGGTCGCCCGGCGGGCCGGCTGGAGGACGAGCTAGCGGGCATCTCTGGTCTCGGGATGCGGTAGACCTCGTTTGTCCTTCTGTACCCCGCGCCCCGCGCGCTCACTCCGGGAGAAGTTGGTTGCAAAGTTTCTGAGCGAGGAGTGGGCTCTCGCCAGCGGAGCTCAGGGCTGGGGCGATCGCCGGAGGCGAGGACAGAAGCCCTCCTCGCGGCTCCTTTGTTCTGCGCTGGGGGACTGACCTGGCCAGGAGTCGCCAGGCGAGAGAGGGGACCGCCAGCCGCGACATTCCGGACCCAGCAGGGGCTCTTTGCTTCCTCCCCCACCTCCTCCTTCAGGCATCTCCCCCACCCCCACCCCTACCCTGGCACTGCTCCCAAGGCCCCAAGCCTCCTTCCTCTACCCCAACTCATTACCCCCAAACTTCACCATCCCACCAAGACCCCACGTCTAGGATGAGAAAGAGGGTTTAAGCGAAGGTGCGCTCTGCGTTACCCCCTGGAGGGTGGGTATTTGCTTCGGGAAGTTGGGTTTTTCCTTTGCCCTACAAACTGTTTCCCCACCCGGGCCCCCATTCTCTCCTATTTTCCCCACCTCTCGGCTTTCTCCCTTTTCAGTTCTAGTGAGATGTTCATATAAGAACTATTGGCGCTGCTCTGAGTCACTCAGAGAGCCAGTGCGGTGGGTCACACTCGGGATGAGGCTCTAAAAGATGGGGGGAGGTGAGGGTGGGGTTCCCAACCCTGGAGTTCGGGGAACGACTGGTACGGGACCTGAGGAAGGGTCTGTAGCTGTCCCTGGTCCGGTCACCTGATTTCCCCGGCGCTGAGGGAGGGGACGGAAAGAGGGGATGCTCGCCTGGGCCGCGCCAGGGGTACCGGATGGGAGGCGGCCAGGGGCCCAGAGTCAGATCTTTGGGGTGAGGACAAGGCAATGGCGTAGGGAAGGAAGCAGGAGAGGAGCGCTTGGCTCCAGGGTCAGAAGGAACGTGGGGGCCATCCAGAGCGTTGCCGTCGCGGATCAAGGCTCAGGCAAATCTGAGTCTGAGAGGTGGGCGCGACGTCCAGGTGGGGATCCGCTCTCCAGTCCCTGGACCGAGCTGCGCAGCGCCAGCAGCAACAGGTACCCTGGAGCCGGGCTTTGTCCCGAGGAGGAGTGGGCTCTCCCAAGGGAGTGCGTGGTGGGGTGCGCGGGGGAGGAGTGCGTTCCAACGCCTGGAACCCCTCTGGGTTGTTTTGGTGTGCTGGGTGGAGGGGTGAATGCGGGGGGAAGAACAAGGATGGAGAGCCTGGGGTGCGCCACACCTCTGATTGTGTAAACCGCCTGTATCTTCTGGGGTTGACCCTCTG